>NC_086446.1:25461453-25806645 GCF_028390025.1 Pseudophryne corroboree | reverse complement strand
CTCCCGCTTTTTCTGAAATACTGGCAGGGGTATTTTTACATCTATATAGCCTCTAGGACTATATATGATGTAGATTTGCCAGCCAAGGTGTCATATATTGCCCTCAGGGCGCCCCCCCCAGCGCCCTGCACCCATCAGTGACCGAAGTGTGAGGTGTACATGAGGAGCAATGGCGCACAGCTGCAGTGCTGTGCGCTACCTTGGTGAAGACTGAAGTCTTCTGCCGCCGATTTTCCGGACCTCTTCATGCTTCTGGCTCTGTAAGGGGGACGGCGGCGCGGCTCCGGGAACGAACATCAAGGTCGGGTCCTGCGGTCGATCCCTCTGGAGCTAATGGTGTCCAGTAGCCTAAGAAGCCCAAACTACCACCTGTTAGGTAGGTTCGCTTCTTCTCCCCTTAGTCCCTCGCTGCAGTGAGTCTGTTGCCAGCAGATCTCACTGTAAAATAAAAAAACCTAAATATACTTTCTTCTAGGAGCTCAGGAGAGCCCCTAGTGTGCATCCAGCTCGGCCGGGCACAATATTCTAACTGAGGTCTGGAGGAGGGTCATAGTGGGAGGAGCCAGTGCACACCAGTTAGACCTAAAGCTTTCTTTATAGTTGTGCCCAGTCTCCTGCGGAGCCACTATCCCCCCCCATGGTCCTTACGGAGTCCCAGCATCCACTTATGATGTTAGAGAAAGGGGCAGACTAGATGGGCCAAGTGGTTCTTATCTGCTGTCACATTCTATGTTTCTTAATGTATCGGAGTATTACGGCCACTGGACAGACCTCTGATCACTTTAAAGCTAATTTTACACCAGAAAGCTAGGACAGAGCATAAGAGCTGGCATGGCCGTACACTGTCCAGACCTGGTAGAGTCGTTGTCCTCACAAAGATGCTCTTCCCACCATTCTCTGATTGCCAGAAGCTCCAGTTCAGGTTCCCCAGAGTTTTCCTTACAGGAACTTCTTGGTCTCTTCAGTGACCCTGTCTGGGGTGGTTGGACACCGAGGCTTAGTGATTGTGTTCTGTGCAAACGGAAGAATAAAGGTGGTCTCCACCTCCCTGACTCCCCCAGTTATTAATATGCAATTGTTTCACAAATTACTCCATTCAATAAGGATATTGTAAAAGACGTGATATTTAATGTGTACACACAGTGATGTCACTCTCTCATTTACATGTTATACCCAGTGATGTCACTTCCTCATTTACATGTTATATCCACAGTGATGTCACACTCTCATTTACATGTTACACCCGCAGTGATGTCACTCTCTCATTTACATGTCATACCCGCAGTGATATCACTCTCTCATTTACATGTTACACCCGCAGTGATGTCACTCTCTCATTTACATGTTATACCCGCAGTGATATCAAGCTCTCATTTCAAAGTTATACCCGCAGTGATGTCACCCTCTCTTTTCCATGTTATACCCACAGTGATGTCACTCCCTCATTTACAGGTTATACCCACAGTGATGTCACTCTCTCATTTACATGTTATACCCACAGTGATGTCACTCCCTCATTTACATGTTATACCAACAGTGATGTCACTCTCTCATTTACATGTTATACCCACAGTGATGTCACACTCTCATTTACATGTTATACCCACAGTGATGTCACCAGGTTTAGCCAATCACTTCATAAAATGATATCCCATAATACTTCACAAATGTGGCATCTATTTCTGGCAATGTTCCTCATTCCCCATACAGCTGTCACTCAGGAGATTCCTGATTAATAATAAAATGTTTAGGACCCTCATGAATGGGCCTCGGTCAGCATTCCGGTGGCTCCCAGATTTCCCTGTTCTATTATTTGTTTATTATTATTCATTATTGGTGGATTGTTGTGTAAAAAAACGTACCAATGTTTTATCTACTGATGGCACTGTGTACTGTCCATTCTGCTATTGCTGGTTTTCAAAACATAAAGAGATTAGCCAAACAATTTGCAGCGTTTACAATAGTTACAGTATTGTGTTTCATGTCTATCAGTTCATGTTTATTTAATGTCTTTTTTTATGTCTAACAAGATTTGATTCGTCTGTAAAACATTTCCCACACTCAGAGCATGGAAATGGTTTCTTAGCTGTGTGACTTCTCTGATGTATGATAAGATGTGATTTCTGTATAAAACATTTCCTACACTCAGAACATTTAAATGGCTTCTCACGTGTGTGACTTCTCTCATGTTTAACAAGATTTGATTTGTCTGTAAAACATTTCCCACACTCAGAGCATGAAAATGGTTTCTCACCTGTGTGACATCTCTGATGTGTAACAAGATTTGATTTCTGTGTAAAACATTTCCTACACTCAGAACATTTAAATGGCTTCTTACGTGTGTGACTTCTCTCATGTTTAACAAGATTTGATTTGTCTGTAAAACATTTCCCACACTCAGAGCATGGAAATGGTTTCTCACCTGTGTGACATCTCTGATGTGTAACAAGATTTGATTTCTGTGCAAAACATTTCCCACACTCAGAGCATGGAAATGGTTTCTCACCTGTGTGACTTTTCTGATGCCTAACAAGATATGATTTCCGTGTGAAACATTTCCCACACTCAGAGCATGGATATGGCCTCTCACCTGTGTGACTTCTCTCATGTATAACAAGATCTGATTTCTGTGTAAAACATTTCCTACACTCAGAACATTTAAATGGCTTCTCACCTGTGTGACTTCTCTCATGTTTAACAAGATTTGATTTGTCTGTAAAACATTTCGCACACTCAGAGCATGTATATGGCCTCTCACCTGTGTGACTTCTCTCATGTATAACAAGATCTGATTTCTGTGTAAAACATTTTCCACACTCAGAGCATGGAAATTGCCTCTCGCCTGCGTGACTTCTCTGATGTTTAACCAGAATTGATTTCCGTGCAAAACATTTCAAACACTCAGAACATGGAAATGGCCTCTCACCTGTGTGACTTCTCTCGTGTATAACAAGAGCTGATTTCTGTACAAAACATTTCCCACACTCGGAGCATGGAAATGGTTTCTCACCTGTGTGAAGTCTCTGATGTATAATAAGATGTGATTTCCTTGTGCAACATTTCCCACACTCAGAACAGAGAAAGTTTTTATCACCTGTGTGAGCTGTACTGTATGTAGCAATATTGGAGGTATCAGAGGAACAATCCTCACAGTTAGGTGAATCAGATGATATCTCTACACTGGAAGGTATTGGGTGTATATATAGAGAAATGGAGTTGTCTCTTGTAGAATCCTTTGCGATGTTATCTTCTGTTTTAAAATGTGGAGATAAAATTAGATCTCCCTCCGAGGTATTCCTGCTTGTGCCTCCATCTGCTGGAAATAAAATAAAGTGTATTGAAATTGACTTTTTACCACTTTTATTTTATGTAACTAGGAACAAATATTCATACTATTACTAAGTTCACAATGTTAAGTGGTTTTATCTCTTTTTCCATTTACATCACATTTACAAAATAACAAAGATGACTCATATCTTAAAATATAATACAGTATATATAATATACTGTGAGTGAGGTGTACAGACGCCACATAAGGGAGTGAGAAAGAGAGGAGTATAATAGGGGCTGATGGCTCCTGATGTATGAGATACACCAAAGAGTGTGGGGAGGAGACTAGTCAGATCTCTGGGCTGGTAACACACAGTGACATGATGTGAGGGGGAGAGCAGGAGTATAATAGGGGCTGATGGCTCCTGATGTATGAGATACACCAGAGACTGTGGGGAGGAGACTGGTCAGATCTCTGGGCTGGTAACACAGTGACATGATGTGAGAGGGAGAGCAGGAGTATAATAGGGGCTGATGGCTCCTGATGTATGACATACACCAGAGAGTGTGGGGAGGAGACTGGTCAGATCTCTGGGCTGGTAACACAGTGACATGATGTGAGGGGGAGAGAAGGAGTATAATACGGGCTGATTGATCCTGATGTATGAGATACACCAGAGAGTGTGGGGAGGAGACTGGTCAGATCTCTGGGCTGGTAACACAGTGACATGATGTGAGAGGGAGAGCAGGAGTATAATAGGGGCTGATGGCTCCTGATGTATGACATACACCAGAGAGTGTGGGGAGGAGACTGGTCAAATCTCTGGGCTTGTACCCTACAGTGACATGATGTAAGTGGGGAGAGCAGGAGTATAATAGGGGCTGATGGCTCCTGATGTATGAGATACACCAGAGAGTGTGGGGAGGAGACTAGTCAGATCTCTGGGCTGGTAACACACAGTGACATGATATAAGAGGAAGAGCAGGAGTATAATAGGGGCTGATGGATGCTGACTCTCCCACTGGGCAGATACATTCCCCTCATTAGACTATACTGACAGAGGAGGGAGCAGGATAAGAGATTGCTGTAGTGACTGAGTAAGGAGAATATGTGACTCTTCTCTGTAACAAATGTTTATTACTCACCTGTGCTGATATCTGTAGGGATTTCCTCCTCCTTACACTGCTGATCACACCTCGCATACGTCTCTTCTTCCTTCTTTATATCTTCTGTCTTCATATCAGTCACATACGTCTCTTCTTCTCCCTCTATACCTTCTGCCTTCATATCAGTCACATACGTCTCTTCTTCTCCCTCTATATCTTCTGTCTTCATATCAGTCACATACGTCTCTTCTCCCTCTATATCTTCTGCCTTCAAGTCAGTCACATACGTCTCTTCTCCCTCTATATCTTCTGCCTTCATATCAGTCACATACGTCTCTTCTTCTCCCTCTATAATTTCTACCTTAATATCAGTGAAATCTTCACCCTAAATAACCCATATATACATTAATGCGTTATTAATGCCGGACATCATTACTCAGAGTAATCAGGAGACTATCAGAGTAGTAGACACACAGAACTGTACAGACCATATAGTGTAATGGCTCTCACTCATATCCCGCTGGGTTCCCCCTTCCAGTCCATTTGCCTTATTTGTACCCCTGACATTTGCAAAGCAATACAATTGTAAAAAATATACTTTGAATTAGATAAAATATTTATGATCCATTACATATAAACACAATTAACAAGAAAATCATACAATAAATCTGTGATCCCCATCTACTTTCTTATACAGGGATAGATGTTCTCATGTTGTTATCAGGGTCCTACTGTGGTGCATTGGGCTAGAGACCCCCAATTACACTGCTTTCCCTGTGTCTCATTATCACCTGGATATCCTGCTCCAGCCCCATCATTACAGAGCAATAAGTACCCCTGAACATCAGAGTGAGTAACCCCCTGGGATATAGTATTCCAAGATGAGAATGACTAGTGAAAAGTCACTTTGGTATATTGGCGAGAACCTAAATCCCACCTACCTGATCCTCCTGTGGGATCCTGTGATTCTCCTCTGTACAATCCTGGGAATACAGAGGACGGGGACATCTCTCTGGGGTATTTCTGTTACTGGGCCCATCTGTAGGAGACACACAGTGACTGAGTACAGTGTATATATGTTGTCAAAGTCGAAAAATATTATAGAACACACAGCACGTATAAAATACACACACATGCCCACTGCGCGTGCACTTGTTCCGACATGCGTACACATATCCGCAATTTGCATATGGTCGCTCCTGCGCGTGGTATGCGTATTTACGGCGGAGTTTGTGAACGCATGGAGGGCTATCAAAACATTACATATTTAATCCAAATAGTGCACATTGTACACATAGTCCCCCTGCACCACATCAGCAAGTATCAACAGTTTAAATGATTCCAGAACGAAGGGATTCGCCTTTGCATGATAGGAGGGGACAGACAAGGGTTATAAGGTGGTGTCTGGTATCCAGCTGTAGGGTATTTTAAGGGTAACATTTCGGTGGTGGTTTGCGGAAGATCGCATGTTCCTGTGGATAGTTATGTGCAGAAGTAGAATATAGATATAAACTGTATTTACTGTATATTATGTATGCGGCGGGAATCCAGAGGAAACCACCCACAAGAGCAGTTGAGAAAGACATCGGCCACCTTTTCAAATCAACCTAGGACCTCACCTGTACTGTAAAGATGCATCCCTGTGTCCAATGGACAAAGGGATTACAGTATCCATTGTATTGCTTTTGGACGTATTGTATAAAAAGCCTGTTGCTGCCTGGCTGGTCAGAAGACTCTTAACGCTATCTACCTGATTAGCGGAGGACTGGACCAGGAAGCGCATGCGAATATTCTCACGTATGTACATTAACTATAGCCATTTACTCTGTTGTATTGTAGTGTATAAATTGTATTGTTAACCCCCTTTCAGATATATTACTCTGTGGTGTCGGAACCCAGTGATTAACTACAAATCGGTGTTGTGTCCTCTTTTCCCTGCTAGGGTTTAAAGTGTATTACATTGACTAACTGCATAAGGTTTTTAAAGTGTATTAATTGTGTACGCGCTGCATGTACTTTGTACCCCCAGCGCGGCGTTTGTACGCAGAGTCCGTACACGGTACGGGACTCATTACGCAAATAGTGTAAAAGGTATATAGAGTGAATATTAAGCTTAGCGGCCGTAGCGGCTCCATGGTAAAAGTGTGTTTAAAGGTATAGCTTTATGGTTTAAGATAATATCGACATTAACAATTGGGGGCATCGTCCGGTTTTTCCACATACCCGCAGCCTAGCAGATTAAAGCAGACTTTATCTATCAGCAAAGGGCGGACAGGTATCCTACGTGAACCTTTTCCTAGCCGTAGGATACACTGGCAAACCCTATTTTATTGCCGATTAGACGACGTCTGCTCTGCATGGTTTGTAGGGATGCTGGTGGGACCCGTAAAGTAAATACGCAAAGCTATTTTAAAAGTCTGTGAATTTCTGTTTGGCGCCAAATGCGCACACAACACAAGCGTACACCTGTACTTTGTATACCTGCTCACATTGTTGCCATAAGTACTGATTATAAGATTCATTTAGACCTGTGCAGAGAAAATTGTTGCTATTTAGTTAAAACATAGACTAAATATTAAGGAAGTAAATGTAAAACACAAATACAGTCTGGCCTACTTAAACAGGTTTATACAGAAAGAAACAGTGTTGTGTTAAGTAAACGATTATAGGTAATATCGCTTACATTTATAGAAGTGTGGGATTTGTACTATTGCGGACGTACGGTTTTTGTACACGTGTCTCGGACAAAGTATGGGACCGTGTACGCAACGTAAAGACATACACACGGTCGAGTATTTACGCAATATGCGTAAGGGTACGACCGCTAAGTACAAATTACACAATAATATACTTTAGTTTAAAGGCGGGACAGTAGCCACGCGACAATAGCACAAATTGCTTGGTTTCCAAGATTTAGTTTAAACAAAACCTTTTTTACTGTATTACCTCTGGTACTAAGGCTGTTTATCTGAATGAAAGATAATTTTCTGTACAGAAAAACCAAAGTGTATTTGAGTGAACGAACGTGAAGTGAGCAAACATAATAAAGGTTTTGTGGACCCAGGGAATTCGGGATCCCGTCGGGTGGTACATCAAGTGAGTGGAGACTTGGTAGCGTGAGGCAGCTGACTCACGTTAATATAGATTGAAGTACAAAGGAGCAAGGTAGCAGAGTACCGCTGCCCAGGAGGTCAGCGAGGTTTAGAGTACCGCAGCCCAGGGGGTTAGCGAAGGTTTACCCATTTAGATTTTGTTGATACGCTCCGGCTGAGGTTTCGCAGCCTGAAAAATCGATTCCAGTGGTCGTACGGCGGATAAGTAACAAGTACCTATACGCTGTGCGATTGGACCGCGCGTTCGTGGGTGCAATATTTAGCGCAACGTGATACCCTTTTTACGAGCTCTGCGTAAAATCACGGTATCATTAGCGCTAAATATAGCATACGCAAGCGTGATTTGTGTATAATAAAGGTTTAGGGAGTTTTCGCTGGTCTCTCTCAGGAAATCTCCAACAAGTTATAATTTACTGGAAAGGGTAAATTATTCCCAGATACTTCCAGTAAATAGAGGTTACACAGGGCCCTAGGTTGGGTACATTGCCTTCGCTATCGACAGTGTATGGTAGTACTGGCCAACGTGGGCGGTGAGCGGGTGAAGAGCGCTCAGAGAACTTTCACCGTTGCCTTATATTGAGTATTTTGGTTATTTTTTTGGGATTAGCCGAAAGGACAATACCTGCAAAATATGGGGGCCAGTTGCTCAAGTAAGGGACGTTCAACCAGGGTTCAGGTTGACATACCGCGTCCCAAAGGGTCAGCGAGGTTCATAATGTGTGAGAAGTATGGACCACACACAGAAGTTTCGTGCAATGAATGGAAACGTATGACTGCAGAAGATAGGGAACCATTCCCTAAGGTAGGCAGTTATGAACCAGAGGTATTGCAGAATTTAAGGATTAGGATATGTCTGATAAAATCCCGAAAGCAAAGGGTCAGACACACAAACTGTTTAAACTTATGGCAGCAAGAGGGCGATATGCTAAGAGAATTAGCTCACGCAGCAGGTTCCAAACCTAGCAGGAAAATGATGGCAACCGCACCACCACCACTGTATATTGTAGGGGAGAAAGTGGCTACAGACAATGGCATATTGGTATCCGATAAGAGTATACAGGTTGAGTATCCCATATCCAAATATTCCGAAATACGGAATATTCCGAAATACGGACTTTTTTGAGTGAGAGTGAGATAGTAAAACCTTTGTTTTCTGATGGCTCAATGTACACAAACTTTGTTTAATACACAAAGGTATTAATAATATTGTATTAAATGACCTTCAGGCTGTGTATATGAAACATAAATGAATTGTGTGAATGTAGACACACTTTGTTTAATGCACAAAGTTATAAAAAATATTGGCTAAAATTACTTTCAGGCTGTGTGTATAAGGTGTATATGTAACATAAATGCATTCTGTGCTTAGATTTAGGTCCCATCACCATGATATCTCATTATGGTATCTAATTATTCCAAAATACGGAAAAATCCGATATCCAAAACACCTCTGGTCCCAAGCATTTTGGATAAGGGATACTCAACCTGTAGTTGATAAATGTACTAACGCTAACCCTTGCAAGTTGTATCCCATTTTAAATTTTCCCCAGAACTGCGAGCAAGAAGATGAGCTCAGCACGATATCGGCACTCTCTCTAGCAGCCACCATACAGAAGACTCAGGTGGGCACGGCCCAACCAGTAAGATCAGTAGTAAGGCCACCTAGCGGAGGGATAAGTGAGGTCGTGTCCACAGGTAAGTACGGTACCATACATTATGCAGAGACAATAGCACCTCAGATTGTGGAGTCAACTCAGAATGATGTAATTGAACTAAATCCTGTAAGGGTGATCGCAGTCCCCAATGGGAAGACTGACGCTCAGGGAATCACTCCCATCAGGAACATTGCTATGCATTGTCCTTGGTCCCGGACAGAATTGAGGACAATTATGTTTGAATTTCCCGATCCCAGAAAGGATCTAGTCGCATGCCAGAGGTTTATTAAAGAATTAGGTAACGCCACCGAACCCACAAACAAAGATTGGCGAACAATGCTACGATATTGACAATATTGACCCTGCGAAATTCATTACTGATTGTAAATTAGTCACAGAAGTACCTCTCACTGATGAGTACACTCAGGAGAATGTACGACAAATCAATCTGCAATTAGGAGAATATTTCCACCGAGCACTGCAGGAAATGGCTAGATACACTGGGATCGAGGACATTAAGGACAATGTACATCACAGGGAGGTAGCTGTGTCAGTATTAATGGACGGGTTAAAAGAGACATTAAGAACAAGGGTACAAACCACTCTACCTAACTGGAGAGGTATCTTGGTGGCTGCATTAAGAGAGTCCGCTATCGAGCACGATCGGAACGTCATTAAGCACAGGGAGTCTCAGGGGGATAAGCTGATGACAGTAAGTATAAATGCTCTTACAACAAAACCGCATCAGCCAAAACCCCAGACCCCTGATGGTAAGTCACGTGTAATAGTATGCTATAACTGTCAGAAGGAAGGACATTTTGATCGGAATTGTAGGTATAAAGACACACATAAGGTATACCGACCCCCTAGACCAGGATATGAACCACACTATAATACACATAATTGGGATCAGGGACCGCATAGGAGAAGTTATGAGCCACATGCAGGGGAAACAAGGAGGTATCCACCTAGGAGGGACTGGCAGGCCTCCATAAATTCTCAGTTACCCCCTAACATATTGTAGCTGCCAGTGCGCTGCGGGAGGGTCACAATATACAATAGGGGTTGGGCCACACCTGTAGTCTGCAGCCAGTGAAGTTGATTGCTAGCCTTGGTAGTGAACCTGAGGTCACAGTTGATGTAGCTGGTAGATCATTACCTTTTCTTGTAGATACAGGGGCGGCCAGGTCAGTGTTAAATTCGACGGTAGGTATGAAAACCACGGGTAAAACAATTTCGGCAATGGGAGTAACAGGAGTAGTGCAACACTACCCTTTGAGTAGACCTGCAGAGATTACGATAGGGCCTTTGCAGACCAAGCATTCCTTTTTGCTAGCTGCATCAGCTCCAACTAATCTACTTGGGAGATATTTGTTGTGTAAAATGAGGTGTGTCATATATTGTACTCCTGAGGGTGTCTTCTTGGATATACCCGAGAATCACGTTCAGGAAGTGCAGGATATGTTAGACACCCCACAAAGGCTAATGTCACACTCTGCTGTTATAGACAGGTGTCCATCAAAGGTAGAGGAAATGATCTCACAAATACCGGGATCCCTCTGGACCAAAGATGGACAAGACACTGGATTGATGGCGAATGTAGCTCCAGTAGTAGTGCAAGTAAAAGATGGTAGGATAGCTCCAAGAATCCCTCAGTATCCTCTGAAGCCAGAGGTGGAATTAGGAGTGTACCCAGTCATAGAGCGCTTGCTACAACAGGGCATCCTAGTCAGGACATCCAGCACTGCCAATAGTCCCATCTTCCCTGTGAAAAAGAGTGGGGGGAGGGGTTACAGGCTAGTGCAGGATCTAAGGGGGATAAACAAGATAGTTGAGAGCCAATTCCCCGTAGTGCCAAATCCAGCTTTTATCCTCATGCAAATTCCCCCTACTGCAAAATTTTTCACTGTCATTGACCTCTGTTCTGCTTTCTTTTCTGTCCCTCTGCACCCTGACAGCCAATACCTGTTTGCATTCACATACAGGGGAGTACAGTACACCTGGACTCGCCTACCCCAAGGTTTCATTGACAGCCCAAGTATTTTCTCCCAGGCTGTCAGGATTCTGTAACTTTGTCTATTCCCGCAGGGGGCACTAGTGGGTCAGTGTAGGAGTGATAGAGGAAACGGGGAGACTGACGAAAAGTTCCGCGCATGTGCGCTTGATATTTATCACACAGGGATAATGGATGACAGGAACAATGAATAATAACTTAATCCGATAAATGAATATTTCAAAAGTCACTGGTAACAAATGATCAATGAAGATGAACTTGTAACTTGATATAAATGATAAGGCAATAATGAAATCAGATGCAGCAAACGAAACTCCGATATATAACAAATAGCAATCAAAGCACACAGTCTCTGTAGAAGCACACGTCTTTAAGCCAAGCAAGGCCCTAGCAGGAGACAGTTCTAACACAGCAAGTTGTTAAGTGCTGAATGCAATGCACAATGCTAGATGCTGGTAATCAGGTGCACAGGCTGAGTAATGGAAGAACACCTAAAGAAAGTCTCTTACTGCAAGTTGTTGTGGCAAACTGTGGCTGGAGTTCATAGCAAACTGAAGACTGAAGAATCACAACAAGGAAACCACTGGAAACAGGAATACAGGAACCAGAAGAACTTGTACACCGAATGTGACTCGTAGGAAAGCTGGAATGGATGCTGGTACTTGTAGTTCCACAGGAACACTAGAACAGGGAAACAACTTGGAAATGCCAGAAATAGGAGATCGCTGGAAACAGGGGATTGCAGACTGGAACTGGAAACGGAACTGGAATGGAACTGCTGGAACCTGCAGTTCCACAGGTCCAATACACTGGGGAATCTCTGCAGACAAGAGGACTGAAGACAGGAGACGCCTGTTCAAAGGATGTGACGCGTTGTCCAAGGCGATGAGACTGAGCCAGGAACTGGAGTTTATACCCCTAGGTCTGTGATGATTGGATGTTGCATCTCTGTGAGAACACACCCCGCTGGATTGGGTGTTCAGATCAGCTGTGAGTTAGCTGAAGCACTGTGTACTCCAGGCTGCAGTAGACTGAAAACTGGAACTGAACTGAACTGCTGGAACCTGATGCGATGGAGAATGCAGATTCCTGACACAGGCTTTGCATGACTGTTTACAATCCTTTCAACCTGAAAGCGGATCAGTATTAATACAGTATGTAGATGACTTGCTGCTGTGTTCTGATTCACTCGAATCGTCCTTGAAAGACACGAAACAGCTTCTGTTTCACCTTTCTAATACGGGACACAAGGTTTCAAAGGATAAGTTGCAGTTGTGCCAGACCAGGGTAAAATGTGTGGGACATTGCTTGACACAAGGACTTAGACACCTCACCGCTGATAGAATACAGGCGATTCGCGACATGACTCTGCCACAAACCCATCACCAGATCCGCACTTTTCTTGGAATGTGTGGGTACTGCCGAAACTGTATCCCAGGATTCTCCATACTGGCTTTACCTTTGCAAGAGATGGTCTCATCAAACAAACCAGATCGGATTTCACACACAGATGAGTCCGAACTAGCATTTGAGAGACTCAAACAGTGCCTATCACAGGCACCTGCATTAGGCATGCCAGATTACGGGAAACCCTTTGAATTGTACGGTACGGAAAGTGCTGGGTGTGCGGCAGGTGTCCTAACCCGGAGACATGGTGATGCCAGCAGGCCGGTAGCTTACTACAGTGCACAGTTGGACACCGTAGCGCGGTCACTCCCAACATGCTTGCGAAGTGTTGCAGCTATAGCCTTGCTAGTAAGTAAAAGCAAAGACGTAGTGTTAGGACACAACCTGACAATCCATACACCTCATGCAGTGTCAGCCTTACTGAACTCCGCCCAAACCAGACATGTCTCATCGGCACGGTTTACAAAGTAGGAATTAGCACTAATGGCCCCTGTAAACATCACCATAAAGAGATGCAGCGCACTAAATCCTGCAACTTATCTGCCGGGTGTGCCTGGACAGGCACAAAGGGTGGAGGATGAGAATGATGGTGAAGGAGGATTTAGTGAAGACACTGACACATATGATTGTATGGAATACCTGAACCAGACTTTCAGTGCAAGAACCGACATTAGTGACAACCCACTGGAAGGCGTAGATTTTACTTTTTACACTGACGGTAGTTGCCACAGACAGACGGACTTGGGAGACCTGTGTACTGGATACGCAGTCGTAGATGACAGAGGTATCATAGAAGCTGAGCCCCTGGGCCCACCGCACTCAGCACAAGTCGCTGAGCTGGTCGCCTTAACCAGAGCGTGTGAATTGGCCAAGGGTAAGTCAGCCAATATATACACAGATTCTAGGTATGCCTTTGGAGTAGTGCATGATTTCGGGGCCCTATGGCGCCTCAGAAATTTCATGACGGCAGCTGGCACACCTGTAGCGCATGCATCCCACATAAAAAGGCTTCTAACAGCGATACAAGAACCAGACAGAGTGGCTGTTATCAAGTGCAAAGCACACACTTACAACCAAGATCCAATCTCACTTGGTAACAGCCGGGCAGACGAAGCTGCTAAATCAGCAGCCAGCACCCCCATACAAACAGATATCACATCACTGATGACATTCAACACAATCAACACACAAAAATTAATAGAAATGCAAAATTTGTGTTCTACACAGGAAAAGGCGGTCTGGAGGTCAAAAGGGTATGGCCAGGAGTCCTCAGGACTCTGGACAGGTGGACAGGGTAAGCCAGTGGCCCCCAGAGCATATCTTCCAAGCTTAGCTGAGGCGGCACACGGTCTGACTCATCTGGGTAAAGAGGGTATGTGTAAGCTGGTGAGAGCCTACTGGTGTGTGCCAGGATTCTCTTCTCATGCGGGTAAGAGAGCAATGACATGTCTTATTTGCTTGAGAAAGAATATTGTAATAAGTCAATACCAACAGAACCATCCCATATCCCTCCGACAGATGGCCCTTTTCAGGTAATACAAATTTACTTCATACAGTTACCACACTGTAGGAATTTAAAATATGCATTAGTCTGTATTGATGTGTTTTCCAATTGGGTAGAAGCGTTCCCTGCTGCCACAAATACTGCTACGTTCACTGCAAAGAAAATTGTGCAGGAATTTGTGTGTAGATATGGTATTCCCAGGATAATTGAAAGCGATAGGGGTACCCATTTTACAGGTGAAGTCTTTCAAGTTATGTGCAAACTGATGGGAATTAATAGCAAGCTGCATGCTCCGTACCGCCCACAGGCGAGTGCGAAGGTGGAGAGAGTGAATAGCACTATTAAGAACAAGCTGAGCAAAGTGATGGCTGAAACTGGATTGTTGTGGCCAGAAGCTTTGCCACTAGTATTGTACAGCATCAGAACCACTCCCAGGTCCGCACTTAACCTATCACCCTTTGAGATTCTTTTTGGCCGACAACCCCATGTAATGATAGACCCCCAGGATGATTTGAAATGCAATAACGAAGTGACTGTAAAATATCTGGTTAAGACGAGCCAGCAGCTGAGGAATCAAAATAGAAATCTAAAGCTGGTGATTCCTGACCTGCCAAACAGTAATTGTCATGACATTGAACCTGGGGATTATGTAATGATTCAAAATTTTCTACGCTCAGGTTGCCTCATTGACAGGAGGGTAGGACCGTACCAAGTCTTACTAACCAGCACAACAGCATTAAAGGTTGCCGAAAGAGAGACTTGGGTCCACTCGTCCCACTGTAAGAAGGTCGCTGACCCAGAGAGAACCCGTGACAAAGAGCAGAGTATAGAGAACATCGTATCACTGGAGTGTCTGTTCCGGGAAGGCTGAGAGGCAGGACTGTTGAGACGGCACCTGAGCAAAGAGAGCAACAAGACCAGAGACGGTTGTCGCACCAGTTTTCTTTTTTTTTATTATTTTCTCCATCTTCCACTACCCTCCTTCTCTCCTTCCTTTCCTCCCCCTTCTTGTTCCCTTTCTCTCCCCTTAACAAGATGGACTTACCCCAAGAGACTGTGTTCCGGGTTTTCCTGTTAATCCTTTTGTTGACCAGAACAGTCTGTTTCGGTGAGGGTCCCAGAGAGGTCGATGAAGGATCTGGAATGGGTTCTGATGGCGAGGATGGATTTGAAGAATTCCAAGAGCAACACATCACTCGAGCAAAGGCGAGTATCAGAAAGTGATCTGGTAGTCAGGGAGCTCGGAGGCACTGTGAAGGGTTATTGGCTGAGGAAAATTGCATTTGTAGGAATTGTGAGAACATAGTTGAGGATGGGTGCATCCAGAGATGTCAGTCCAGCCTTAATATCAACATGGACCGTCATCCATTGAGTGATTACCACTCACTAGTGGGCAAGGTCTTAAACCAGACAGAATGCTGGGTGTGCTCACAAGTACCTCAAGGTCAGAGCAAGTCAGGATTAGTACCATACCCTTTAGCAATAGATGAGGTACTCGAATTATGGGGTGGGAGACCGGTGGACAAGAAATTCAATATTTCTAGGCCCCCTAGTTTGAAGCTCCACCAGTATCATGTAGATAGATCCTTATTATGCTTCAATATTTCCAATTTCCGAAAACCAGGAAATTGGGAGGTGACAAGGAATAATCAAACCATGGCCTTTTCGCACAGAGCTGATAAGATACCCATAGACTCTGAACTTGTACGCCAAATAGCCAACAGTGGAAGGTATTTTCGGTATAGGTATACTCAAGGAAGCAAGACCATGTGGGTTGGAGACGTATCACCAGGGTACTGTGCTCATATCATCCAGCCTGATACCTGTACTGAGCAGATGGGAGAACTAGGGATTGGGTTTTTCACTTGGAAAGTTTGTAATATGGTAATGTCATATTCTGTCCCATATGTTCTCCCCGATGATGCCTATTTCTATGTGGGAGGAAGGCGTATAAGGGGCTTGCCCCGAACTCAGAGGGATTGTGTGATGTTGGAAGAGTGTTGCCAGAGGTCATGACCATAACCCATGATAAGATGAAAGATGTTCACTGCAGTGCACAGGCTCCTTATACTCATACTCATTATGAACACATCGTCAAGAGACACCTCATAGATAGGACAGAGCACGTAGCCTCTGATTTGATCCACAAATCCACCGGGATTCAATTCCTTCTCACATTAAACATCACCCGTACTGCCAGAGGAATTATAAATTATAGGTATATCCATGCGCTAGCGAACTTGATAGATAATATCACTGAGATGTATGACGACACCTTTAGGTATACGAGTAGGGAGTTGCAAGCTTACAAGACAGAACTGATCCAGCACAGGGTGGTCCTCAATTATATCACAGCCGTGACGGGTGGGTACTGTGTCACTTTGGCAACTCAATATGGTGTGAAGTGCTGCACTGACGACCCCACAGAGATTATCGATCAAAAGATGGATGATATATTGCAGTTGAAGTGGGAGTTCCGGAGGAGGCACAATCTTACCCTGACCGCTGTGGGTAATGAGCTGACCGGCTGGGTCTCAAGGTTGAACCCACGAAATTGGTTCTCGGGATTAGGAGAGTGGGCTCAAAATGTTATTATGAGTGTAGGGAAGTTTCTCTTTTGTATCCTGGGAGTCGTCATAATTATTGGCTTGATATTTAGGTGTGTTCGAATCCTAACGTGGCGCAAGCACGGCACAAATTTGATGAGTTTAAGGAGCGGGGGCATTGTTACAGCAGCAGATTTAGTTTACGACCCATCCATAGAGACAGTGTTATGATAAGGATTGCAAATGAATTCCATGGCCTGTTTCTTTCACCCGTTTTTCCTTTGTCTCCCCCTTTGACCAGATACACCAATCCGGAAAAGACATCGACCATACCCAAGAATGATTACGAAAATGTTTTGTGAATGTATTTTAGATATGTGTCTTATCTTCATCTCTACAACCTTCAGTTAGTGACACACATAGTCGACAGGTGATATCCACATATACTAGCACTCACATATGTTCCACCTCCATGTATCATCAACTAAATGTGCACCCCATTTGTTGGAACAAAAATCCGAAAAGAGCTTGATAGTGTTTGTTGGCCCACTTACAGACCTTTAATACGGGATAAGAAGGATTTAATGTATACTTCGCAATACCTCAAAGCTTATCTAGAACATATACGGCACGAGGATACATGCCCCTCAGACATGGATTCATACATACATGGTTTTTACTATCCCACTAGGTCATACATTTTCCACCTTCATCTCTCCTCCTACCATCCAATCGTCTGTAGTTATTGTATTGATATTTTTCTGTTTAGAGTTTAGATAGTGGCAGTTATTGTTGACTGCCAAAGGGTGGACTGTCAAAGTCGAAAAATATTACAGAACACGCAGCACGTATAAAATACACACACATGCCCACTGCGCGTGCACTTGCTCCGAAGTGCGTACACATATCCGCAATTTGCGTATGGTCGCTCCCGCGGTCTTGCCCGTGGTATGGGTATTTACGGTGGAGTTTGTGAACGCATGGAGGGCTATCAAAACATTACATATTTAATCCAAATAGTGCACATTGTACACATAGTCCCCCTGCACCACATCAGCAAGTATCAACAGTTTAAATGATTCCAGAACGAAGGGATTCACCTTTGCATGATAGGAGGGGACAGACAAGGGTGATAAGGTGGTGTCTGGTATCCAGCTGTAGGGTATTTTAAGAGTAACATTCCGGTGGTGGTTTGCGGAAGATCGCATGTTCCTGTGGATAGTTATGTGCAGAAGCAGACTATAGATATAATCTGTATTTACTGTATATTATGTATGCGGCGGGAATCCAGAGGAAACCACCCACAAGAGCAGTTGAGAAAGACATCGGCCACCTTTTCAAATCAACCTAGGACCTCACCTGTACTGTAAAGATGCATCCCTGTGTCCAATGGACAAAGGGATTACAGTATCCATTGTATTGCTTTTGGACGTATTGTATAAAAAGCCTGTTGCTGCCTGGCCGGTCAGAAGACTCTTAACGCTATCTACCTGATTAGCGGAGGACTGGACCAGGAAGCGCATGCGAATATTCTCACGTATGTACATTGACTGTAGCCATTTACTCTGTTGTATTGTATTGTATAAATTGTATTGTTAACCCCCTTTCAGATATATCAGTCTGTGGTGTCGGAACCCAGTGATTAACTACAAATCGGTGTTGTGTCCTCTTTTCCCTGCTAGGGTAAAAAGGTATATAGAGTGAATATTAAGTTTAGCGGCCGTAGCGGCTCCATGGTAAAAGTGTGTTTAAAGGTATAGCTTTATGGTTTAAGATAATATCGACATTATCAATGTGATTATCAGGTGATGTGTGTATATAGGGGGACCCCATACCTGCTCTCCCCTGTACAATACATGACAGTCTCCTCTTACCCAGTGATGTGGGATGCCGGTGATTCTCCATTATCACGTCCTTGTACAGACCTCTGTGTTTCTCTATATACTCCCCCTCCTGCATGAAGACATAGACAGTGACATCCTGACACCTTACAGGAACCTGACACACACAATGATACAGTTATCACCCAGACACATCCCCTGGTGTTACTGTATAATGCCCCATTCTCAGCAGTCACCTCTCCAGTCATCACCCAGACACGTCCCCTGGTGTTACTGTATAATGTCCCATTCCCAGCAGTCACCTCTCCAGTCATCACCCAGACACGTCCCCTGGTGTTACTGTATAATGCCCCATTCCCAGCAGTCACCTCTCCAGTCAGCAGCTGAATGATCTTGTTGGTGAGTTCCAGGATCTTCTGGTCATCGTGTCTCTCATGTATCAATGTATCAATGAGTGAGGTGGAGGCACTGTGATGGGGCTCTGGGTCCTGTTCAGTCCTCCTGACACACTGGGATAGCTGGTGGGTGTCTCACACTCATCGGATGTCTTCTTCACTACCGTGTAATCCTGTGTATAGGGGGACACATGAAATATCATTGTATAAACTTCCATATCTCCTCACCTCCCCAGTCATGTCCCTGTATTATAACTATAGATATAAGGGATGTCACTGTGACGCTCCCTGATCCCCTCACCTCCCCAGTCATGTTCCTGTATTATTACTAAAGATATAAGTGATGTCACTGTGACGCTCCCAGATCCCCTCACCACCCCAGTCAGCAGGTAGATGATATCCAGGGTAAGTTTGAGTATCTTCTCAGTCATGTGAATCCTATCCTTGTCCATTCTCAGTGATTCCGTAATTTACACAGGAGACATCTCAACCTCAAGTGACTTTCAGTAACAAGGATATGACTCCTCAGGTGTCAAGGAATAAGTATATTTATTAGAAGCTATTACATAAGTTAGTTATGTAGTGCACACATATTAGCACTTTACAATGGGATATTTAGTCAGTGACAGCTATCCGTGCCCAAGCGGAGCTTACAATCTATATTTCCTACCATACGGACACACCCACAGGCACACTTGGGGCTTTTTTGAAAGAAACCAACTAACCTAAAATGATATTTTTGGAGTGTGGGAGAAAACCAGAACACCTGGGAGAAACCAATGCAAACACAGGGAGAACGTAAAATCTGCACAGACATTTGGGGTAAATGGTATAGACTGCAATCTGTAGGCATCTGTCGGATCTCAGTGAGTCTGCCCTACTTTTTAAAGCAGCATTCATTCAATTAGCTAAACAAGGTTGGTTTTGCAATTTAAATGATTGCTACTTTAAAATATTAGGAACCCGCAGATGCGTATTACATTCACCCCTTGTTTGAGAACTGAATTCATGACCCAAGCGCTGTTAGGTAATGATGCTGTCCACTATGCTACCACATAGCCCAAATAAACATAATAGTACACACTGAGTGACCAAAAAGTCCCCCTCATACCAAAGCCACTGAGTCTTGGTCAGTGTTTCTTAGAAGTCCCTCTGACCCAGCTAAATAGGGCTACTCAGTAGTATGTGCCTCTCAAGGCCTTAAGTCTAAGAACACAGAACAGAACTAGAAATTAGTATTTCATTTCAAGAATAACTTCAGATCTTCGTTTCAAAATAGGATTACAAAGAGTATAGGATTATTTTAAAAGCACACACAGATTACAGACAATTTCAGAGAAAGAAAAAATATATAAAACAAACCCAGAGTCCTAACATCATGTAGGTTGAGAACTCTCGTCATGAAGGAGTCACGTTAGAAGCGGTTAATACATAACCAGTCACTCAGGACTCTCCTTAGGTGATGCACACTGGATTCAGCTAAACAGGCAGCTTTATCTGCAGTCCTGCTCCTTGGCCCCTACCCTTGTGGATTTGTAACCCTTTCAAAACCAGAACTGACTGTTTGTGCCTAGGTTTCTGAAGGCCCTTTGTGTGCTCATAAGCCCTGAATTTTCCCAGTCAAACAAGCCGGGGCCACTTAATTATCTTGTTTTATTCTGTTTGAAGGATAAGGGCTGTAACTTGTGCATACACAATACTGGGATGATTTATGGCTCAGCCATGAAATAAATTCCCTGGCCACATGTCTTCTTTCAGCACCTCGATTGGTACTGTCTTCCTGAACAATTATACAGTCCCTCTTGCCAGGTATAGTAAACAACATCTCTTTTACAATCCAAATGTCCTCTCACTCAGTTCAATTACGTGGAGTTAACTGCAGAATGACCCTTTGGCATACAGTTTTACAAATGACATTTTCCACACAGAATATACATTGATACAACATGCAATATGAATACCACCATATTTTGGGATCAGATAATGATGGATCCTGACAGAGGGGTGCAGTCAGGGAGGGTTACACCAACACTCCCAGGTGCACCCCTCTATTAGTGACTTGGTAACTATGGTTGGCTTGAGCATTCCTGGATGAGAGTATTGTTAGTCCCCTCTCTAGATGTTGCCCACAGTATTCCAGTTTTGAGGTCAAAGTGATTGATGACTTGTTATTGTGAAACCCTTGTATGCACACACATTGTGGAACCCTTGTATGCACATGCCCTCCCACCAGGCAATTACAGATACATGTCTCCTGGACAGAAATTGAAGGGTGTTACTCAGCTCTGAGAGAGTTTACTTTACCACTCCTAGAGGTTCCTTCTCACTATCATTCCACCCACCAAGCAGTAGGCAGGAGACTTGCTTCCACCACCAGACTCCTACAGCGGTACCTGGAACGACTTCTCCCATGCTCCTACCACCGGCACCTGGAACTGCTTACATCTGGGTATGTGTGGACATGCTGCTGCAATACTTCATGGGTAGTGCTGCCTAATTCCCACTGGTCATAAACTATGGACCAGTCTCCACTGGTAGCTGACAAAGGGTATCAGATTGGAGACACTGGGCTCAATACAGAACTGCCAGGGAATGGAATAGCGTTTTGAGCTATTCTGGTGGTCACAGGATACAGCAAATGAAGATTTCTTACAGCAAGTATATTTTTATTGCTCCCTAGATGTTACAGAAATCAGTCCTCTCTGAGAGTAAAGGTGGGTACACACTAGTAGACATATCTGCAAATCAATTGATCTCATATATCTATGGACGGATCGGGCAGTGTGTTGAGCATACACACTGCCCGATCCGTCAGGGACTGACGTCATGAACTGGGCAGGTGTGTACACACGCCTGCCCAGTTCAGCTGACAATCCCCGCCAGCCGCCGCAGCATGTACACACACAGCGACGCGCCAATATATCGGTAGATATATTGGCCGTCGGCTGTGCTGCGGGGCCGACGCAATACGTCTGTGAACGACGGAGTTCACAGACGTATCGGCCGTACACACTGGCCGACGGACCCGCGATATATCGGCCGTTCAAGAGAACGGCCGATATATCGGCCAGTGTGTACGGGTCTCTAGAGGATATCTATACACGCAGGGCTCGGAGGCCATTTTATAGCAAGAGGACACAACAGGCTACAGCCCTGCCTCCAACCTCTAGGGCAACTATCTCTATATAAATAAATACAGCTTACATTTCAAACGGAGGCCATCCATGGTGGCAACTTCACACAACTCTTGGTTATCTTCTCAGTCCAGGAAGATCCTTGCCATGGGTAGTGCTAACTTCAGTCCATCAGCCACAGTATCTTTGCCAGTGCGATCCTGCAAAACTGCAGCAGGATCAATAAGGTGAGGGCTCACTATAGTGATTGAGGCCCCAGAGTCTCTTGGGCCTTCTCTGTGTAGGGGCATCACTTGGCCCAGGTGCCGGTGCCCCCTTATATTTTATACTGGCCCCTTGGCCATGCAGGGGACTATAGAGTCTGCTTGCCACATGCCACTGTACAACTGAAGGGGAATAAGCCTCTGTGCTTCTATCGACGGGCTATGCAAGCAAGCCAAGCTCCAGCACTTGGATTTCAGGCACAGGTCTAGGGTGCTTGGGGTGTGGGACAGTTAATCCTCAAATGGACAATTTTCCCACAGCTGTTGTACTTATTGACCAGTTGGGGATCTGGTGATCTCTGATTACTTGCGGGGACAGGATGGAGAGTTTTCTGGCCAAAAGCACTTGAATTGGTAGATGATTGTTTTGGGGATGATGAGCTGGTTGTACAGTCCTTTTGGATTGGCTGATGTTTGGGCATTTGTGCCCTTTTGGCTGAATTGCCACATATTTGTCAGCTAGCTGGGCCACCATCTTCAAGTTGGGTGGCTCCCGGTCTAGCACACCTGCAATAGAACTATTTTTGGCACTTCAGGTCAATCAGTACATTCCATGTGGTGGCACCAGGTCCGATCACCCACTTCACCACCATCTTACACAGCTGGGAGGTGTGCACAGGGAGTCTGGTAGGGCTTTTGGGCAAGTCCTGGAACTTAATACTGTAGGACTCAGGAATGAAAAAAATATCATTGTAGGTGGGTCCTTTCAACATCATCAAAATCTCCACAGTCCTCAGTAGCCACTCCTCTATAGGCCTTCAGTGCCTCTCCAAGCAGAGTGGGCACTAGGGGACGGATGTATTGGAATGCGAGACAACTGGAGAACAGAGACTCCGGCCAAACTAATATGTTTTTTTAAAGCAGCAAATGTTTACAAGGCAAAACCAACCTGGACACTACTATAGTAACACTGGAAACTACGCTACCTGTGTAATAGTGTAATACCCTGAAGTTATTAAAAAATGGGGATACCCTTGTTTTATTTTTACATTGTGGAACTACAAAGCCCAGGATAGAACATGCGCTGCACTGTTCTGTTAGCTGACAGCCCAGGAGTTAGATATTTGGCGCCACTGCCTTCTATAATTAGTTCCCCTTCCTCAGCAACACAAAACCCGGGAAACTGGGCCCCTCACTGATAGGCCCCCCCAGGTTGCAGGGCAGAAATATCCTTGGGTGGGTTGTTGCTGAGGCTCAGGAGCCAGTAGAGACCCAGGAGAGGGGAGGTCTGCCAGGAGAGGACCCTTAAAAGAAGCCCCACAGCGCGGGAAGAGGAGCTCAGAGGAATGGGACTGAGCCTACCTGGGGATATGTAGTGCCTCGCAGAAAACAGTGCTGCCCAGATGCTGCAGTGTGGAGCCACTTACTAGGATCCAGAAGTGTGGATGTGCCAGCTGGAGAACCAAGCTGCCCAGCCGCAGGTGAAATTGTGATGCCTGCCAGTGTGTGAGGGCAGAGAAGAGCCGAGGGGAGAACCAGCGACCGCAGCACCAGTGCCAGGAGAAAGCCGAGAACCCTGCCTTGGGAGAAGAGCAGGCTGTGTCAGTGCCAGCAGGGACAGAGCGCAGAGAAGTGCCGCCGCTGGCTAAAAGACTGGAGCGCTGAACCGGAGAGACCGCAGCCCGTTCAGTGCAACAGCGATGACCTCCGTCCCCTGGATCCCAAGGAGCGGCAGCTGGTGAGAACGCAGGCATCGCGGAGGACGACCCTGAAAAGAAGACCCCAGCTGGAGAACACGGCGCTGAGGACCCCTGCGGCTGGAGAGGTCAACGGAGACGGACGGGGCAGAGAGGAGGATCCCGGATGAAAGGACGGCGCGGCTGCAGTGATGAAAGAGCCTGAAGTGCAGAGGATGGCGCAGACCAGCGGTGGGGAGAAGACCGGGACCGGAGCAGAAGAGGACTCCTGTGTCACCGGCTGCTTCAAGGGCGCATCTCCGGTGCCTTGCATCTCAGGTGGCGCCGAAGATGAGGAGCAGTTCCGAGGTGGCAGAAGCGCCGCAGCCTCAAGGGTGAGATCACTCCATTCCCTTCCGCTGTGGGACTCTGCCCTGTTCATGCCCTTCCGCTGCAAGACTCTGCCATAGGGGGTTAATATTAAAAGGGGGTAGGCTCCCCTCATCACAGTGCCCCCCGTAACCCTTCTGCTGCCAAACTCTGCACTTGGCCATCATTGGGGAAATGGGGTAGGCTCCCCTTTGCCCCCAGTGTCCGCAAGTTATGTTTTTAATAAAGGGGTAGTCTCCCCATATTTCATGGTGCCCGCAGCACTAGTTTAAAGGAGGTGGTGAGCTCCCCTCACCTTAGTGCCCTGCATATGTATAGAAAGGGGGTAGGCTCCCCTCACTACAGTGCCCCATATAGTTGCTCTAGGAGTAGGGGTCCCTCAATTTAGGAGCCCCATCAGCATTTTAATTTGGGAAAAGCTGTACTGGGTCAATCCCCTTGTGGGGTGAAGAGAGGGAGGAGGTTTGGTTTTGGATCCCTGTCCCCAGGGACTGATGCATTAATTGCTGTGCAATGTAAACGTGCTGTGTTCAATGATTAATGTGTTGCTGAAAAATGGACGCAATGTTGTGTTCTTGTTAGGCTGGAAAGTTAGTGCTCGCAGTTCACTCATGTGGTTATGACCCCGAAGTGTGAAAGGTGTTAGTGTAAAGGTGGTGAAATATATTCACTGCTTCTTTCAGTGTAAATGGTAGTCCTATGTGAATGCTGCAGGTGGAAAAGTATTGTAAGAATTGATGTTAATGCATTTATCTGCTATTAAGGAATGCTGGTACTTCTGGTTCATTTATGCAAGCTCCGCCCAGCAGTGTAAGAGCTAATGTTAATGCATTTATCTGCTATTAAGGAACGCTGGTACTGATTCCTACGTGAAAGGCGGGATTTAATTGACTGTTATGCAAGCTCCGCCCAGCAGGGTTATTCAAGCCATTATACCTGCTTAAGTGTCCACGCTGGTTATACGAGACGGTGCTTTATAGAGACGCCAGCTTGCTCACCTGTTCCCGCAATATATTTGCTTAGTGTCTACACTGGTTATACGAGACGGTGCTTTATAGAGACCCCAGCTTGCTCACCTGTTCCCGCAATATACCTGCTTTAGTGTCAACGCTGGTTATACGAGATGGTGCTTTATAGAGACGCCAGCTTGCTCACCTGTTCCGGCAATATACTTGCTTTAGTGTCAACGCTGGTTATACGAGACAGTGCTTTATAGAGACGCCAGCTTGCTCACCTGTTCCCGCAATATATTTGCTTAGTGTCAACGCTGGTTATACGAGACAGTGCTTTATAGAGACGCCAGCTTGCTCACCTGTTCCCGCTATATATTTGCTTAGTGTCAATGCTGGTTATACGAGACGGTGCTTTATATAGACGCCAGCTTGCTCACCTGTTCCCACAATATACCTGCTTTAGTGTCAATGCTGGTTATACGAGACGGTGCTTTATAGAGATGCCAGCTTGCTCACCTGTTCCCGCAATATACCTGCTTTAGTGTTAACGCTGTTTATGCGAGACTGTGCTTTATAGAGACGCCAGCTTGCTCACCTGTTCCCGCTATATATTTACTTAGTGTCAATGCTGGATATACGAGACGGTGCTTTATAGAGAAGCCAGCTTGCTCACCTGTTCCCGCTATATATTTACTTAGTGTCAATGCTGGATATACGAGATGGTGCTTTATAGAGACCCCAGCTTGCTCACCTGTTCCCGCAATATACCTGCTTTAGTGTCAACGCTGGTTATACGGGACTGTGCTTTATAGAGACGCCAGCTTGCTCACCTGTTCCCGCAATATACCTGCTTTAGTGTCAACGTGGTTATACGAGACGGTGCTTTATAGAGACGCCAGCTTGCTCACACGCTCCTGTAATTTACCTGCTATTATTGAGGATGTTGGTTATTATTTACTCTGCTATTCTCTCACTGCCATTTAATAACAAAATGGAGTTGGATCCTGTACGATTTGTGTCGTCATTGTGTCTGAGGGGTAAAGCAGGTCTGCCGCTCTGATCACCCAAACCCGATTTATATTAGCACCCCTTAATTAAAGTTTCCAGCACCGGATTTGTGGGTGTTACATTAGTAACATAGGAGTCTGCACCACCTGTATTATACCTGTAGTAACAGCAGATACTGCGCCACCTGTATTATAATAACAGTGGAGTCAGTGCCACATGTATTTTACTGAAAGCGATGTATGCGCCACCTAAATTATAGTAACAGGACATTAGAGTGTAAGACACCTGAATTACAGTAACAGCTGGGTCTGCGCCACTTGTACTACAGTAACAACTGGGTCTGCACCACCTGTACTACAGTAACAACTGGGTCTGCACCGCCTGTACTACAGTAACAACTGGGTCTGCACCACCTGTACTACAGTAACAACTGAGTCTGCACCACCTGTACTACAGTAACAACTGGGTCTGCACCACCTGTACTACAGTAACAACTGGGTCTGCACCACCTGTACTACAGTAAGAACTGGGTCTGCACCACCTGTACTACAGTAACAACTGGGTCTGCACCACCTGTATTACAGTAACAACTGGGTCTGCACCACCTGTATTACAGTAACAACTGGGTCTGCACCGCCTGAATTACAGTAACAACTGGGTTTGCACCGCTTGTATTACAGTAACAAATGGGTCTGCTCTGCACCACCTGTACTCAGTAACAACTGGGTCTGCATCACCTGTATTAGAGTAACAACTGGGTCTGCACCGCCTGTATTACAGTAACAACTGGGTTTGCACCACCTGTATTACAGTAACAACTGGGTCTGCACCACTGTACTACAGTAACAACTGAGTCTGCACCACCTGTACTACAGTAACAACTGGGTCTGCACCACCTGTACTACAGTAACAACTGGGTCTGCACCACCTGTACTACAGTAACAACTGGGTCTGCACCACCTGTACTACAGTAACAAGTGGGTCTGTACCACCTGTACTACAGTAACAACTGGGTCTGCACCACCTGAATTTCAGTAACAACTGGGTCTGCACCACCTGTATTACAGTAACAACTGGGTCTGCACCACCTGTATTACAGTAACAACTGGGTCTGCACCGCCTGTATTACAGTAACAACTAGGTCTGCACCACCTGTATTACAGTAACAGCGGGGTCTGCACCACCTGTATTACGGTAACAGCTGAAACTGCACTGCCTGTATTACAGTAACAACTGGGTCTGCACCGCCTGTATTACAGTAACAACTGGGTCTGCACCACCTGTGTTACAGTAACAACTGGGTCTGCACCACCTGTATTACAGTATCAACTGGGTCTGCACTGCCTGTATTACAGTAACAACTGGGTCTGCACCACCTGTGTTACAGTAACAACTGGGTCTGCACCACCTGTATTACAGTAACAATTGGGTCTGCACCGCCTGAATAACAGTATCAACTGGGTCTGCACCACCTGTGTTACAGTAACAACTGGGTCTGCACCACCTGTGTTACTGTAACAACTGGGTCTGCACCAACTGAATTACAGTAACTGGGTCTGCACCACCTGTATTACAGTAACAACTGGGTCTGCACCACCTGTATTACAGTAACAACTGGGTCTGCGCCACCTGAATTAAGTAACAACTGGGTCTGCACCACCTGTATTACGGTAACAGCTGGGTCTGCACCACCTGTATTACGGTAACAGCTGGGTCTGTACCACCTGTATTACAGTAACAACTGGGTCTGCACCGCCTGTATTACAGTATCAACTGGGTCTGCACTGCCTGTATTACAGTAACAACTGGGTCTGCACCACCTGTGTTACAGTAACAACTGGGTCTGCACCACCTGTATTACAGTATCAACTGGGTCTGCACTGCCTGTATTACAGTAACAACTGGGTCTGCACCACCTGTGTTACAGTAACAACTGGGTCTGCACCACCTGTATTACAGTAACAATTGGGTCTGCACCGCCTGAATAACAGTATCAACTGGGTCTGCACCACCTGTGTTACAGTAACAACTGGGTCTGCACCACCTGTGTTACTGTAACAACTGGGTCTGCACCAACTGAATTACAGCAACTGGGTCTGCACCACCTGTATTACAGTAACAACTGGGTCTGCACCACCTGTATTACAGTAACAACTGGGTCTGCACCACCTGTATTACAGTAACAACTGGGTCTGCGCCGCCTGAATTAAAGTAACAACTGGGTCTGCACCACCTGTATTACGGTAACAGCTGGGTCTGCACCACCTGTATTACGGTAACAGCTGGGTCTGCACCACCTGTATTACAGTAACAACTGGGTCTGCACCACCTGTATTACAGTAACAACTGGGTCTGCACCACCTGTGTTACAGTAACAACTGGGTGTGCACCACCTGTGTTACAGTAACAACTGGGGCTGTGCCGCCTGAGTTACAGTAACAACTGGGTCTGCACCACCTGTATTACAGTAACAACTGGGTCTGCACCACCTGTGTTACAGTAACAACTGGGTCTGCACCACCTGAATAACAGTATCAACTGGGTCTGCACCACCTGTGTTACAGTAACAACTGGGTCTGCACCAACTGAATTACAGTAACTGGGTCTGCACCACCTGTATTACAGTAACAACTGGGTCTGCACCACCTGTATTACAGTAACAACTGGGTCTGCACCACCTGTGTTACAGTAACAACTGGGTCTGCACCACCTGTATTACAGTAACAACTGGGTCTGCACCACCTGTATTACAGAAACAACTGGGTCTGCACCACCTGTATTACAGAAACAACTGGGTCTGCACCGCCTGTATTACAGTAACAACTGGGTCTGCACCACCTGTATTACAGTAACAACTGGGTCTGCACCACCTGTATTACTGTAAATGGGTCTGCAACGCCTGTATTACAGTAACAACTGGGTCTGCACCACCTGTGTTACAGTAACAACTGGGTCTGCACCACCTGTATTACAGTATCAACTGGGTCTGCACCACCTGTGTTACAGTAACAACTGGGTCTGCACGACCTGTGTTACAGTAACAACTGGGTCTGCACCACCTGTGTTACAGTAACAACTGGGTCTGCACTGCCTGAATTACAGTAACAACTGGGTCTGCACCACCTGTATTACAGTAACAACTGGGTCTGCGCGACCTGTATTACGGTAACAGCTGGGTCTGCACAACCTGTATTAAAGTAACAACTGGGTCTGCACCACCTGTGTTACAGTAACAACTGGGTCTGCACCACCTGTGTTACAGTAACAACTGGGTCTGCACCACCTGTGTTACTGTAACAACTGGGTCTGCACCAACTGAATTACAGTAACTGGGTCTGCACCACCTGTATTACAGTAACAACTGGGTCTGCACCACCTGTATTACAGTAACAACTGGGTCTGCACCACCTGTATTACAGTAACAACTGGGTCTGCGCCGCCTGAATTACAGTAACAACTGGGTCTGCACCACCTGTATTACGGTAACAGCTGGGTCTGCACCACCTGTATTACGGTAACAGCTGGGTCTGCACCACCTGTATTACAGTAACAACTGGGTCTGCACCACCTGTATTACAGTAACAACTGGGTCTGCACCACCTGTGTTACAGTAACAACTGGGTCTGCACCACCTGTATTACAGTAACAACTGGGGCTGCGCCGCCTGAGTTACAGTAGCAACTGGGTCTGCACCACCTGTATTACAGTAACAACTGGGTCTGCACCACCTGTGTTACAGTAACAACTGGGTCTGCACCACCTGAATAACAGTATCAACTGGGTCTGCACCACCTGTATTACAGTAACAACTGGGTCTGCACCACCTGTGTTACAGTAACAACTGGGTCTGCACCAACTGAATTACAGTAACAACTGGGTCTGCACCACCTGTATTACAGTAACAACTGGGTCTGCACCACCTGTATTACAGTAACAACTGGGTCTGCACCACCTGTATTACAGTAACAACTGGGTCTGCACCACCTGTATTACAGTAACAACTGGGTCTGCACCACCTGTACTACAGTAACAACTGGGTCTGCACCGCCTGTATTACAGTAACAACTGGGTCTGCACCACCTGTATTACAGTAACAACTGGGTCTGCACCACCTGTATTACTGTAAATGGGTCTGCAACGCATGTATTACAGTAACAACTGGGTCTGCACCACCTGTGTTACAGTAACAACTGGGTCTGCACCACCTGTATTACAGTATCAACTGGGTCTGCACCACCTGTGTTACAGTAACAACTGGGTCTGCACGACCTGTGTTACTGTAACACAGGTGGTGCAGACCCAGTTGTTACTGTAACACAGGTCGTGCAGACCCAGTTGTTACTGTAACACAGGTGGTGCAGACCCAGTTGATACTGTAATACAGGTGGTGCAGACCCAGTTGTTACTGTAACACAGGTGGTGCAGACCCAGTTGTTACTGTAATACATGCGTTGCAGACCCATTTACAGTAATACAGGTGGTGCAGACCCAGTTGTTACTGTAATACAGGTGGTGCAGACCCAGTTGTTACTGTAATACAGGCGGTGCAGACCCAGTTGTTACTGTAGTACAGGTGGTGCAGACCCAGTTGTTACTGTAATACAGGTGGTGCAGACCCAGTTGTTACTGTAATACAGGTGGTGCAGACCCAGTTGTTACTGTAATACAGGTGGTGCAGACACAGTTGTTACTGTAATACAGGTGGTGCAGACCCAGTTGTTACAGTAACAACTGGGTCTGCACCAACTGAATTACAGTAACACAGGTGGTGCAGACCCAGTTGTTACTGTAATACAGGTGGTGCAGACCCAGTTGATACTGTTATTCAGGTGGTGCAGACCCAGTTGTTACTGTAACACAGGTGGTGCAGACCCAGTTGTTACTGTAATACAGGTGGTGCAGACCCAGTTGCTACTTTAATACAGGTGGTGCAGACCCAGTTGTTACTGTAATACAGGTGGTGCAGACCCATTTGTTACTGTAATACAGGTGGTGCAGACCCAGTTACTGTAATTCAGTTGGTGCAGACCCAGTTGTTACTGTAATACAGGTGGTGCAGACCCAGTCGTTACTGTAATACAGGTGGTGCAGACCCAGTTACTGTAATTCAGTTGGTGCAGACCCAGTTGTTACTGTAGCACAGGTGGTGCAGACCCAGTTGTTACTGTAACACAGGTGGTGCAGACCCAGTTGTTACTGTAACACAGGTGGTGCAGACCCAGTTGTTACTGTAACACAGGTGGTGCAGACCCAGTTGTTACTTTAATACAGGTGGTGCAGACCCAGTTGTTACTGTAATACAGGTGGTGCAGACCCAGTTACTGTAATTCAGTTGGTGCAGACCCAGTTGTTACTGTAATACAGGTGGTGCAGACCCAGCTGTTACCGTAATACAGGTGGCGCAGACCCAGTTGTTACTGTAATACAGGTGGTGCAGACCCAGTTGTTACTGTAATTCAGGCGGTGCAGACCCAGTTGTTACTGTAACACAGGTGGTGCAGACCCAGTTGTTACTGTAACAACTGGGTCTGCACCGCCTGAATTACAGTAACAACTGGGTCTGCACCACCTGTATTACAGTAACAACTGGGTCTGCGCCACCTGTATTACGGTAACAGCTGGGTCTGCACCACCTGTATTACAGTAACAACTGGGTCTGCACCAACTGAATTACAGTAACTGGGTCTGCACCACCTGTATTACAGTAACTGGGTCTGCACCACCTGTATTAAAGTAACAACTGGGTCTGCACCACCTGTGTTACAGTAACAACTGGGTCTGCACCACCTGTGTTACAGTAACAACTGGGTCTGCACCACCTGTGTTACAGTAACAACTGGGTCTGCACCACCTGTGCTACAGTAACAACTGGGTCTGCACCAACTGAATTACAGTAACTGGGTCTGCACCACCTGTATTACAGTAACGACTGGGTCTGCACCACCTGTATTACAGTAACAACTGGGTCTGCACCAACTGAATTACAGTAACTGGGTCTGCACCACCTGTATTACAGTAACAAATGGGTCTGCACCACCTGTATTACAGTAACAACTGGGTCTGCACCACCTGTATTAAAGTAGCAACTGGGTCTGCACCACCTGTATTACAGTAACAACTGGGTCTGCACCCCCTGTATTACAGTAACAACTGGGTCTGCACCACCTGTGTTACAGTAACAACTGGGTCTGCACCATCTGTGTTACAGTAACAACTGGGTCTGCACCAACTGAATTACAGTAACTGGGTCTGCACCACCTGTATTACAGTAACAACTGGGTCTGCACCACCTGTATTACAGTAACAACTGGGTCTGCACCACCAGTATTACAGTAACAACTGGGTCTGCACCACCTGTGTTACAGTAACAACTGGGTCTGCACCGCCTGAGTTACAGTAACAACTGGGTCTGCACCACCTGTGTTACAGTAACAACTGGGTCTGCACCGCCTGTGTTACAGTAACAACTGAGTCTGTACCGCCTGAATTACAGTAACAACTGGGTCTGCACCACCTGTGTTACAGTAACAACTGGGTCTGCACCGCCTGAATTACAGTAGCAACTGGGTCTGCACCACCTGTATTACAGTAACAACTGGGTCTGCACCCCCTGTATTACAGTAACAACTGGGTCTGCACCACCTGTATTACAGTAACAACTGGGGCTGCGCCGCCTGTATTACAGTAACAGCTGGGTCTGCACCACCTGTATTACAGTAACAGCTGGGTCTGCACCACCTGTATTACAGTAACAACTGGGTCTGCACCACCTGTGTTACAGTAACAACTGCGTCTGCACCGCCTGAATTACAGTAACAACTGGGTCTGCACCACCTGTATTGCAGTAACAACTGGGTCTGCACCACCTGTGTTACAGTAACAACTGGGTCTGCACCGCCTGAATTACAGTAACAACTGGGTCTGCACCACCTGTATTACAGTAACAACTGTGGCTGCGCCGCCTGTATTACAGTAACAGCTGGGTCTGCACCACCTGTATTACAGTAACAGCTGGGTCTGCACCACCTGTATTACAGTAACAACTGGGTCTGCACCACCTGTGTTACAGTAACAACTGGGTCTGCACCGCCTGAATTACAGTAACAACTGGGTCTGCACCACCTGTATTACAGTAACAACTGGGTCTGCATCACCTGTATTACAGTAACAACTGGGTCTGCACCACCTGTATTACAGTAACAACTGGGTCTGCACCGCCTGAATTACAGTAACAACTGGGTCTGCACCACCTGTATTACAGTAACAACTGGGTCTGCACCACCTGTGTTACAGTAACAACTGGGTCTGCACCGCCTGAATTACAGTAACAACTGGGTCTGCACCACCTGTATTACAGTAACAACTGGGTCTGCACCACCTGTGTTACAGTAACAACTGGGTCTGCACCGCCTGAATTACAGTAACAACTGGGTCTGCACCACCTGTATTACAGTAACAGCTGGGTCTGCACCACCTGTATTACAGTAACAACTGGGTCTGCACCACCTGTATCACGGTAACAGCTGGGTCTGCACCACCTGTATTACAGTAACAACTGGGTCTGCACCAACTGAATTACAGTAACTGGGTCTGCACCACCTGTATTACAGTAACAACTGGGTCTGCATCACCTGTATTACAGTAACAACTGGGTTTGCACCACCTGTATTATAGTAGCAACTGGGTCTGCACCACCTGTATTAAAGTAGCAACTGGGTCTGCACCACCTGTATAACAGTAACAACTGGGTCTGCACCACCTGTGTTACAGTAACAAGTGGGTCTGCACCACCTGTGTTACAGTAACAAGTGGGTATGCACCACCTGTGTTACAGTAACAACTGGGTCTGCACCAACTGAATTACAGTAACTGGGTCTGCACCACCTGTATTACAGTAACAACTGGGTCTGCACCACCTGTGTTACAGTAACAACTGGGTCTGCACCACCTGTGTTACAGTTACAACTGGGGCTGCGCCGCCTGAATTACAGTAACAACTGGGTCTGCACCACCTGTATTACAGTAACAACTGGGTCTGCACCACCTGTGTTACAGTAACAACTGGGTCTGCACCGCCTGAATTACAGTAACAACTGGATCTGCACCACCTGTGTTACAGTAACAACTGGGTCTGCGCCGCCTGAATAACAGTATCAACTGGGTCTGCACAACCTGTGTTACTGTAACACAGGTGGTGCAGACCCAGTTGTTACTGTAATACAGGTGGTGCAGACCCAGTTGTTACTGTAATTCAGTTGATGCAGACCCAGGTGGCGCAGGACCAGCTGTTACTCTAATACAGGTGGCGCAGACCCCGTTGTTATCGTAATACAGGTGGTTCACAACCAGCCGTTACTGTAATATAGGTGGTGCAGACCCCGCTGTTACTGTAATACAGGTGGTGCAGACCCAGTTGTTACTGTAATACAAGTGGTGCAGACCTAGCTGTTACTGTAATACAGGTGGTGCAGACCCAGTTGTTACTGTAATACAAGTGGTGCAGACCTAGCTGTTACTGTAATACAGGTGGTGCAGACCCTGCTGTTGCTGTAATACAAGTGGCGCAGACCCAGCTGTTACTGTAATACAGGTGGTGCAGACCCAGTTGTTACTGTAACACAGGTGGTGCAGACCCAGTTGTTACTGTAACACAGGTGGTGCAGACCCAGTTGTTACTGTAACACAGGTGGTGCAGACCCAGTTGTTACTGTAATACAAGTGGTGCAGACCCAGTTGTTACTGTAATACAGGTGGTGCAGACCCAGTTGTTACTGTAATACAAGTGGCGAAGACCCCGCTGTTACTGTAATACAGGTGATGCAGACCCAGTTGTTACTGTAACACAGGTGGTGCAGACCCAGTTGTTACTGTAACACAGGTGGTGCAGACCCAGTTGTTACTGTAATACAAGTGGCGCAGACCCAGCTGTTACTGTAATACAGGTGATGCAGACCCAGTTGTTACTGTAATACAGGTGGTGCAGACCCAGTTGTTACTGTAACACAGGTGGTGCAGACCCAGTTGTTACTGTAACACAGGTGGTGCAGACCCAGTTGTTACTGTAACACAGGTGGTGCAGACCCAGTTGTTACTGTAATACAGGTGGTGCAGACCCAGTTGTTACTGTAATACAGGCGGTGCAGACCCAGTTGTTACTGTAATACAGGTGGTGCAGACCCAGTTGTTACTGTAACACAGGTGGTGCAGACCCAGTTGTTACTGTAATTCAGGCGGTGCAGACCCAGTTGTTACTGTAATACAGGTGGTGCAGACCCAGTTGTTACTGTAACACAGGTGGTGCAGACCCAGTTGTTACTGTAATACAGGTGGTGCAGACCCAGTTGTTACTGTAACACAGGTGGTGCAAACCCAGTTGTTACTGTAATTCAGGCGGTGCAGACCCAGTTGTTACTGTAATACAGGTGGTGCAGACCCAGTTGTTACTGTAAATCAGGCGGTGCAGACCCAGTTGTTACTGTAATTCAGGCGGTGCAGACCCAGTTGTTACTATAATACAGGTGGTGCAGACCCAGTTGTTACTGTAATACAGGTGGTGCAGACCCAGTTGTTACTGTAATTCAGGCGGCGCAGACCCAGTTGTTACTGTAATACAGGTGGTGCAGACCCAGTTGTTTCTGTAATACAGGTGGTGCAGACCCAGTTGTTACTGTAACACAGGTGGTGCAGACCAAGTTGTTTGTTTCTGTAACACAGGTGGTGCAGACCCAGTTGTTACCGTAATACAGGTGGTGCAGACCCAGTTGTTTCTGTAACACAGGTGGTGCAGACCCAGTTGTTACTGTAACACAGGTGGTGCAGACCCAGTTGTTACTGTAACACAGGCGGTGCAGACCCAGTTGTTACTGTAATACAGGTGGTGCAGACCCAGCTGTTACTGTAATACAGGTGGTGCAGACCTAGTTGTTACTGTAATTCAGGCGGTGCAGACCCAGTTGTTACTGTAACAGCTAGTTCTGCGCCACCTGTATTACAGTAACAGCTAGGTCTGCACCACTTGTATTACAGTAACAACTGGGTCTGCACCACCTGTGTTACAGTAACAGCTAGGTCTGCACCACCTGTATTACAGTAACAACTGGGTCTGCACCACCTGTATTACAGTAACAGCGGGGTCTGCACCACCTGTATTACAGTAACGGCTGGTTGTGAACCACCTGTATTACAGTAACGGCTGGTTCTGCGCCACCTGTATTACGGTAACGGCGGGGTCTGCACCACCTGTATTACAGTAACAACTGGGTCTGCACCACCTGTATTACAGTAACAAGTGGGTCTGCACCACCTGTGTTACAGTAACAAGTGGGTCTGCACCACCTGTGTTACAGTAACAAGTGGGTCTGCACCACCTGTGTTACAGTAACAACTGGGTCTGCACCGCCTGAATTACAGTAACAACTGGGTCTGCACCACCTGTGTTACAGTAACAACTGGGTCTGCACCACCTGTGTTACAGTAACAACTGGGTCTGCACCACCTGTGTTACAGTAACAACTGGGTCTGCACCGCCTGAATTACAGTAACAACTGGGTCTGCACCACCTGTGTTACAGTAACAACTGGGTCTGCGCCGCCTGAATAACAGTATCAACTGGGTCTGCACCACCTGTGTTACTGTAACACAGGTGGTGCAGACCCAGTTGTTACTGTAACACAGGTGGTGCAGACCCAGTTGTTACTGTAATACAGGTGGTCCAGACCCAGTTGTTACTGTAATACAGGTGGTCCAGACCCAGGTGGCGCAGGACCAGCTGTTACTCTAATACAGGTGGTTCACAACCAGCTGTTACTGTAATATAGGTGGTGCAGACCCAGCTGTTACTGTAATACAGGTGGTGCAGACCCAGTTGTTACTGTAATACAAATGGTGCAGACCTAGCTGTTACTGTAATACAGGTGGTGCAGACCCAGTTGTTACTGTAATACAAGTGGTGCAGACCCAGTTGTTACTGTAACACAGGTGGTGCAGACCCAGTTGTTACTGTAATACAGGTGGTGCAGACCCAGTTGTTACTGTAATACAAGTGGTGCAGACCCAGTTGTTACTGTAACACAGGTGGTGCAGACCCAGTTGTTACTGTAACACAGGTGGTGCAAACCCAGTTGTTACTGTAATACAAGTGGCGAAGACCCCGCTGTTACTGTAATACAGGTGGTGCAGACCCAGTTGTTACTGTAATACAAGTGGTGCAGACCCAGTTGTTACTGTAACACAGGTGGTGCAGACCCAGTTGTTACTGTAATACAGGTGGTGCAAACCCAGTTGTTACTGTAATACAAGTGGCGAAGACCCCGCTGTTACTGTAATACAGGTGATGCAGACCCAGTTGTTACTGTAACACAGGTGGTGCAGACCCAGTTGTTACTGTAACACAGGTGGTGCAGACCCAGTTGTTACTGTAACACAGGTGTGCAGACCCAGTTGTTACTGTAACACAGGTGGTGCAGACCCAGTTGTTACTGTAACACAGGTGGTGCAGACCCAGTTGTTACTGTAACACAGGTGGTGCAGACCCAGTTGTTACTGTAACACAGGTGGTGCAAACCCAGTTGTTACTGTAATACAGGTGGTGCAGACCCAGTTGTTACTGTAACACAGGTGGTGCAGACCCAGTTGTTACTGTAACACAGGTGGTGCAAACCCAGTTGTTACTGTAATACAAGTGGTGCAAACCCTGCTGTTACTGTAATACAGGTGGTGCAGACCCAGTTGTTACTGTAACACAGGTGGTGCAGACCCAGTTGTTACTGTAATACAGTTGGTGCAGACCCAGTTGTTACTGTAATACAGGTGGTGCAGACCCAGTTGTTACTGTAATACAGGTGATACAGACCCAGCTGTTACTGTAATTCAGGCGGTGCAGACCCAGTTATTACTGTAACACAGGTGGTGCAGACCCAGTTGTTACTGTAATTCAGGCGGTGCAGACCCAGTTGTTACTGTAATACAGGTGGTGCAGACCCAGATGTTACTGTAACACAGGTGGTGCAGACCCAGTTGTTACTGTAACACAGGTGGTGCAAACCCAGTTGTTACTGTAATACAAGTGGCGAAGACCCCGCTGTTACTGTAATACAGGTGATACAGACCCAGTTGTTTCTGTAACACAGGTGGTGCAGACCCAGTTGTTACTGTAACACAGGTGGTGCAGACCCAGTTGTTTGTTTCTGTAACACAGGTGGTGCAGACCCAGTTGTTTCTGTAACACAGGTGGTGCAGACCCAGTTGTTACTGTAATTCAGGCGGTGAAGACCCAGTTGTTACTGCAATACAGGCGGTGCAGACCCAGTTGTTACTGTAACACAGGTGGTGCAGACCCAGTTGTTACTGTAACACAGGCGGTGCAGACCCAGTTGTTACTGTAACACAGGCGGTGCAGACCCAGTTGTTACTGTAATACAGGTGGTGCAGACCCAGCTGTTACTGTAATACAGGTGGTGCAGACCCAGCTGTTACTGTAATACAGGTGGTGCAGACCCAGTTGTTACTGTAATTCAGGCGGTGCAGACCCAGTTGTTACTGTAACACAGGTGGTGCAGACCCAGTTGTTACTGTAACACAGGTGGTGCAGACCCAGTTGTTACTGTAATACAGTTGGTGCAGTCCCAGTTGTTACTGTAATTCAGGCGGTGCAGACCCAGTTATTACTGTAACACAGGTGGTGCAGACCCAGTTGTTACTGTAATTCAGGCGGTGCAGACCCAGTTGTTACTGTAATACAGGTGGTGCAGACCCAGTTGTTACTGTAACACAGGTGGTGCAGACCCAGTTGTTACTGTAATACAGGTGGTGCAGACCCAGCTGTTACTGTAATACAGGTGGTGCAGACCCAGTTGTTACTGTAACACAGGTGGTGCAGACCCAGTTGTTACTGTAACACAGGTGGTGCAGACCCAGTTGTTTGTTTCTGTAACACAGGTGGTGCAGACCCAGTTGTTTCTGTAACACAGGTGGTGCAGACCCAGTTGTTACTGTAATTCAGGCGGTGCAGACCCAGTTGTTACTGTAAATAAGAATTTACTTACCGATAATTCTATTTCTCGGAGTCCGTAGTGGATGCTGGGGTTCCTGAAAGGACCATGGGGATAGCGGCTCCGCAGGAGACAGGGCACAAAAAGTAAAGCTTTAGGATCAGGTGGTGTGCACTGGCTCCTCCCCCTATGACCCTCCTCCAAGCCTCAGTTAGGATACTGTGCCCGGACGAGCGTACACAATAAGGAAGGATTTATGAATCCCGGGTAAGACTCATACCAGCCACACCAATCACACTGTACAACCTGTGATCTGAACCCAGTTAACAGTATGATAACAGCGGAGCCTCTGAAAGATGGCTCACAACAATAATAACCCGATTTTTGTAACTATGTACAAGTATTGCAGATAATCCGCACTTGGGATAGGCGCCCAGCATCCACTACGGACTCCGAGAAATAGAATTATCGGTAAGTAAATTCTTATTTTCTCTATCGTCCTAGTGGATGCTGGGGTTCCTGAAAGGACCATGGGGATTATACCAAAGCTCCCAAACGGGCGGGAGAGTGCGGATGACTCTGCAGCACCGAATGAGAGAACTCCAGGTCCTCCTTAGCCAGGTTATCAAATTTGTAGGATTTTACAAACGTGTTTGCCCCTGACTAAATAGCCGCTCGGCAAAGTTGTAAAGCCGAGACCCCTCGGGCAGCCGCCCAAGATGAGCCCACCTTCCTTGTGGAATGGGCATTTACATATTTTGGCTGTGGCAGGCCTGCCACAGAATGTGCAAGCTGAATTGTATTACACATCCAACTAGCAAAAGTCTGCTTAGAAGCAAGAGCACCCAGTTTGTTGGGTGCATACAGGATAACAGCAAGTCAGTTTTCCTGACTCCAGCCGTCCTGGAACCTATATTTTCAGGGCCCTGACCACATCTAGCAACTTGGAGTCCTCCAAGTCCCTAGTAGGCGCAAGACACCACAATAAGCTGGTTCAGGTGAAACACTGACACCACCTTAGGGAGAGAACTGGGGACGAGTCCGCAGCTCTGCCCTGTCCGAATGGACAAACAGATATGGGCTTTTTTGAGAAAAAAACCACCAATTTGACACTCGCCTGGTCCAGGCCAGGTCCAAGAGCATGTTCACTTTTCATGTGAGATGCTTCAAATCCACAGATTTGACTGGTTTTAAACCAATGTGTTTTGAGGAATCCCAGAACTACGTTGAGATCCCACAGTGCCACTGGAGGCACAAAAGGGGGTTGTATATGCAATACTCCCTTGACAAACTTCTGGACTTCAGGAACTGAAGCCAATTCTTTCTGGAAGAAAAATCGACAGGGCCGAAATTTGAACCTTAATGGACCCCAATTTGCGGCCCATAGACACTCCTGTTTGCAGGAAATGCAGGAATCGACCGAGTTGAAATTTCTTCGTGGGGCCTTCCTGGCCTCACACCACGCAACATATTTTCGCCACATGTGGTGATAATGTTGTGCGGTCAAATCCTTTCTGGCTTTGACCAGGGTAGGAATGACCTCTTCCTGAATGCCTTTTCCCTTAGGATCCGGCGTTCCACCGCCATGCCGTCAAACGCAGCTGCGGTAAGTCTTGGAACAGACATGGTACTTGCTGAAACAAGTCCCTTCTTAGCGGCAGAGGCCATAAGTCCTCTGTGAGCATCTCTTGAAGTTCCGGGTACCAAGTCCTTCTTGGCCAATCCGGAGCCATGAGTATAGTTCTTACTCCTCTACGTCTTATAATTCTCAGTACCTTAGGTATGAAAAGCAGAGGATGGAACACATACACCGACTGATACACCCACGGTGTTACCAGAACGTCCACAGCTATTGGCTGAGGGTCTCTTAACCTGGCGCAATACCTGTCCCGTTTTTTGTTCAGACGGGACGCCATCATGTCCACCTTTGGTAATTCCCAACGGTTTACAATCATGTGGAAAACTTCCCCATGAAGTTCCCACTCTGCCGGGTGGAGGTCGTGCCTACTGAGGAAGTCTGCTTCCCAGTTTCCATTCCCGGAATGAAACACTGCTGACAGTGCTATCACATGATTTTCCGCCCAGCGAAAAGTCCTTGCAGTTTTTGCCACTGCCCTCCTGCTTCTTGTGCCGCCCCGTCTATTTACGTGGGCGACTGCCGTGATGTTTTATCCCACTGGATCAATACCGGCTGACCTTGAAGCAGAGGTCTTGCTAAGCTTAGAGCATTATAAATTTACCCTTAGCTATATTTATGTGGAGAAAAGTCTCCAGACTTGATCACACTCCCTGGAAATTTTTTCCTTGTGTGACTGCTCCCCAGCCTCTCGGGCTGGCCTCCGTGGTCACCAACATCCAAAACTGAATGCCGAATCTGCGGCCCTCTAGAAGATGAGCACTCTGTAACCACCACAGGAGAGACACCCTTGTCCTTGGATATAGGGTTATCCGCTGATGCATCTGAAGATGCGATCCGGACCATTTGTCCAGCAGATCCCACTGAAAAGTTCTTGCATGAAATCTGCCGACTGGAATTGCTTCGAAGGAAGTCACCATTTTTTTTTACCATGGCCCTTGTGCAATGATGCACTGATTTTAGGAGGTTCCTGACTAGCTCGGATAACTCCCTGGCTTTCTCTTCCGGGAGAAACACCTTTTTCTGGACTGTGTCCAGAATCATCCCTAAGCACAGGAGACTTGTTGTCGGGATCAGCTGCGATTTTGGAATATTTAGAATCCACCCCTGCTGTTGTAACAGTATCCGAGATAGTGCTACTCCGACCTCCAACTGTTCCCTGGACTTTGCCCTTATCAGGAGATCGTCCAAGTAAGGGATAATTAAGACGCCTTTTCTTCGAAGAAGAACCATCATTTCGGCCATTACCGTGGTAAAGACCCGGGGTGCCGTGGACAATCCAAACGGCAGCGTCTGAAACTGATAGTGACAGTTCTATACCACGAACCTGAGGTACCCTTAGTGATAAGGGCAAATTTGGGACATGGAGGTAAGCATCCCTGATGTCTCGGGACACTATATAGTCCCCTTCTTCCCGGTTCGTTATCACTGCTCTGAGTGACTCCATCTTGATTTGAACCTTTGTAAGTGTTCAAATTTTTTTAGATTTAGAATAGGTCTCACCTAGCCTTCTGGCTTCAGTACCACAATATAGTGTGGAATAATACCCCTTTTCTTGTTGTAGGAGGGGTAATTTAATTATCACCTGCTGGGAATACAGCTCGTGAATTGTTTCCCATACTGCCTCCTTGTCGGAGGGAGACCTTGGTAAAGCAGACTTCAGGAGCCTGCGCAGGGGAAACGTCTCGACATTCCAATCTGTACCCCTGGGATACTACTTGTAGGATCCAGGGGTCCTGTACGGTCTCAGCGTCATGCTGAGAGCTTGTCAGAAGCGGTGGAACGCTTCTGTTCCTGGGAATGGGCTGCCTGCTGCAGTCTTCTTCCCTTTCCTCTATCCCTGGGCAGATATGACTCTTATAGGGACGAAAGGACTGAAGCTGAAAAGACGGTGTCTTTTTCTGCAGAGATGTGACTTAGGGTAAAAAACGGTGGATTTTCCAGCAGTTGCCGTGGCCACCAGGTCCGATGGACCGACCCCAAATAACTCCTCTTCCTTTATACGGCAATACACCTTTGTGCCGTTTGGAATCTGCATCACCTGACCACTGTCGTGTCCATAAACATCTTCTGGCAGATATGGACATCGCACTTACTCTTGATGCCAGAGTGCAAATATCCCTCTGTGCATCTCGCATATATAGAAATGCATCCTTTAAATGCTCTATAGTCAATAAAATACTGTCCCTGTCAAGGGTATCAATATTTTTAGTCAGGGAATCCGACCAAGCCACCCCAGCTCTGCACATCCAGGCTGAGGCGATCGCTGGTCGCAGTATAACACCAGTATGTGTGTATATACTTTTTATGATATTTTCCAGCCTCCTGTCAGCTGGCTCCTTGAGGACGGCCCTATCTATAGACGGTACCGCCACTTGTTCTGATAAGCGTGTGAGCGCCTTATCCACCCTAAGGGGTGTTTCCCAACGCGCCCTAACTTCTGGCGGGAAAGGGTATACCGCCCATATTTTCTATCGGGGGGAACCCACGCATCATCACACACTTCATTTAATTTATCTGATTCAGGAAAAACTACGGTAGTTTTTTCACATCCCACATAATACCCTCTTTTGTGGTACTTGTAGTATCAGAAATATGTAACACCTCCTTCATTGCCCTTAACGTGTGGCCCTAATAAGGAATACGTTTGTTTATTCACCGTCGACACTGGATTCAGTGTCCCTGTCTGTGTCTGTGTCGACCGACTAAAGTAAACGGGCGTTTTAAAACCCCTGACGGTGTTTTTGAGACGTCTGGACCGGTACTAATTGTTTGTCGGCCGTCTCATGTCGTCAACCGACCTTGCCGCGTGTTGACATTATCACGTAATTCCCTAAATAAGCCATCCATTCCGGTGTCGACTCCCTAGAGAGTGACATCACCATTACAGGCAATTGCTCCGCCTCCTCACCAACATCGTCCTCATACATGTCGACACACACGTACCGACACACAGCACACACACAGGGAATGCTCTGATAGAGGACAGGACCTACTAGCCCTTTGGAGAGACAGAGGGAGAGTTTGCCAGCACACACCAAAAACGCTATAATTATATAGGGACAACCTTATATAAGTGTTTTCCCTTATAGCATCTTTTTTATATATTTCTAACGCCAAATTAGTGCCCCCCCTCTCTGTTTTAACCCTGTTTCTGCAGTGCAGTGCAGGGGAGAGCCTGGGAGCCTTCCCTCCAGCCTTTCTGTGAGGGAAAATGGCGCTGTGTGCTGAGGAGATAGGCCCCGCCCCTTTTTCGGCGGCCTCGTCTCCCGCTCTTAACGGATTCTGGCAGGGGTTAAATATCTCCATATAGCCCCCGGAGGCTATATGTGAGGTATTTTTAGCCAAAAATAGGTTTTCATTGCCTCCCAGGGCGCCCCCCTTCCAGCGCCCTGCACCCTCAGTGACTGCCGTGTGAAGTGTGCTGAGAGGAAATGGCGCACAGCTGCAGTGCTGTGCGCTACCTTAAGAAGACTGAGGAGTCTTCATGCCGCCGATTCTGGACCTTCTTCTTGTTTCAGCATCTGCAAGGGGGCCGGCGGCGAGGCTCCGGTGACCATCCAGGCTGTACCTGTGATCGTCCCTCTGGAGCTAATGTCCAGTAGCCAAAGAAGCCAATCCATCCTGCACGCAGGTGAGTTCACTTCTTCTCCCCTAAGTCCCTCGTTGCAGTGATCCTGTTGCCAGCAGGACTCACTGTAAAATAAAAAACCTAAGCTAAACTTTTCTAAGCAGCTCTTTAGGAGAGCCACCTAGATTGCACCCTTCTCGGCCGGGCACAAAAATCTAACTGAGGCTTGGAGGAGGGTCATAGGGGGAGGAGCCAGTGCACACCACCTGATCCTAAAGCTTTACTTTTTGTGCCCTGTCTCCTGCGGAGCCGCTATCCCCATGGTCCTTTCAGGAACCCCAGCATCCACTAGGACGATAGAGAAATACAGGTGGTGCAGACCCAGTTGTTACTGTAATACAGGTGGTGCAGACCCAGCTGTTACTGTAATACAGGTGGTGCATACCCAGTTGTTACTGTAATTCAGGCGGTGCAGACCCAGTTGTTACTGTAACACAGGTGGTGCAGACCCAGTTGTTACTGTAACACAGGTGGTGCAGACCCAGTCGTTACTGTAATACAGTTGGTGCAGTCCCAGTTGTTACTGTAATTCAGGCGGTGCAGACCCAGTTGTTACTGTAACACAGGTGGTGCAGACCCAGTTGTTACTGTAACACAGGTGGTGCAGACCCAGTTGTTACTGTAATACAGTTGGTGCAGTCCCAGTTGTTACTGTAATTCAGGCGGTGCAGACCCAGTTATTACTGTAACACAGGTGGTGCAGACCCAGTTGTTACTGTAACACAGGTGGTGCAGACCCAGTTGTTACTGTAATACAGTTGGTGCAGTCCCAGTTGTTACTGTAATTCAGGCGGTGCAGACCCAGTTGTTACTGTAACACAGGCGGTGCAGACCCAGTTGTTACTGTAATACAGGTGGTGCAGACCCAGTTGTTACTGTAACACAGGTGGTGCAGACCCAGCTGTTACTGTAATACAGGTGGTGCAGACCCAGTTGTTACTGTAATTCAGGTGGTGCAGACCCAGTTGTTACTGTAACAGCTAGTTCTGCGCCACTTGTATTACAGTAACAGCTAGTTCTGCGCCACTTGTATTACAGTAACAGCGGGGTCTGCGCCACCTGTATTAGAGTAACAGCTGGTTCTGCGCCACCTGTATTACAGTAACGGCGGGGTCTGCGCCACCTGTATTACGGTAAGGGCGGGTTCTGCGCCACCAGTATTGTGGTAACGGCGGGGTCTGCGCCACCTGTATTACGGTAACGGCGGGGTCTGTGCCACCTGTATTACAGTAATAGGACACTATAGTGTCAGCCACCTGTACAGGGATAATGCAGCACCAGAGGCTGCTCCAGCTGCACTATAACAAGGCACCAGAGGCTGCTCCCCCTGTAGTACAGAACCTGACACCAGAGCTGCTCAGACAATAGAATAATAATAATAATATCATTACCTGCTGCCAGACACAGCAATGGCTGCTCTCTGCTCCTGCTGCCTTGTGGGAATGATGGTAGGAAGGCAGAGGTCATACCAAGGGAAAATGGCCGGCGCTCCTGACGTCACTACACGGCCCGGGAACCTATTCCTGCTGCAGGTGCCGGACCGGTCTACAAGAAAATGGCCGCCGACCTCCTGCACTGAGGTATTGTAATAATCATAACAAAGGGCGGAGCTTTGGCAGGGAGTAGGAGGGGAGGGGCCAGTCACCAGGAAGCAGCCTGTGCCAATCATTTCTTACTTCCTGCCTGTGCGGTCCATCTACAGCCTGTGCTTTTTACCTTATTTCTGGTCATTGCGTTCCATACACAGGAAGTGAGTTTCCGTCGAGTGCTGCAGCTGCAGCTTACCAGTGTCCGTTGTGATCAGGTAATGTCGTCTTACTATACAGGGGGAGCAGCCTGTGGTGTCCTGTTGGTGTTATTATTATTATTATTATATAGGGGGAGCAGCCTCTGGTGTCCTGTTATAATTATTATACAGGAGGAGCAGCATGTAGTGTCCTATTATTATTATACAGGCGGAGCTGCTTGTGGTGTCCTGTTCTTCTTATACAGGGGGAGCAGCCTGTGGTGTCCTGTTGTTGTTGTAATTATTATTATTATTATACAGGAGGAGCAGCCTGTGGTGTCCTATTATGATTATTATACAGGCAGAGCAGCTTGTGGTATCCTGTTATTAATATTTTACAGAAGGAGCAGCCTGTGGTGTCCTGTTATTATTATACAGGGGGAGCAGCCTGTGGTGTCCAGTTATTATTACACAGGGGGAGCAGCCTGTGGTGTGTTGTTGTTATTGTCATACAGGTGGAGCGGCCTGTGGTGTCCTGTTATTGCTGCTGCTATTATTATTATTTTCTCTGACGTCCTAGTGGATGCTGGGAACTCCGTAAGGACCATGGGGAATAGCGGCTCCGCAGGAGACTGGGCACAAAAGTAAAAGCTTTATGACTAGCTGGTGTGCACTGGCTCCTCCCCCTATGACCCTCCTCCAAGCCTCAGTTAGATTTTTGTGCCCGGCCGAGAAGGGTGCATGCTAGGTAGCTCTCCTGAGCTGCTTAGAGTAAAAGTTTAAATAGGTTTTTTATTTTCAGTGAGACCTGCTGGCAACAGGCTCACTGCATCGTGGGACTAAGGGGAGAAGAAGCGAACTCACCTGCATGCAGAGTGGATTGGGCTTCTTGGCTACTGGACATTAGCTCCAGAGGGACGATCACAGGCTCAGCTTGGATGGGTCCCGGAGCCGCGCCGCCGGCCCCCTTACAGAGCCAGAAGAGCGAAGAGGTCCGGAAAAATCGGCGGCAGAAGACGTTCCTGTCTTCAATAAGGTAGCGCACAGCACTGCAGCTGTGCGCCATTGCTCTCAGCACACTTCACACTCCGGTCACTGAGGGTGCAGGGCGCTGGGGGGGAGCGCCCTGAGACGCAATAAAACACGTTTTAAACCTTATATGGCTAAAGAAATGCATCACATATAGCTCCTGGGCTATATGGATGCATTTAACCCCTGCCAGTTTTCCTAAAAAAAGCGGGAGAAAAGGCCGCCGAAAAGGGGGCGGAGCCTATCTCCTCAGCACACAAGCGCCATTTTCCCTCACAGCTCCGCTGGAAGGACGGCTCCCTGACTCTCCCCTGCAGTCCTGCTACAGAATCAGGGTAAAACAAGAGAGGGGGGGCACTAATTGGCAGATAATACAAATACAGCAGCTATAGAAGGGAGAAACACTTATATAAGGTTATCCCTGTATATATATAGCGCTCTGGTGTGTGCTGGCAAACTCTCCCTCTGTCTCCCCAAAGGGCTCGTGGGGTCCTGTCCTCTATCAGAGCATTCCCTGTGTGTGTGCTGTGTGTCGGTACGATTGTGTCGACATGTATGAGGAGGAAAATTATGTGGAGGCGGAGCAATTGCCTGTAATAGTGATGTCACCCCCTAGGGAGTCGACACCTGACTGGATGGTCGTATGGAAGGAATTACGTGACAGTGTCAGCACTTTGCAAAAAAAACTGTTGACGACATGAGACAGCCGGCAAATCAGTTAGTGCCTGTCCAGGCGTCTCAAACACCGTCAGGGGCTCTAAAGCGCCCGTTACCTCAGATGGTCGACACAGGGGAGCAGTCACACAGGGAAGAAATTTCCAGGGCTTGTGGTCAAGCATGGAAACGTCTCTTCACATAAATATCCTGGAACTAAGGGCAATTTACAATGCCCTAAGTCAAGCAAGGCCTCTGCTTCAGGGTCAGTCGGTATTGATCCAATCGGACAACATCACGGCAGTCGCCCACGTAAACAGACAGGGCGGCACAAGAAGCAGGAGGGCAATGGCAGAAGCTGCAAGAATTCTTCGCTGGGCGGAAAATTATGTGACAGCACTGTCAGCGGTGTTCATTCCGGGAGTGGACAACTGGGAAGCAGACTTCCTCAGCAGACACGACCTCCACCCGGGGGAGTGGGGACTTCACCCAGAAGTCTTCCACGTGATTGTAAACCGTTGGGAAAAACCAAAGGTGGACATGATGGCGTCTCGTCTCAACAAGAAACTAGACAGATATTGCGCCAGGTCAAGGGACCCTCAGGCGATAGCGGTGGACGCTCTGGTAACACCGTGGGTGTACCAGTCAGTGTATGTGTTCCCTCCTCTGCCTCTCATACCCAAAGTATTGAGAATCATAAGAAGGAGAGGAGTAAGAACTATACTCGTGGCTCCGGATTGGCCAAGGAGGACTTGGTACCCGGAACTTCAAGAGATGCTCACGGAGGACCCGTGGCCTCTACCTCTAAGAAAGGACCTGCTCCAACAGGGACCTTGTCTGTTCCAAGACTTACCGCGGCTGCGTTTGACGGCATGGAGGTTGAACGCCGGATCCTGAAGGAAAAAGGCATTCCAGATGAAGTCATCCCTACCCTGATTAAGGCCAGGAAGGATGTAACCTCGAAACATTATCACCGCATTTGGCGAAAATATGTTGCGTGGTGTGAGGCCAAGAAGGCCCCTACAGAGGAATTTCAACTGGGTCGTTTCCTGCATTTCCTGCAAACAGGACTATCTATGGGCCTAAAATTAGGGTCCATTAAGGTTCAAATTTCGGCCCTGTCAATATTCTTCCAAAAAGAACTGGCTTCAGTGCCTGAAGTTCAGACGTTTGTCAAAGGGGTACTGCATATACAGCCTCCTTTTGTGCCTCCAGTGGCACCTTGGGATCTCAATGTAGTGTTGAGTCTCCTAAAGTCACATTGGTTTGAACCACTCACCACTGTGGAATTAAAATATCTCACATGGAAAGTGGTCATGCTGTTAGCCCTGGCTTCAGCCAGGCGTGTCTCAGAATTGGCGGCTTTATCATATAAAAGCCCTTACCTAATTTTTCATTCAGACAGGGCAGAACTGAGGACTCGCCCTCATTTTCTCCCTAAGGTGGTTTCAGCGTTTCACATGAACCAGCCTATTGTGGTGCCTGCGGCTACTAGGGACTTGGAGGACTCCAAGTTGCTGGACGTAGTCAGGGCCCTGAAAATATATGTTTCCAGGACGGCTGGAGTCAGAAAATCTGACTCGCTGTTTATCCTGTATGCACCCAACAAGCTGGGTGCTCCTGCTTCTAAGCAGACGATTGCTCGTTGGATTTGTAGTACGATTCAGCTTGCACATTCTGTGGCAGGCCTGCCACAGCCAAAATCTGTAAAAGCCCATTCCACAAGGAAGGTGGGCTCATCTTGGGCGGCTGCCCGAGGGGTCTCGGCTTTACAACTTTGCCGAGCAGCTACTTGGTCAGGGGCAAACACGTTTGCTAAATTTTACAAATTCGATACCCTGGCTGAGGAGGACCTGGAGTTCTCTCATTCGGTGCTGCAGAGTCATCCGCACTCTCCCGCCCGTTTGGGAGCTTTGGTATAATCCCCATGGTCCTTACGGAGTTCCCAGCATCCACTAGGACGTCAGAGAAAATAAGAATTTACTTACCGATAATTCTATTTCTCATAGTCCGTAGTGGATGCTGGGCGCCCATCCCAAGTGCGGATTGTCTGCAATACTTGTATATAGTTATTGTTACAAAAATCGGGTTGTTTATTGTTGTGAGCCATCTTTTCAGAGGCTCCTACGTTTATCATACTGTTAACTGGGTTCAGATCACAAGTTGTACGGTGTGATTGGTGTGGCTGGTATGAGTCTTACCCGGGATTCAAGATCCTTCCTTATTATGTACGCTCGTCCGGGCACAGTATCCTAACTGAGGCTTGGAGGAGGGTCATAGGGGGAGGAGCCAGTGCACACCAGCTAGTCATAAAGCTTTTACTTTTGTGCCCAGTCTCCTGCGGAGCCGCTATTCCCCATGGTCCTTACGGAGTTCCCAGCATCCACTACGGACTATGAGAAATAGAATTATCGGTAAGTAAATTCTTCTTATTATTATTATACAGAAGGAGCAGCCTGCAGTGTTCTGTTATTAATATTATACAGGGGGAGCGGCCTGTGGTGTCCTGTTATTGCTGCTATTATTATTATTATTATTATTATACAGAAGGAGCAGCCTGCAGTGTTCTGTTATTAATATTATACCGGGAAAACGGCCTGCGATGTCCTGTTAGTATTATTATTATTTTACTGGGGAAGCGGCCTGGAGTGTCCTGTTAATAATAATAATAATAATAACAACAGGGGAAATAGAGGAGGACTCACTGGTCACTCTGTGCTTCTCATTTGTCTATATTACATGGCTGCTCTGTGGTGTTTATTATATTTATTATACTTTCTCCTAGACCTCTGAGCTGTGAGGAACCAGAGTGTTTACTAGACGTCACTGATTCCCTGAGGATGGAGAACGACAGCAGTCACATGACTGAGAGGATACTAAATCTCACCCTGGAGATCATCTACCTGCTGACTGGAGAGGTGAGGGGATCTGGGAGCGTCACAGTGACATCACTTATATCTATAGTAATAATACAGGGACATGACTGGGGAGGTGAGGGAATCGGGGAGCGTCACAGTGCCATCACTTATATCTATAGTAATAATACAGGGACATGACTGGGGAGGTGAGAGGATCTGGGAGTATCACAGTGCCATCACTTATATCTATAGTAATAATACAGGGACATGACTGGGGAGGTGAGGGGATCTGGGAGTGTCACTGTGACATCACTTATATCTATAGTAATAATACAGGAACATGACTGGGGAGGTGAGGGGCATCTGGGAGTGTCCCAGTGACATTACATATCTATAGTAATTTTACAGGGACATGACTGGGGGGGTAAGGGGGATCTGGGAGTATCACAGTGACATCATTTATATCTATAGTAATAATACAGGGACATGACTGAGGGGGTGAGGGGGATCTGGGAGTGTCACAGTGACATCATTTATATCTATAGTAATAATACAGGGACATGACTGGGGGGGTGAGGGGGATCTGGGAGTGTCACAGTGACATCATTTATATCTAGTAATAATACAGGGACATGACTGGGGGGTGAGGGGGATCTGGTAGTGTCACAGTGACATCATTTATATCTATAGTAATAATATAAGTACATGACTGGGGAGGTGAGAGGGATCTGGGAGTGTCACAGTGACATCACTTATATCTATTGTTACATAGGTACATAGTTAGTGAGGTTGAAAAGAGGCAAAATGCACATCGGGTTAAACCTGTATTCTGTATTACGCTGTTCCTAATATAATGCATCTGCTGAAGTAATGGTTTAGTACCAATTGACAACTCTGATTCTTACCACTCCCAGATATTTAATGTCACTATGTTAAATGCTATAACCCTGGATACATTTTCCAGTTAGAAATTTGTCCAATCCGTTTTTTAATGCATTTGCAGAGTTCGCCATTATTACCTTCTCCGGCAGGGATTTCCAAATTTATTGCCCTTACCGTGAAGAACCCTTTCCTACGTTGTGTACGGAATTTTTCTCTCCTCTAGCCTCAGCGAGTGCCCACGTGTCCTATACAGAGTTCTTTTAATAAACAAATCACCTGCTAGCTCCTTGTAATGCCCCTTTAGATATTTGAAGATATTAATAATGTCTCCTCTAAGACACCTCTTTTCTAGTGTATACATATTTAACCTAGTAAGCCCTTCTCCGGCAGGGTCCACAGGTCATCCACAGGATAAAAATGGGATATGATGGAGCGACAGCGGATTTGCACCAATCAGTCAAAGCTTTCCGGCCTCCCAGCATGCAACGGGCCCGTCCATATATCCCCGCCCCCTCGCTTAGGCAAATCAGTTTTTTGTTTGGTGCGGCAGGAGCCGGACCATGGTCAGAGGGCTGCTGGTTTGTTAGCAGCCCCAAGCTTTATTATTTTATTTTTATAGTCTTACTATTTTTTGAGTGATCTTTCGAAACAGCGTCTTATACGCATATTGGAAAGGGTCGCTCCAACAACTCTGCCGGGTCGCGACAACACTTACACACAAGTACAGTGCTGTTTCGGCGGGCATCTGTGTCGGATATACTAGCAGGTCTGTCAGACGTTACCAGGCTGTGGCCGGAGCACGGGGAGAAGGTAAGGCATCGGTTCCGCGTAGCTAGATGGAATACGGACACCGCCACACTGTTTTGGGAGGAGACTACCAAACAGTAGCTGGCGCGCCACCACCACGGGTGCTCCAGCGCTAGGCCTCAGGGATCAGAGGCTCCAGGAATAGTATGAGGCCGTGATCCCTAGGGTTGATGTCAGCAGTGGGGAGTCAGACGCTCTCCTGGTCGCCCCTCCCCCCGGTTCATGACCAGTTTCCACCGAGTCTCCCGCCATGAACTGTTTCCTCACTTCCGTCTCAGACGCTACCAGCTACACTAGAAGACAAGGGGACCTGGTCGCAGCATAGGCGGCTGCGTTACCGGTGCATCTGTGTTCACTATAGGTTCGTGGAGCGGCAGTGTACACTAGTAGCGTCTGGATCCACTCAGCGTTCGCTAACATATTGATCGATTCTGGAAGCGGGGTGAGTCTCCCTGTATCCCACTCTACTGAGTACGGGCTATACAGCACTAAATCTCTATCTACTGTTTTGAGTACGAATAGTTAGATAAGTGCCTATAGCATATGAGTCTGTACCATTACTGTTGTTTCTCTTACGTCCTAGAGGATGCTGGGGACTCCGTAAAGACCATGGGGTATAGACGGGCTCCGCAGGAGACATGGGCACTATAAAGAACTTTTAGAATGGGTGTGCACTGGCTCCTCCCTCTATGCCCCTCCTCCAGACCTCAGTTAGATCCTGTGCCCAGAGGAGACTGGGTGCTCTACAGGGGAGCTCTCCTGAGTTTCTCTGAAAAATAATTTTGTTAGGTTTATTATTTTCTGGGAGCACTGCTGACAACAGGCTCCCTGCATCGTGGGACTGAGGAGAGAGAGAAGCAGACCTACTTAAGTGATAGGCTGTGCCTCTTAGGCTACTGGACACCATTAGCTCCAGAGGGAGCCGGAACGCAGGTCTCTCCCCCCCCCCCCCCCCCCCGCCGCTCGTCCCAGAGCCGTGCCGCCGTCCTCCTCAAAGAGCCGGAAGATTGAAGCCGGGTGAGTATATGAAGAAAAGAAGACTTCTAAGGCGGCAGAAGACTTCAGATCTTCCCTGAGGTAAGCTACCGCTGCGCGCCATTGCTCCCACACATTACACACACTAGCAGGCACTGATGGGTGCTGGGCACAGGGAAAGGGGGCGCACTGGGCAGCAATATAAACCTCTATATCTGGCAATATGGATATAGGCTGCGGAGGCAGTAAGTGTATGAATCCCCTGCCAGTTTTATAAAATTGAGCGGGACCGAAGCCCGCCGCTGGAGGGGGCAGAGCTTGGTCCCTCAGCACTAACCAGCGCCATTTTCTCCACAGAGCACTGCAGAGAAGCTGGCTCCCCGGACTCTCCCCTGCTGAATACGGTGACACAGGGCTGAAAAGAGGGGGGGGGGGGGCACTTGTAAGGCGCAGTGAGTATATTACACGGTTTATTGTATATAAAAGCGCTATATTATCTGGGAATTCTGTTTCCAGTGTCAGTTGGCGCTGGGTGTGTGCTGGCATACTCTCTCTCTGTCTCTCCTAAGGGCCTTGTTGGGTAACTGTCTCCTTATAGATATGTCCCTGTGTGTGTGTGGGGGGGGGGGGGGGGTGTCGGCATGTCTGAAGCGGAAGGCTCATCTAAGGAGGAGGTGGAGCAGATGATTGTGGTGTCTCCTCCGGCAAAGCCGACTCATGATTGGTTGGACATGTGGAATGTTTTAAATGCAACTGTGAACTTATTACATAAGAGGATGGACAAAGCAGAGTCCAGGAAAAAAGCAGGGAGTCAATCCACGGCTTCGACTGGGTCACAGGGCCCTTCAGGGTCTCAAAAACGTCCCCTATCCCAAATAGCAGACACTGATACCGACACGGATTCTGACTCCAGTGTCGACTACGATCATGCGAGGTTACACCCAAGGGTGGCCAAAAGTATTCATTATATGATTATTGCAATAAAAGATGTTTTGCATATCACAGATGACCCCTCTGTCCCTGACGCGAGGGTGTGCATGTATAAGGAAAAGAAACCTGAGATAACCTTTCCCCCATCTCATGAACTGAATGAATTATTTGAAAAAGCTTGGGAAACTCCAGACAAAAAACTGCAGATCCCCAAGAGGATTCTTATGGCGTATCCTTTCCCTGCACAGGACAGGGTACGGTGGGAATCCTCGCCCAGGGTGGACAAGGCTTTAACGCGTCTGTCCAAGAAGGTGGCGCTACCGTCTCCAGACACGGCAGCCCTCAAGGATCCTGCTGATCGCAGACAGGAGACTACCTTAAAATCTATTTAAACGCATACGGGTGCTTTACTCAGACCGGCGATAGCATCGGCATGGGTATGTAGCGCAGTGGCAGCTTGGACAGATACGTTGTCAGCTGACATCGATACCCTAGACAGGGATACCATTTTGCTGACCTTAGGTCACATTAAAGACGCAGTCTTATATATGAGAGATGCTCAACGTCTCGTTGGGCTGCTAGGTTCGAGAGCCAACGTCATGGCGATTTCTGCGAGGCGAGCCCTGTGGATCCGCCAATGGACGGGTGATGCCGACTCAAAGAAGCATATGGAGGTTTTACCTTACAAAGGTGAAGTTTTGTTTGGGGACGGTCACGCGGACCTGGTTTCCACGGCTACCGCGGGTAAATCTACTTTTTTGCCTTTTGTTTCCCCACAGCAAAAGAAAACTCCACAATATCAGATGCAGTCCTTTCGGTCGCATAAGTCCAGAAGAGGTCGGGGCTCATCTTTCCTCTCCAGAGGTAAGGGTAGAGGGAAGAGAACACCTGCTTCGGCTAGTTCCCAGAAGCAGAAGTCCTCCCCGGCCTCTACTAAATCCACCGCATGATGCTGGGGCTCCACTGAAGGAGTCCGCACCGGTGGGGGCACGTCTTCGACTCTTCAGCCAGGTCTGGGTTCTAAACCAAAAAAGAAAAAAGATTTGTCTAGGCGCTGACTTATTTAGGGAGAATTTCCCAGATAAATAACCCACTTCTATCTGGGTGTACTGCAGCTTCACAGAAACAGGAGATCACTGATTCTCCCAAAAAAGTACCACCAAACAAAAGTAATTGAAGCGCTGTACAGCCAGAATTCAGATTTTATAAATTTAATATCACAATATAGACAAAACACATAAACATACAACACTAAACACACGGCCGGTGTATAAAATATACTTAAAATGACAATTAATTCAGAGATTAATTGGTACTAGATAACCTAGCCATTGGAAATACAGGTTGAGTATCCCATATCCAAATATTCCGAAATACGGACATTTTTGAGTGAGAGTGAGATAGTGAAATCTTTGTTTTTTGATGGCTCAATGTACACAAACTTTGTTTAATACACAAAGTTATTAATAATATTGTATTAAATGACCTTCAGGCTGTGTATATAAGGTGTATATGAAACATAAATGAATTGTGTGAATGTAGACACACTTTGTTTAATGCACAAAGTTATAAAAAATATTGGCTAAAATTACCTTTAGGCTGTGTGTATAAGGTGTATATGTAACATAAATGCATTCTGTGCTTAGATTTAGGTCCCATGACCATGATAGCTCATTATGATATCTAATTATTCCAAAATACGGAAAAATCCGATATCCAAAATACCTCTGGTCCCAAGCATTTTGGATAAGGGATACTCAACCTGTACATCATATAATCCTCTCAATTCTCTATAAAGCACCGGAATGATCAGTCCTCGTTTGTTAATTAATCTGTGCACAATAGCAATTAATTAATCACAGTTCTTTAATGATTATCAAATATATCTTGCTGGTCATCTATTATTTAGAGCCACAGTCCAGATCAAGTAAACATGCAAACAGTTAGTGCAAATTCATGTCAGACTCTGTCCACAGCTGTTATTTGAATACTGCATGCATAAATATATATTAGCCTTTAGTAAAGCCCAAAGCAAAATTGCAATAGATTAGTAGATGAGTAGAAAAACATCCGTAGCAGAGTATAAAGTCACAGCTGATGCGTTTCCAAATTAGTGCATTTTAGATCACGTAAACTTGTTAGTAGATAGCAAGCACTCACAACTTAATGCACACCCCATCAACATGGGTTAGTAGATGGACACTGGAATCTTGGTTGGCTTACTGTGCAATGATCACCCCCAGTAGCTGCAAACTTATACTGGGAAATGATTCCCCCTCCAGCGGCACAAAGTGCTGTATACCGCCGTAGCTTGTCTGGGGTCCCGCCGCACCAAGTCCGTTTAATTGATGTCCCACCAATGGTCAGAAGGTCACAGCCTTGCATAAAGAGCAACCTCAACGTGTTTCTCCGCCTCTATACTCGGCGGCTTCCTCAGGAGTAATGATACTCATGCTCCCATCCATTCATTTAAATAGTGGGTAACTCCTCCATTTCCGGGCGCTCTGACATTGCGCATGCGCATTCTATGCGCTCCACTTGCGTGTCACCGCTCATCAGGTTCCACATACCGCTGATTAATATACAGCTGATTAACACATGCGCACTACGTGCGCGACGTCTGTCATGCGCAACGTATGTCATCCATATCCAAACTCAATTCTATTACATGCATCATCATATTAATGCCAATTGTATTTCCAATGGTATATTATTTACATTCATAGATGAAGCATGGAGAGATGACCGTTATGATTCAGGGTAATTTTTATACATAATAGGAATGTTTAAATGATTAGAGAAGTCTGCAGATTATGTGCCAACATGAATGTAAATAATATACCATTGGAAATACAATTGGCATTAATTTGAACTACGCATGCGCCAATCAGTGATATGACAAACGTCGGGCACGTAGTGCGCATGTGTTAATCAGCGGTATGTGTAACCTGATGAGCGGTGACACGCAAGTGGAGCGCATAGAATGCGCATGCGCAATGTCAGAGCGCCCGGAAATGGAGGAGTTACCCACTATTTAAATGAATGGATGGGAGCATGAGTATCATTACTCCTGAGGAAGCCGCCGAGTATAGAGGCGGAGAAACGCGTTGAGGTTGCTCTTTATGCACGGCTGTGACCTTCTGACCATTGGTGGGACATCAATTAAGTGGACTTGGTGCGGCGGGACCCCGGACAAGCTACGGCGGTATACAGCACTTTGTGCCGCTGGAGGGGGAATCATTTCCCAGTATAAGTTTGCAGCTACTGGGGGTGATCATTGCACAGTAAGCCAACCAAGATTCCAGTGTCCATCTACTAACCCATGTTGATGGGGTGTGCATTAAGTTGTGAGTGCTTGCTATCTACTAACAAGTTTAAGTGATCTAAAATGCACTAATTTGGAAACGCATCAGCTGTGACTTTATACTCTGCTACGGATGTTTTTCTACTCATCTACTAATCTATTGCAATTTTGCTTTGGGCTTTACTAAAGGCTAATATATATTTATGCATGCAGTATTCAAATAACAGCTGTGGACAGAGTCTGACATGAATTTGCACTAACTGTTTGCATGTTTACTTGATCTGGACTGTGGCTCTAAATAACAGATGACCAGCAAGATATATTTGATAATCATTAAAGAGCTGTGATTAATTAATTGCTATTGTGCACAGATTAATTAACAAACGAGGACTGATCATTCCGGTGCTTTATAGAGAATTGAGAGGATTATATTATGTATTTCCAATGGCTAGGTTGTCTAGTACCAATTAATCTCTGAATTAATTGTCATTTTAAGTATATTTTATACACCAGCCGTGTGTTTAGTGTTGTATGTTTATGTGTTTTGTCTATATTGTGATATTCAATTTATAAAATCTGAATTCTGGCTGTACAGCGCTTCAATTACTTTTGTTTGGAGGTCTGGGTTCTGTCAGACGTGGACCCTTGGGCGATGGATATTGTATCCCAAGGCTACAGGGTGGAATTCGAAGAGGTGCCCCCTCGCCGATTTTTCAAGTCGGCCTTGCCAGCTTCTCCCCCAGAGAGGGAAGTAGTGTTAGCTGCAATTCAAAAGCTGTGTTAACATCAAGTGATTGTCAAGGTTCCCCTAGGCCAACAGGGGAAAGGGTACTATTAGACCCTGTTCGTGGTCCCGAAGCCGGATGGTTCGGTCAGACCCATTTTAAATCTAAAATCCCTAAACCTGTACTTGAAAAAGTTCAAATTCAAGATGGAATCGCTCCGGGCTGTGATATCCAGTCTGGAAGGGGGCAATTTTATGGTATCACTGGACGTAAAGAATGCATACCTTCATGTCCCCATATATCCCCCTCCTCAGGAGTACCTGAGATTCGATGTACAGGACTGTCATTACCAGTTTCAGACGTTGCCGTTTGGGCTTTCCACGGCCCCGAGGATTTTCACCAAGGTGATGGCAGAGATGATGGTGCTCCTGCGCAGGCAGGGAGTCACAATTATCCCGTACTTGGACGATCTCATGATAAAAGCGAGATCGAGAGATCTATTACTGAAGAGCATGTCGCTCTCCCTGAGAGTGCTACAACAGCACGGTTGTATTCTCAATCTGACAAAGTCACAATTGGTTCCAACGACTCGTATATCATTCCTAGGCATGATTCTGGACACGGAACAGAAGAGGGTTTTTCTCCCGATGGAAAAAGCCCAGGACCTCCAGAACATGGTCAGACACCTGCTAAAACCAAAAAGAGTGTCTGTTCATCAATGCACACTCGAGTTCTGGGGAAAATGGTAGCAGCCTACGAGGCCATCCCCCAAGGACGTTTCAGTGGGATCTTCTGGACAAGTGGTCCGGGTCCCATCTACAAATACATCAGAAGATAAGCCTGTCCCCAAGGGCCAGGGTATCTCTCCTGTGGTGGCTGCAAAGTGCACACCTTCTAGAGGGTCGCAGGTTCGGCATTCAAGACTGGGTTCTGGTAACCACGGACGCGAGCCTCCGAGGATGGGGAGCAGTCACACATGGAAGAAACTTTCAGGGGCTATGGTCAAGCCAGGAGGCTTGTCTACACATCAACGTACTGGAATTGCAGGCCATAAACAACGGCCTACAACAAGCGGAGATTCTTCTTCGCGACCTACCGGTTCTGATTCAATCAGACAACATCACAGCCGTGGCTCATGTAAACCGCCAAGGCGGGACAAGGAGCAGAGTGGCAATGGCGGAAGCCACCAGGATTCTTCGCTGGGCGGAAAATCATGTGAGCGCTCTGTCAGCAGTCTTCATTCCGGGAGTGGACAACTGGGAAGCAGACTTCCTCAGCAGACACGATCTCCTTCCAGGAGAGTGGGGACTTCATCAAGAAGTTTTTGCAGAGATAACAAGTAATTGGGGACTTCCTCAAATAGACATGATTGTGTCACGCCTCAACAAGAAGCTTCGGAGGTATTGTGCCAGGTCAAGGGACCCTCAGGCAGTAGCGGTAGACGCCCTGGTGACACCATGGGTGTTTCAGTCGGTCTATGTGTTCCCTCCTCTTCCTCTCAGCGCAAAAATATTGAGAATCATAAGACGAAAAAGAGGGCAGATGATACTCCTTGTTCCAGATTGGCCTCGAAGGGCCTGGTATTCAGATCTTCAGGAAATGCTCACAGAAGATCCGTGGCCTCTTCCTCTCAGGGAGGATCTGTTACAGCAGGGGCCCTGCGTGTTCCAAGACTTACCGCGGTTACGTTTGACGGCATGGCGGTTGAACACCGAATCCTAGCGGGGAAAGGTATTCCGGAAGAAGTCATCCCTACTCTGATAAAGGCTAGGAAGGAGGTGACGGCTAAACATTATCACCGTATCTGGAGGAAGTATGTATCTTGGTGTGAAGCCAAGAATGCTCCTACGGAAGATTTCCATCTGGGCCGTTTTCTCCACTTTCTACAGACAGGAGTGGATATGGGTCTGAAGTCAGGCTCCATTAAGGTACAGATTTCGGCCCTGTCTATATTCTTTCTGAAGGAATTGGCTTCTCTCCCAGAAGTCCAGACTTTTGTAAAAGGAGTGCTGCACATTCAGCCTCCTTTTGTGGCACCATGGGACCTTAACGTGGTGTTGCGGTTCCTAAAATCTCCCTGGTTTGAACCTCTTCAAACGGTTGAATTAAAATTTCTTACTTGGAAGGTGGTCATGTTATTGGCCTTGGCATCTGCTAGGCGGGTGTCCGAATTGGCGGCCTTGTCTCACAAGAGTCCCTATTTGATTTTCCATGTGGATAGGGTAGAGTTGAGGACTCGTACTCAATTTTTGCCTAAGGTGGTTTCTTCATTTCATTTGAGCCAACCTATTGTGGTGCCTGTGGCTATGGGTGACTTGGAGGACTCCAAGTCTCTGGATGTAGTCAGGGCCTTAAAAATTTATGTAGCCAGGACGGCTCGGGTTAGGAAAACAGAAGCACTGTTTGTCCTGTATGCAGCCAACAAAGTTGGCGCTCCTGCTTCGAAGCAGACTATTGCTCGCTGAATCTGTAACACGATTCAGCAGGCTCATTCTACGGCTGGATTGCCGTTACCAAATTCAGTAAAGGCCCATTCCACTAGGAAGGTGGGCTCTTCTTGGGCGGCTGCCCGAGGCGTCTCGGCTTTACAGCTTTGCCGAGCAGCTACTTGGTCGGGTTCAAACACTTTTGCAAAGTTCTATAAGTTTGATACCCTGGCTAAGGAGGACCTCGCGTTTGCTCAATCGGTGCTGCAGAGTCATCCGCACTCTCCCGCCCGGTTGGGAGCTTTGGTCTAAACCCCATGGTCCTTACGGAGTCCCCAGCATCCTCTAGGACGTAAGAGAAAATAAGATTTTAAACCTACCGGTAAATCTTTTTCTCCTAGTCCGTAGAGGATGCTGGGCGCCCGTCCCAGTTGTTCCTACTGTTAACTGGATGCGTATATTCCATGTTATACGGTGTGTGGATGGTGTGGGCTGGTATGAATCTTGCCCTTAGATTAACAAAAGTGTCCATCTCCTCTGAGCACATTTTCTCTAACTGAGGTCTGGAGGAGGGGAATAGAGGGAGGATCCAGTGCACACCCATTCTAAAAGTTCTTTATAGTGCCCATGTCTCCTGCGGAGCCCGTCTATACCCCATGGTCCTTACGGAGTCCCCAGCATCCTATACGGACTAGGAGAAAAAGATTTACCGGTAGGTTTAAAATCTTATTTTCTGTCGCATTGCGTCTGAATACGTTAGATATGTTGAACATGATTCAGTAAATGTGTTCTCCTACATACTTAAAATAATATTGTAGTTGACCATGTGCTCATATTGCTTAATATACTAATGATAACATGTGACTGTCTGCTAGTATGATGCTGACTTTGCTACATGTTTGTCAGTTTGTTTTGCAGATCCTCAATGCTGGTGCATGAGTAGGATAGAATGGATATCATTTTAAAGAAAAAAGGTTAAAGTGATTACAGTCGCAAAATTGTGTTGTACACTGTGAAAGTGCTGATTATTTATCATGTAATAAAGCGGCAATGGTGAGGACACTCATACCATGTTTTGAAGCTGCATTATCCTCTTATGATCTGGTTCCAGATGGCTTGTATGCATAATGTTTTAGCTCAGCAGGCAAGGCGGATGCGGTTACAAGTGTATCCACCTTGGGCTATATTTACACAAGCTTTATCCAGTAAATTAGATGGATAATCCCCCAAAATCTGTACCAGGAATAGGTTTACAAGCTCTTACATACAGCAGCAGCTTCTCAGAACCAGTGGTAAGTAAACCTTCACCCTTGCAGGCTACACATTGTTTAGCCAGTGTGAGTAGGAAATGAACACTACTTATGTGGAGCGTAAAATTTTCCTTCGGTCTTGAGACCAATATTGGAACATAAAAAAGATAAAAGAAATATAACATAGCGCGTACCGTTTTCATGCAATTATCATACCATTGTTCAACATAAAACCAGTTGTATATAAAAAAAAACCTTGCAAGGATAGGCAAATTCAAAAGAGAAAATCCGCACAGGTCATATAAATTATAGAATCATATCAATCAGTTACTTCCCATAATTTATACCCGAAAATAATTTTTATATTGATTCTTAATATTTAACAAGCCCTTACATACAGCAGCAGCTTCTCAGAACCAGTGGTAAGTAAACCTTCACCCTCACAGGCTACACATTGTTTAGATTCATCATAAGATGAAAGCTCAATTATTCTACTTCATCATATGAAAAAGAGGTAGGTCTCAGCTCTCGAATAGCTGAGTTAATTGAAAGCAATAAAGCCATCTTATCCTTAGAGGATACAGCAAAGCCTGTGTTAAAAACTAAGGCACCTGTGTTTAAACATCCCAATACTTGAGTTCCAAGATCAGCTGACGGAAATCATAGAAGAGGTTTGGGTTATGCCCAATAAAAAGTTAGAATTCCTAAGAAATGGAATTCCTATGATCTGCTTCCAGCTGGGGATTGTTTAAAAGAAGGGGAGATGGCTCCAAAAGTAGATAAGGAGAATCTACATTAGCTTTGCTTTCAATTTTCCTGTCTAGGGCAGTCATGAGGCCAAGCCTTGGCTTCGGCTTAAATGGCAAAGGCAGTGGTTGCCTGGGCTGATGCAATGGAAGGAGATTTTTCAGTAGAGCAAGAATCTCATATGGCTCATATAAAAAACTGCAATGTTCCTGGAAGCATTGGATATTGGCAAAATATTTACTCCAGGGCATCAGCCCTAACTATACCTGCCTATAGAGCAGTTTAGCTGGGTAAGTGGAAGATCTACAGCCACACCACACTGGATATGCCCAATCTCACCAGATCTTGGAAGCTATGCAGTGTGGGGCCTGGTGATAAACATCTGCGAATACCAGGTACTGTAGGTGGAATCATTGTCTTGTTCTGAAAATATTCCTTTTGGTAAGAACTGACAGATATTCTGGAATGCAGACTCCAAGAAAGTCAGGTTCCTTCCACATACAGTTCACGTGTTGGTATTATACTACCAATAGAAGCCTGTCATAGGCTGAATCCCACCTTAGTGTGATTTGAGACTAGGAAACCATTGAGCTACCAGAAGATCTGCAGTGTGAGCCTGGTTAGTACTCGGATGGCTATCGGGGAATACCAGGTGCTGTAGAAAAATTAAACCATCAGCTGATGGTGTGGGCTCCACCTGGGAGAACCCTGGTTGGGGGGCCGACTTACTCAGGTCACACAGACCTGGCATGGTATCTCTAGTTATGTTTTCGCCTTCAAGACAGCCTATCTCGGCTATAGACGAAGGCCTGGCTTGGCAAGAAGCAGGTCTATAATTTGCTTCGGTCAGGAATAATCATTCCAGTCCCTCTGGCAAACAAGGACAAGGGTTTACTTCAACCTGGCTTAGTCGGAAGCCAAAGGAGTAATTTCTGCTCATGCTCAATCCGAAAAAAAATGCTGAGCAAATACATTCTGAAACATGGAATCATACGTTCCTTATGTGGGGCATGGAGCCAGGGTTTTTTATGGTATCCCTGGAGATACAGGATGCTTACCTACAGATTCCTATACCATTGTCCATCAGTGTTATCCAAGCTTTTGCTATACTCCAGAAAAGCATTTTTCAGTTTAGGCTTTACCCTTTGGGTTAGCCACAGTCCCCAGAGTATTTACTAGAAATATGGGGGTAACTACCCCTTATCTCCGCCAGCAGGGGTTAAGGTTCTTCCCATACCTAGGATCTTTTAATCCTGGCACAGTCACAGAGATTGCTCTTTGTCATCGGCAATAGCAATGTCAGGTCCGGGTGTTTTTGTGAATCCGTTAACCCGGGACCAACCACAGGTGTAGGTGCTGGGCTATGAAGAAAGCAGGGAGGACGAAGAAAGTTCCGATTCATATATTTATTCAAAATAACAATTCAGTAAAGAGTTAACTGACAAGTTGTTAATCATCATATTATACTGAAGTATTGCAGGAATAATATGCAAGAGAAAACTCAAAAATACATAAAAGAAATGTTCATGGAAACATATGCAAAACAAGCTGATGAATAAATGTTGGATTGTCCAAATATAAACGAGCTTTGATGCTGAACTGCAGAATATGATTAACTGGATAATGCAGACATGAAGAGATAACTGTAAGGATTTGCAATGGAGTTTTGAGAGTTAACTGAGAGACTGTGAAGAATTATCCTTGTTATGACAACATAGCAAATATAAACAAGCTTTGATGCTGAACTGCAGAATGTTATTAACTGGATAATGCAGACATGAAGAGATAACTGTAAGGATTTGCAATGGAGTTTTGAGAGTTAACTGAGAGACTGAAGAATTATCCTTGTTATGACAACATAGCAAATATAAACAAGCTTTGATGCTGAACTGCAGATTGTGTTTAACTGGTTAATGCAGACATGGAGAATTAACTGTAAGAATTGGCAATGGAGCTTTGAGAGTTAACTGAGAGACTGTGATGAATTATCCTTGTAATGACAACATAGCAAATAAAAGTACTGAATTGGGTTACTTGCGGGTTCCGGAGATCACTGTGAAACTGTAGTAGAAGACAAGGTGATGAATGGGTTAAATGCAGAGTTGAACAAACGAACAGCTGAGAGAAACAGAATCCTCCAGACTTTGAATGATAGGCAGACTGACAAGGTAACCTCATGCAGGACACTGGGAATCCAACTATTTCCAATAGGAGTGCAATTAACTGACAGCACAGCAGAGAGCCGGTGGATCTTTCAGCAGTGAAGGCTGCAGACGGACCTCTGGGAACGGAGGCGATATCTGGACCACGGGAATCACACAGGAATGCACGGAGAGAGCTCAGAGCTAGAGCACAGCTTTGATACAACAAAGTACTGGCCCAGAGTAACATAATCCCAGCCTACTTAAAGGCAGCACAAGCACGGGATTGGCTTACACCTGCCCACAGGTGTTTTCACAAGTGCTCTGTATTAGCTATTTGGTCTCCAACATGGCCACCTCCTATACAGCAGACACACCGCAGTGCCTTAGGCCATTTGGTCCCCGCACTCACAGTTCCCAGACTCTGCATTACCTGTGCCATTGATCACGCCGTGTCCCCACACGGGCGCACAGCACCGCGAGCAACCGCACTGGCAACGGATGAACCCCAGAACCCGCAGAGGTAAGAGACCGGTTCGTGACAAGCAATAACGAGTTTGCAGGGGCAAGTGAGTCATAACTTGGGGAAAATCGGCTCCAGTTTCATCACATCGGAGGACACACTTGGGGGCTGTACTGGATTACGTCTGCAGAGAGTAATTTTTTACCTCACAACAATAAATCCAGGGTTCACTATAGGATTCAAGAATCAGCACACAGTCAAACGGTATCCACTCACGCAGCAATGCGGGGACGGGTTTGATGGAATCTGCATTGACAGGAGGGAGTATGCACAATTCCACTGTAGGTCGCTGCAGCGTCTGAGTCTTACCTAGTAGAATCTACAACCACACCACACTGGATATGCCCAGACTTCATTGGACCATGGAAGATCAGCAGTGTGGGCCTGGCTGGTACCTGGAGGGACCAGCTGGGAATACAAGATGTGGTAAGTATTGTTAAGTTCGTTTAACTTTCAGGTAAATGCAATACCTTATACTACTATGGTTCGGGCCGCTGAATGCACACAATAACCCCTGCGATGTGTATGCACGTTGCGTATACACACCGACATGCTATGCGCGCGATACAGCGACACGTGTGGCTAAATACACGTCTTTACCCAAACAAGAATGGAATGCGGCACCAGTAGTATATGTTATGTTCCAGTCCAACGCAGCAACAATATATTTACTTAAAAAGGTATACACAGAAATACAACAATATCACAGAGAAGAGCTACAACCAATAGTACATACGTTTGTTCGCCAGCGCCTCCCGGATCCGGTCCTCAGTCAGTCTTAGCAAGATGACCTTCAGAGAATAGACTGGGACCGGCCAGGGGGCCTGGCTTTTACACAATGGTCCAAAACACAATACAAAGGAAACTGTAAGTTCTTCTTCCATAGGTCAAGGGGCAGTTCATTTACAGTACATGAGGGGTCATAGGTTGGTTTGAATAGGTGGGCGATGCTTGGTCCAGGTGTACTTGCAGAGGTCAGCCACTGGGTTCCCACCGAATATCACGAGTACAGTAATTACAGTAAGTTATGAATTTCTCTGACGTCCTAGTGGATGCTGGGGACTCCGTAAGGACCAAGGGGAATAGACGGCTCCGCAGGAGGCTGGGCACATCTAAAGAAAGCTTTAGGACTATCTGGTGTGCACTGGCTCCTCCCCTATGACCCTCCTCCAAGCCTCAGTTAGATTTCTGTGCCCGGCTGAGCTGGATGCACACTAGGGGCTCTCCTGAGCTTCTAGGAAGAAAGTGTTTGTTAGGTTTTTTATTTTCAGTGAGACCTGCTGGCAACAGGCTCACTGCACCGAGGGACTAAGGGGAGAAGAAGTGAACCTACCTAAGTGGTGGTAGCTTGGGCTTCTTAGGCTACTGTACACCATTAGCTCCAGAGGGATCGAACACAGGACCCGACCTCGTCGTCCGTTCCCGGAGCCGCGCCGCCGTCCCCCTTACAGAGCCAGAAGCAAGAAGGTGGTCCGGAAAATCAGCGGCTGAAGACTTCTGTCTTCTCCAAGGTAGCGCACAGCACTGCAGCTGTGCGCCATTGCTCCTCATGCACACCACACACTGCGGTCACTGATGGGTGCAGGGCGCTGGGGGGGGGGGCACCCTGAGCAGCAATATTAACACCTTGGCTGGTGAACTGACACCATATATAGCCCCAGGGGCTATATAGGTGTTTATTAACCCCTGCCAGAACTTTTACAATAGCGGGAGAAAGCCCGCCGAAAAAGGGGCGGAGCCATCTCCCTCAGCACACTGGCGCCATTTTCCCTCACAGCTCTGCTGGAGGGATCGCTCCCTGACTCTACCCTGCAGTCCTGCACTACAGAAAAGGGTTAAAAAGAGAGGGGGGGGGCACAAATTAGGCGCAGTATATATATATTATGCAGCTATAAGGGAAAACACTCTCTATAGGTGATATCCCTGTGATATATAGGGCTCTGGTGTGTGCTGGCATACTCTCCCTCTGTCTCCCCAAAGGGCTTTGTGGGGTCCTGTCCTCTGTCAGAGCATTCCCTGTGTGTGTGCTGTGTGTCGGTACTGCTGTGTCGACATGTATGATGAGGATAATGATGTGGAGGCGGAGCAAATGCCTGTGAATGGGATGTCACCCCCTGCGGGGTCGACACCGGTGTGGATGGACTTATGGAAGGAATTACGTGGCAGTGTCAACTCCTTACATAAAAGGTTTGACAACATAGGACAGCCGGCTGCTCAGCTTGTGCCTGTCCAAGCGTCTCACATGTCATCAGGGGCTCTAAAACGCCCGCTACCTCAGATGGCAGACACAGATGTTGACACGGATACCGACTCCAGTGTCGACGACGATGAGACTAGTGTACCTTCCAATGGGGCCACCCGTTACATGATTGAGGCAATTAAAAATGTATTACACATTTCTGATAATACCCCAGATACCACAAAAAAAGGGTATTATGTTTGGTGACAGAAAACTACCAGTAGTTTTCCTGCATCTGAGGAATTGATATGAGGTGTGTGAGGAAGCGTGGACTTCCCCCGATAAGAAATTGATAATTTCTAAGCAGTGTACCCTTTTCCGCCAGGTCACGTTGGGAAATAACCCCTAGGGTAGATAAAGCGGTTACACGCTTATTAAAAAAGGTGGCACTATCGTCACGGATACGGCCGCCCTGAAGGACCTGCTGATAGAAAGCAGAAAACTATCCTTAAAGCTATATACACACACACGGGCATTATATTGAGACCTGCTATTGCCTCGGCATGGATGTGCAGTGCGGCAGCTGCGTGGTCAGATTCCCTGTCGGATAATATTTATACTGTAGATAGGGACAATATTTTGCTGAAAATAGAGCATATAAAAGACGCTGTCTTATACATGCGTGATGCACAGAGAGATATTTGCCGACTGGCATCACTAATAAGCACTATGTAAAACCATTGCCGCCAGACGGGGGTTATGGACTCGGCAATGGTCGGGCGATGCCGATTCAAAAGGGCACATGGAAGTTTGCCCTAGAAGGGGGTGGAACTGTTTGGGGATGGTCTTTCAGACCTCGTTTCCACAGCTACGGCTGGGAAATCAAAACTTTTGCCACAAGCTACCCCACAGCAAAAGTAAGCACTGTATTATCAGGTACAGTCCCTTCGGCCCCAGAAAAGTAGAGGGCTAGAGGCTCATCTTTTCTGCCAAGAGGAAAAGGTAGAGGGAAAAAGCTGCAGCACACAGCTAGTTCCCGGGAGCAGAAGTCCTCCCCTGCGTCCGGTAAGTCCACAGCATGACGCTGGGGCTGCTCAGGCGGACCCGGGTACGGTGGGGGCCCGTCTCAGAAATTTTCAGCGCACAGTGGGCTCTCTCACAGGTGGATCCCTGGGTTCTTCAAACAGTATCTCAGAGGTACAGGCTGGAATTCGAGACGTCTCCCCCCCGCCGTTTCCTAAAATCTGCCTTACCGGCAACTCCCTCTGCCAGGGAGGCAGTGTTGGTGGCTATCCAAAAAACTGTATTCACAGCAAGTGATTATCAAGGTACCCCTCCTTCAACAGGAAAAGGGTTACCTTTCCACAATGTTTGTGGTACCGAAACCGGACGGTTCGGTGAGACCCATCTTAAATTTAAAATACTTGAACACATATAACAAAAGATTCAAGTTCAAGATGGAATCGCTCAGGGCGATTATTGCGATCCTGGACGAGGGGGATTACAGGGTCTCTCGGGACATCAAGGATACTTACCTGCATGTCCCCATTTACCCTCCTCACCAGGAGTACCTCAAGATTGTGGTACCGGACTGTCACTATCAGTTCCAGACGCTGCCGTTTGGATTATCCACGGTACCGAGGGTCTTTACCATGGGTAATGACCGAAATTATGATACTCCTTCGCAAGAAGGGAGTTTTAATTATTCCGTACTTGGACGATCTCCGGATAAAGGCGAGGTCCAAGGAACAGTTGGTAAGGGGGTAGCACTTTCTCGGGAAGTGCTGCAACAGCAGGACTGGATTCTCAATTCCAAAGTCACAGCTGGTCCCGACGACACGTCTTCTGTTCCTGGGAATGATTCTGGAAACAGACCAGAAAAAAGTGTTTCTTCCAATGGAAAAAGCCGAGGAGTTGTCATCTCTAGTCAGAAACCTCCTAAGACCGGGACAGGTGTCGGTACATCAATGCACACGAGTCCTGGGAAAAATGGTAGCTTCGTACGAAGAAATTCCATTCGGAAAGTTCCACGCAAGGATTTTCCAGTGGGACCTGTTGGACAAATGGTCCGGGTCCCATCTCCATATACAGCAGCGGATAACTCGGTCGGCAAGAACCAGGGTGTCGCTGCGGTGGTGGCTGCAGAGGGCTCATCTACTAGAGGGCCGCAGATTCGGAATACAGGACTGGGTCCTGGTAAACACGGATGCCAGCCTTCGGGGCTGGGGTGCAGTCACACAGGGAGTAAAATTCCAAGGACTGTGGTCCAAACAGGAGATTCCACTTCACATAAATTTTCTGGAGCTAAGAGCCCTTTACAAGGCCGTAAGCCAAACAAGGCCCCTGCTTCAAAACCAGCCGTACTGATCCAATCAGACAACATCACGGCGCTCGCCCATGTAAACAGGCAGGGCAGCACAAGAAGCAGGAGGGCAATGGCAGAAGCCACAAGGATTCCCCGTTGGGCGGAAAATCATGTGGTAGCACTGGCAGCAGTGTTCATTCCGGGAGTGGACAACTGGGAAGCAGACTTCCGCAGCAGACTCCACCCGGGAGAATAGGGACTTCATCCAGAAGTCTTCCAAATGCTGGTAAACCGTTGGGAAAGACCACAGGTGGACATGATGGCGTCCCGCCTCAATAAAAAAGATATTGCGCCAGGTCAAGGGAACCTCAGGCGATCACTGTGGACGCTCTAGTGACACCGCGGGCGTACCAGTCGGTTTATGTGTTCCCTCCTCTCCCTCTCATACCCAAGGTACTGAGGATAATAAGGAAAAGAGGAGTAAGAACTATACTCATTGTTCAGGATTGGCCAAGAAGGGCTTGGTACCTGGAACTTCAGGAGTTGATCTCAGAGGACCCATGGCCTCTGCCACTCAGACAGGATCTGCTGCAGCAAAACCCTGTCTGTTCAAAGACTTACCGCGGCTGCATTGACGGCATGGCGGTTGAACACCGGATCCTGAGTGAAAAAGGCATTCCGGAGGAAGTCATTCTTATCCTGATCAAAGCCAGGAAGGATGTCAGCCTGAAGTGCAGACGTTGTAAGGGAGTGCTGCATATTCAGCCCCTTTTTTGTGCCCCAGTGGCACCTTGGGATCTCAATGTGGTTTTGAAGTTCCTGGAATCACATTGATTTGAGTCACTTAAAACCGTGGATTTGAAATATCTCACATGAAAAGTGGTCATGTGTTGGCTCTGGCTTCGGCCAGGCATGTGTCAGAATTGGCGGCTTTGTCATAAAAAAGCCCTTACCTGACTTTCCATATGGATAGGGCAGAGTTGAGGACTCATCCTCACTTTCTCCCGAAGGTGGTATCAGGTTTTCTCTTGTACCAACCTAGTGTGGTGCCTGCGGCTACTAGGGACTTGGAGGATTCCAAGTTACTGGACGTAGTCAGGGCCCTGAAAAATTATATTTCCAGGACGGCTGGAGTCAGGAAAACTGACTCGCTGGTTATCCTAGATGCACCCAACATGCTGGGTGCTCCTGCTTCTAAGCAGACTATAGCGCGCTGGATTTGTAGCACTATTCAGCTTGCGCATTCTGCGGTGGGACTACTGCAGCCTAAATCTGTAAAAGCCCATTCCACATGGAAGGGGGCTCATCTTAGGCGGCTGCCCGAGGGGTCTCGGCTTTACAACTTTGCCGAGCTGCTACTTGGTCAGGGGCAAACACGTTGCAAAATTCTACAAATTTGATACCCTGGCTGAGAAGGACCTTGAGTTCTCTCATTCGGTGCTGCAGAGTCATCCGCACTCTCCCGCCCGTTTGGGAGCTTTGGTATAATCCCCATGGTCCTTACGGAGTCCCCAGCATCCACTAGGACGTCAGAGAAAATAAGATTTTACTCACCGGTAATTCTATTTCTCGTAGTCCGTAGTGGATGCTGGGCGCCCATCCCTAGTGCGGATTGTCTGCAATACTTGTAAATAGTTATTGTTACACAAATCGGGTTATTGCGAACCATCTATTCAGAGGTTCCATTGTTATCATACTGTTAACCGGGGTTTCTATCACGAGTTATACGGTGTGATTGGTGTGGCTGGAATGAGTCTTACCCGGGATTCAAAATCCTTCCTTATTGTGTCAGCTCTTCCGGGCACAGTGTCCTAACTGAGGCTTGGAGGAGGGTCATAGGGGGAGGAGCCAGTGCACACCAGATAGACCTAAATCTTTCTTTAGATGTGCCCAGTCTCCTGCGGAGCCGTCTATTCCCCATGGTCCTTACGGAGTCCCCAGCATCCACTACGGACTACGAGAAATAGATTTACCAGTGAGTAAAATCTTATTATTGTATACATATGTGAAGGAGCATGCTATAATTTGCAAACTGCGATCGGAATGTAGCCCTTAAATACTGTACATCTGGATACCAAACACTATGTCCTAACCTAGTTCTGTCCCCTCACATCCTGTAAAGCTGGATTTCTCTATTGTTCTATTTCCCAAGTAAATGTAACTTGCTGGTGTGGTGTGTGGAGACTATGTGTAAATGGTGCACTATATGAATTTAATATTGAATATGTCTTTGTGGTTCTTCTATGCGAACACACATGCTACCGTATTTACTCATACCACGCGCTATTACGCACGGCTTCGTGAGCCAATGCACGCAGCGTGCGGGTATGCGCACGTACGGCAGAACACGCGCACGCACAGAGACCACTCTGTGTGGTGTTTGTATGTGTATTATGTGTGTAATATTTTCGACTTCTACAGTATTAAGGGATTGCATCAGATAATAAAGACCGACTATGGTACTTACAATAAAAGTAAGAAGGTCATTAGCCTGGTGGCTACAGACATCCTAGCTGGACAAAGGGAAATCCTTTTAATATCAGATTGGAGATTCTGACACTAGGATTAGTGTCAGGGAGATTGTGTTTCCAAAGTGCTGTATACCAATAAAGGTTGAAACCTCGGGCCATATACAGGGCATCGGTGTAGGCCCGGGACAGTCTTCATGTAAAAACCAGTCCAGTTCCACTCGGACATCAGGGAGGAACTCTCAGCCGAAAAAAGGATGAAGAAGGTAAGTCACATACCTAAGAGGTAGGATTTCATCCTGTGGAACCTGTGGACTTAGGAGAAATACCATTATCAACGGTAAGTTCTTACCATAACGTATATTTCCTCTTACTCCATACTCCAGTGTCTCTAACCCTTTAATTAATTTAGTAGGTCACCTTTGACCTCTTTCTAGTTCCCTGATATCTTTTTTTATAATATGGTGCCAAAACTGAACACAATATTCCAGGTGCGGACGTACTAATGATTTGTACAGTGGCAGGATTACATCCTCGTCCCTTTTCTCAATGCCCCGTTTTATGCATGTGAGCACTTTACTTGCCTTCTTTCCTGCAATTTGACATTGTGTACTGTTATTAACCCTATTATCAATAAGCACCCCCCAAATCTTTTTCCACCACAGTTACCCCTATTTCTCTAACGTCCTAGTGGATGCTGGGGACTCCGAAAGGACCATGGGGAATAGCGGCTCCGCAGGAGACTGGGCACAAAAGTAAAAAGCTTTAGGACTACCTGGTGTGCACTGGCTCCTCCAAGCCTCAGTTAAGATTTTGTGCCCGAACGAGAAGGGTGCAATCTAGGTGGCTCTCCTGAGCTGCTTAGAGTAAAAGTTTAAATAGGTTTTTTTATTTTCAGTGAGACCTGCTGGCAACAGGCTCACTGCATCGAGGGACTAAGGGGAGAAGAAGCGAACTCACCTGCGTGCAGAGTGGATTGGGCTTCTTAGGCTACTGGACATTAGCTCCAGAGGGACGATCACAGGTTCAGCCATGGATGGGTCCCGGAGCCGCGCCGCCGTCCCCCTTACAGAGCCAGAAGACTGAAGAGGTCCGGAAAATCGGCGGCAGAAGACGTCCTGTCTTCACTAAGGTAGCGCACAGCACCGCAGCTGTGCGCCATTGCTCTCAGCACACTTCACACTCCGGTCACTGAGGGTGCAGGGCGCTGGGGGGGGGGCGCCCTGAGACGCAATAAAAACACCTTTTTTGGCAAAAAATACATCACATATAGCTCCTGGGCTATATGGATGTATTTAACCCCTGCCTATTTTTACATAAAAAAGCGGGAGAAAGGCCGCCGAAAAAGGGGCGGAGCCTATCTCCTCAGCACACTGGCGCCATTTTTTCCTCACAGCTCCGTTGGAGGAAGGCTCCCTGACTCTCCCCTGCAGTCCTGCACTACAGAAACAGGGTAAAACAAGAGAGGGGGGGCACTAAATTGGCATATAAATATATACAGCAGCTATATTAGGGAAAAACACTTATATAAGGTTATCCCTATATATATATAGCGCTCTGGTGTGTGCTGGCAAACTCTCCCTCTGTCTCCCAAAAGGGCTAGTGGGGTCCTGTCCTCTATCAGAGCATTCCCTGTGTGTGTGCTGTGTGTCGGTACGTTGTGTCGACATGTATGAGGAGGAAAATGGTATGGAGGCGGAGCAATTGCCTGTGTTAGTGATGTCACCCCCTAGGGAGTCGACACCTGACTGGATGGTCTTATGGAAAGAATTACGTGATAGTATCAGCACTTTACAAAAGACTGTTGATGACATGAGACAGCCGGCAAATCAGTTAATACCTGTACAGGCGTCTCAAACACCGTCAGGGGCTCTAAAGCGCCCGTTACCTCAGGTCGATACAGACACGGACACTGACTCCAGTGTCGACGGTGAGGAAACAAACGTATTTTCCAGTAGGGCCACACGTTACATGATCACGGCAATGAAGGAGGTTTTGAACATTTCTGATACTACAAGTACCACAAAAAAGGGTATTATGTGGGGTGTGAAAAAACTACCCGTAGTTTTTCCCGAATCAGATGAATTAAATGAGGTGTGTGATGAAGCGTGGGTTTCCCCCGATAAAAAACTGCTAATTTCTAAAAAGTTATTGGCATTATACCCTTTCCCGCCAGAGGTTAAGGCGCGTTGGAAAACACCCCCTAGCGTAGATAAGGCGCTCACACGCTTATCAAAACAAGTGGCGTTACCGTCCCCTGATACGGCCGCCCTCAAGGAACCAGCTGATAGGAAGCTGGAAAATATCCTTAAAAGTATATACACACATACTGGTATTATACTGCGACCAGCAATCGCCTCAGCCTGGATGTGCAGTGCTGGGGTGGCTTGGTCGGATTCCCTGACTGAAAATATTGATACCCTGGACAGGGACAATATATTATTGACTATAGAGCATTTAAAGGATGCATTTCTATATATGCGAGATGCACAGAGGGATATTTGCACTCTGGCATCAAGAGTAAGTGCGATGTCCATTTCTGCCAGAAGAGGATTATGGACGCGACAGTGGTCAGGGGATGCGGATTCCAAACGGCATATGGAAGTATTGCCGTATAAAGGGGAGGAGTTATTTGGGGTCGGTCTATCGGACCTGGTGGCCACGGCAACGGCTGGAAAATCCACCTTTTTACCCCAAGTCACCTCGCAGCAGAAAAAGATACCGTCTTTTCAGGCTCAGTCCTTTCGTCCCCATAAGGGCAAGCGGGCAAAAGGCCACTCATATCTGCCCCGGGACAGAGGAAGGGGAAAAAGACTGCAGCAGACAGCCTCTTCCCACGAACAGAAGCCCTCCCCCGCTTCTGCCAAGTCCTCAGCATGACGCTGGGGCCTTACAAGCGGACTCAGGCACGGTGGGGGCCCGTCTCAAGAATTTCAGCGCGCAGTGGGCTCACTCGCAAGTGGACCCCTGGATCCTCCAGGTAGTATCTCAGGGGTACAAATTGGAATTCGAGACGTCTCCCCCTCGCCGGTTCCTGAAGTCTGCTTTACCAACGTCTCCCCCCGACAGGGAGGCGGTATTGGAAGCCATTCACAAGCTGTATTCCCAGCAGGTGATAATCAAGGTACCCCTCCTACAACAGGGAAAGGGGTATTATTCCACGCTGTTTGTGGTACCGAAGCCGGACGGCTCGGTGAGACCCATTTTAAATCTGAAATCCTTGAACACTTACATAAAAAGGTTCAAGTTCAAGATGGAGTCACTCAGAGCAGTGATAGCGAACCTGGAAGAAGGGGACTATATGGTGTCTCTGGACATCAAGGATGCTTTCCTCCATGTCCCAATTTGCCCTTCTCACCAAGGGTACCTCAGGTTTGTGGTACAGAACTGTCACTATCAGTTTCAGACGCTGCCGTTTGGATTGTCCACGGCACCCCGGGTCTTTACCAAGGTAATGGCCGAAATGATGATTCTTCTTCGAAGAAAAGGCGTCTTAATTATCCCTTACTTGGACGATCTCCTGATAAGGGCAAGGTCCAGAGAACAGCTAGAGGTCGGAGTAGCACTATCTCAAGTAGTACTACGACAGCACGGATGGATTCTAAATATTCCAAAATCGCAGCTGATTCCGACGACACGTCTGCTGTTTCTAGGGATGATTCTGGACACAGTACAGAAAAAGGTGTTTCTCCCGGAGGAGAAGGCCAAGGAGTTATCCGACCTAGTCAGGAACCTCCTAAGACCAGGCCAAGTGTCAGTACATCAATGCACAAGGGTCCTGGGAAAGATGGTGGCTTCTTACGAAGCGATTCCATTCGGCAGATTCCACGCAAGAACTTTTCAGTGGGATCTGCTGGACAAATGGTCCGGATCGCATCTTCAAATGCATCAGCGGATAACCCTGTCTCCAAGGACAAGGGTGTCTCTCCTGTGGTGGTTACAGAGTGCTCATCTCCTAGAGGGCCGCAGATTCGGCATTCAGGATTGGGTCCTGGTGACCACGGATGCCAGCCTGAGCAGTCACTTCACATAAATATCCTGGAACTAAGGGCCATTTACAATGCCATAAGTCAGGCAAGACCTCTGCTTCAGGGTCAGCCGGTGTTGATCCAGTCGGACAACATCACGGCAGTCGCCCACGTAAACAGACAGGGCGGCACAAGAAGCAGGAGGGCAATGATGGAAGTGGCAAGGATTCTTCGCTGGGCGGAGAATCATGTGATAGCACTGTCAGCAGTGTTCATTCCGGGAGTGGACAACTGGGAAGCAGACTTCCTCAGCAGACACGATCTTCACCCGGGGGAGTGGGGACTTCACCCAGAAGTCTTCCACATGATTGTGAACCGTTGGGAAAAACCAAAGGTGAACATGATGGCGTCCCGCCTCAACAAAAAACTGGACAGATATTGCGCCAGGTCAAGGGACCCTCAGGCAATAGCTGTGGACGCTCTGGTAACACAGTGGGTGTACCAGTCAGTGTATGTGTTCCCTCCTCTTCCTCTCATACCAAAAGTACTGAGAATCATAAGAAGGAGAGGAGTAAAGACTATACTCGTGGCTCCGGATTGGCCAAGAAGGACTTGGTACCCGGAAATTCAAGAGATGCTCACGGAAGACCCGTGGCCTCTACTTCTAAGAAAGGACCTGCTCCAGCAGGGACCATGTCTGTTCCAAGACTTACCGCGGCTGCGTTTGACGGCATGGCGGTTGAACGCCGGATCCTGAAGGAAAAAGGCATTCCGGATGAAGTCATCCCTACCCTGATCAAAGCCAGGAAGGATGTAACCGTACAACATTATCACCGTATTTGGCGTAAATATGTTGCGTGGTGCGAGGCCAGGAAGGCCCCTACAGAAGAATTTCAACTGGGTCGTTTCCTGCATTTCCTGCAAACAGGACTGTCTATGGGCCTCAAATTGGGGTCCATTAAGGTTCAAATTTCGGCTCTGTCAATATTCTTCCAAAAAGAACTGGCTTCTGTTCCTGAAGTTCAGACGTTTGTCAAGGGGGTACTGCATATACAGCCTCCTTTTGTGCCTCCAGTGGCACCTTGGGATCTCAATGTAGTTTTGGGATTCCTAAAATCACATTGGTTTGAACCACTCACCACTGTGGACTTAAAATATCTCACATGGAAAGTGGTAATGCTGTTAGCCCTGGCTTCAGCCAGGCGTGTCTCAGAATTGGCGGCTTTATCCTATAAAAGCCCTTACCTAATTTTTCATACGGACAGGGCAGAATTGAGGACTCGTCCTCAATTTCTCCCTAAGGTGGTTTCAGCTTTTCACTTAAACCAGCCTATTGTGGTGCCTGCGGCTACTAGGGACTTGGAGGATTCCAAGTTGCTGGACGTAGTCAGGGCCCTGAAAATATATGTTTCCAGGACGGCTGGAGTCAGAAAATCTGATTCGCTGTTTATCCTGTATGCACCCAACAAGCTGGGTGCTCCTGCTTCTAAGCAGACGATTGCTCGTTGGATTTGTAGTACAATTCAGCTTGCACATTCTGTGGCAGGCCTGCCACAGCCAAAATCTGTAAAAGCCCATTCCACACGGAAAGTGGGCTCATCTTGGGCGGCTGCCCGAGGGGTCTCGGCTTTACAACTTTGCCGAGCAGCTACTTGGTCAGGGGCAAACACGTTTGCTAAATTCTACAAATTTGATACCCTGGCTGAGGAGGACCTGGAGTTCTCTCATTCGGTGCTGCAGAGTCATCCGCACTCTCCCGCCCGTTTGGGAGCTTTGGTATAATCCCCATGGTCCTTTCGGAGTCCCCAGCATCCACTAGGACGTTAGAGAAAATAAGAATTTACTTACCGATAATTCTATTTCTCATAGTCCGTAGTGGATGCTGGGCGCCCATCCCAAGTGCGGATTGTCTGCATTACTTGTACATAGTTATTGTTACAAAAATCGGGTTATTGTTGTTGCAAGCCATCTTTTCAGAGGCTCCTTCTGTTATCATGCTGTTAACTGGGTTCAGATCACAAGTTGTACGGTGTGATTGGTGTGGCTGGTATGAATCTTACCCGGGATTCAAAATCCTTCCTTATTGTGTACGCTCGTCCGGGCACAGTATCCTAACTGAGGCTTGGAGGAGGGTCATAGGGGGAGGAGCCAGTGCACACCAGGTAGTCCTAAAGCTTTTTACTTTTGTGCCCAGTCTCCTGCGGAGCCGCTATTCCCCATGGTCCTTTCGGAGTCCCCAGCATCCACTACGGACTATGAGAAATAGAATTATCGGTAAGTAAATTCTTATTATTTTCCCCATTTAGAGTGTAGGATGCAAGTGTGTTTTTTTATCCCAAAATGCATAACTTTGCATTTTTCTATATTGAAGTTCATTCCCCATTTAGACACTCATGTTTCAAGTTTAACTAAGTCATTCTGTAGAGACTCCACATCGCTTTCTGAATTCATTACCTTACAGCAGGGCTGGCCAAACCTGTCCTCGAGATCTACCAACAGTTCATGTTTTCCAGGCCTCCTGGAGATCTGTAGAATTGTCAGTTAGGAATGAATGCAGCACATCTTAATTAGTAATGACTACACCTGTGTACTAGCTAGGTGGTCTGGAAAATGTGTACTGTTGGTAGATCTCGAGGACTGGTTTGGCCAGCCCTGCCTTACAGTTTAGTATCATCTGCAAAGATTGACCCTGAGCTTTCCAGGCCTATTCCTAGATCATTGATAAATATATTGAACAGTAGCGGGCCAAGTACGGACCCTTGCGGTGACTACTGGTTCCCAGCTGGAGAACATCCCATTGACCACTACTCGTTGTACTCTGTTATCCAGCCAATTACTTATCCATGTACAAATAGTATATCCTAGGCCAAGTTCCCTTAATTTGTCTAAATACACCACATCCACTGCTTTTCCCTGGTCAAGATTCTCGCTCACTTCCTCGTACAAGCTAATAAAGTTGGTTTGACATGATCTGTCCTTTACAAACCCATGCTGACTTTTGCTAATAATCTTATTAACCTGCAGATAATTCTCTATGCTATTCCTCAAAATACCTTCCAATATTTTACCCACTATAGAGGTTAAACTAACTGGTCTATAGTTACCAGGATTATTTTTAGTTCCCTTTTTAAATAAAGGCACTACCTCAGCTATGCACCAATCCTTTGGGACCATACCTGATGTAATTGAACTATGAAAAATCAAGTATAGGGGTTTTGCTAGCTGTGACCTACAGTAAGCTCCATAATAACTCTCGGATGAAAACCATCTGGGCCTGGTGATTTATTAATCTTTACATTGCTTAATCTCTCCAGGACTACTTCCTCACTTAAACAAGCATCAAGCCAAGTAGTGTATAACCTTCAATATCGTTATACACTACACTCACCGTCTGATCCTCCCTGGTGTATACTGAGGATAAAAAATTGTTCAGTATTTTATCATTGATTATCAAAGCTCCCAATTCATCTTTTAATGGGCCTACGTTTTCCTTCTTTAACCTTTTACTGTTTATGTATTTATAAAACTTTTTAGGATTGGTTTTACTCTCTATAGCGATTTACTTTTCGTTTATAATTTTAGCTGCTCTTATTACTTTTTTGCATCTTTTATTGCATTCCTTATAATACTGGAATGACTCCTCCCCTCCATTAGATTTAAATGTTTTTAAAGAACGCCTCTTATTAGCCATTGCTTCTTTGACCTCCTTATTAAGCCACATTGGTTTGTGTTTGGTACTCCTGCGTTTACTGCTCATGGGAATGAATTTGTGAATATTGCTATCAAGCAACCCTTTTAAAGCATCCCACATTTCCGTTGCGTCTTTACCATGAAACAAAACTTCCCAGTCAATGGCCCTCATTCCGAGTTGTTCGCTCGCAAGCTGCTTTTAGCAGCTTTGCACACGCTAAGCCGCCGCCTACTGGGAGTGAATCTTAGCTTCTCAAAATTGCGACCGACAGATTCGCAATATTGCGAATAGACCTTTCTTAGCAGTTTCTGAGTAGCTCCGGACTTACTCTGCCATTGCGATCAGTTCAGTCAGTTTTGTTCCTGGTTTGACGTCACAAACACACCCAGCGCTCGCCCAGACACTCCCCCGTTTCTCCAGCCACTCCCGCGTTTTTCCCAGAAACTGTAGCGTTTTTTCACACGCACCCATAAAACTGCCAGTTTCCGCCCAGAAACACCCACTTCCTGTCAATCACATTACGATCACCAGTACGAAGAAAAAACCTCGTAATGTCGTGAGTAAAATACCTAACTGCATAGCAAATTTACTTGGCGCAGTCGCACTGCGGACATTGCGCATGCGCAGTAAGCGGAAAATCACAAAATAACGAAAATCGGCTACGAGCGAACAACTCGGAATGACCCCCAATGTCGTTTAGTGCCCATATCAGCATATTGAAGTTAGCTTTTCTAAAGTTAAATGTTTGGTTGATCCCTAATAGCTATGTTTCTTGAAACTGATGTTGAATGTGATCATATAGTGGTCACTGTTTCCCAAGGTCTCCCCAACTTTAGTGTTTGCTATAATGTCAACATTAGTGGTAATAACTAGGTCCAGAATAGTTTTACCTCTAGTTGGGTTCTCGACTAATTGAGTCAAGTATTGATACTTCAGTGTATTTAAAAACCTGCTGCTTCTAGTTTTTACACATGAATCCTTCCTCCAACTTATATCAGGATAGCTAAAATCCCCTAACACTAGAATGTCCTCCATTCCCGCTTCTTTTTCAGTTTGCTGTAAGAGTTGTTCCTCATCATGAACGCTAATATCCGGTTGCTTGTAGCACGTGCCAATGATTAGTTTCTCTGCTTCAGTGCCCCCACTTGTGACCTCAACCCATAGCGACTCCACGTTATCTCCAGTCCCCTCGTAAATATTATCTAGTAAGTATGGTTTTTAAGATGGTTTAACAAAGAGACATAACCCTCCCCCCCCCCCCCCCCCCTTATGGTAGCCCTATCCCTCCTGAAAAGAGAATATCCCTCCAAGTTCACAACCCAGTCGTGAGAGTCGTCCCACCATGTTTCCGTAATACCTGATTCTTATATCATACTGATTCTTTGATACTAGCCATTCCAATTCCCTAATTTTACCTAATAGGCTTCTTGCGTTCGCAAGCATAGATTGTAGCTTAGTATTTCCCTTTTCCCGTTTGTTTTAGCAGTATCGTATCTATATTTACAAGTGCCTTTCTAGAATTATCCTTACCAACTGTTTTTCTCTTCCCTCCCTTTCCACCTCCATCATTTTTAATACTGCCTTCCTTACTACTATCTATATTTGATCTAAAAAGACTTTCTATACCCCCCCTCCCACTCCGATGTTAGTATCTTCCCTTATGATATGGACATCATTTTCTATATACCGTATTGTTGAGCCATAATCGTCAGTAGATAATAAATTAGGAATGTCCTGGGCAATACCTGTGTCGGTAATTCCGGTCTCAATACCTATGCAAATACCCTTGCCGGCTGATCTTTCGCTGCCCCATTCTCCACACCCAAATCGTTCACTACCCCCATTCTTACTGTTCTCTCTATTTGACCCATTGTAATAATACAGGGACATGACTGGGGAGGTGAGGAGATCTGGGAGCATCACAGTGACATCACTTATATCTATAGTAATAATACAGGGACATGACTGGGGAGGTGAGGGGATCTGGGAGTGTATGCAGTGATATTTGCTGTCTCATTTATACACAGGATTACACAATAGTGAAGAAGACATCCAGTGAGTGTCAGACACCCAGCAGCCGTCCCCGCGTGTCAGGAGAACTGAGCAGGACCCAGAGTCCGATCATAGTGCCTCCACCTCGCTTACTGATACATGAGAGACACAATGACCAGAAGATCTTGGAACTCACCAACAAGATCATTCAGCCTCTAACTGGAGAGGTGACTGCTGGGAATGGGACATCGTACAGTAACAACAGGGGATGTGTCTGGGTGATGACTGGGAGAGGTGACTGCTGGAAATGGGACATAGTACAGTAACACCAGGGGATGTGTCTGGGTGATGACTGTATCATTGTGTGTGTCAGGTTCCTATAAGGTGTCAGGATGTCACTGTCTATGTCTCCATGCAGGAGAGGGGGTATATAGAGCAACACATAGTTCTGTACAAGGACGTGATGATGGAGAATGACCGGCCCCTCACATCATTGGGTAAGAGGAGACTGTCATGTATTGTACAGGGGAGAGCAGGTATGGGGGCCCCCTATATACACACATCATCTGATAATCACATATATACAATGTACTCAGTCAATGTGTGTCTCCTACAGATGGACCCAGTAACAGAGATACCCCAGAGAGATGTCCCCGTCCTCTGTATCCCCAGGATTGTACAGAGGAGAATCACAGGACCCCACAGGAGGATCAGGTAGGTGGGATTTTGGGTCTCACCAATAAACCAAAGTGACTTCAGTGTATCAGTTGTTCTCTACCTTATGTACTGTAACACCCAGGGGCACTCAGTGTAATGTTCAGGGGTACTTAAAAATGTTCTATAATGATGGGGCTGGTGCAGTAGTTTCGGGTGATAATTAGATACACAGGGAAAGCAGTGTCCTAGATGTCTATCTCCATGCACTACAGTAGGACCCTCATAACAATAGGAGAACATCTGTCCCTGTATAAAAATTTGGATTACAGTTTTATTGTACATTTTACATTTGTCATAAATATATATTTATGGGCTATAAGTTATATTGTATTTATTTATTTATTTTATATTTATTGCTTTTATATATAACGGCACCTAAACATTTTATCTGACAGCAATTATATTCATTACATGTGTATTGCCTTGCAAATGTCAGGGGCAAGGGATACTCAGCGGGATATGACTGAGAACCATTGTACTATATGGTCTGTACAGAGCTGTGTGTCTAATACTCTGATAGTCTCCTGATTACTCTGAGTAATGATGTCCAGCATTAAAAAAGCATTATTTTGTATATGGGTTCTTTAGGTTGAAGATCTGACTAATCTAGAAGTAGAAGATATAGAGGGAGAAGAAGAGATGTATGTGACTGATATGAAGGCAGAAGATATAGAGGGAGAAGAAGAGACGTATGTGACTGATATGAAGGCAGAAGATATAGAGGGAGAAGAAGAGACGTATGTGACTGATATGAAGGCAGAAGATATAGAGGGAGAAGAAGAGATGTATGTGACTGATATGAAGGCAGAAGATATAGAAGGAGAAGAAGAGACGTATGTGACTGATATGAAGGCAGAAAATACAGAGGGAAAAGAAGAGACGTATGTGACTGATATGAAGGCAAAAGAAATAGAGGAAAAAGAGACGTATGTGACTGATATGAAGGCAGAAGATATAGAGGAAGAAGAAGAGACGTATGTGACTGATATGAAGGCAGAAGATATAGAGGGAGAAGAAGAGACGTATGTGACTGATATGAAGGCAGAAGATATAGAGGGAGAAGAAGAGATGTATGTGACTGATATGAAGGCAGAAGATACAGAGGGAGAAGAAGAGACGTATGTGACTGATATGAAGGCAAAAGAAATAGAGGAAGAAGAGACGTATGTGACTGATATGAAGGCAGAAGATATAGATGGAGAAGAAGAGATGTATGTGACTGATATGAAGGCAGAAGATATAGAGGGAGAAGAAGAGACGTATGTGACTGATATAAAGGCAGAAGATATAGAGGAAGAAGAAGAGACGTATGTGACTGATATGAAGGCAGAAGATATAGAGGGAGAAGAAGAGACGTATGTGACTGATATGAAGGCAGAAGATATAGAGGGAGAAGAAGAGACGTATGTGACTGATATAAAGGCAGAAGATATAGAGGAAGAAGAAGAGATGTATGTGAGGGCTGATCAGCAGTGTGAGGAGAAAATCCCTACAGATGTCAGCAACGGTGAGTAATAAGTACTTGTTACATAATTTGGGAGTTGTGTATTTTCCTTGTCCAGTCAATATTGTCTTATCCTACACCCTCCTCTGTCAGTTCAAACTATTGCTGTGACTCAGGAATGGTTGGAGCATTCTACTACCAATGTTTTCTTTGAGAAGGTCTGCAAGAAGGGGTCTAGCACTTGGCCCACTAAGATCCAAGTGACAGGTCCAAGTGTTTATTGATAAAGGGGTTAGAGGCACTGGATTATGAGGAAAGGCTTACTAGATTAACTATGTTTACACTTGAAAAGAGGCGTCTAAGAGGAGACATTATAAATATATAAAGGACAATACATGGAGCTAACAGGATTTCTGTTTATTGAGCAATGTCTACACAGGACAAGCGGACACCCCCTGAGGTTAGAGGAGGGAATATTTCATACCTAGCGAAGGAGGGGGTTCCTCACAGTAAGGGCAGTAAGGATCTGGAATTCTTTGCCAGAGAAGGTAGTAATGGCGGACTCGGTCAATACATTTACAAACAGGTTAGACAAATTTCTAACTGAAAAAGATTTCCAAGGTTATAGCATCTAAAATTAATGTTTCTCTAACGTCCTAAGTGGATGCTGGGGACTCCGTCAGGACCATGGGGTTTAGCGGCTCCGCAGGAGACAGGGCACAATAATAAAAGCTTTAGGATCAGGTGGTGTGCACTGGCTCCTCCCCCTATGACCCTCCTCCAAGCCTCAGTTAGATTCTTGTGCCCGGCCGAGAAGGGTGCAATCTAGGTGGCTCTCCTGAGCTGCTTAGAATAAAAGTTTAAGTTAGGTTTTTTATTTTCAGTGAGTCCTGCTGGCAACAGGCTCACTGCTACGAGGGACTTAGGGGAGAGAAGTAAACTCACCTGCGTGCAGGATGGATTTGCTTCTTAGGCTACTGGACACCATTAGCTCCAGAGGGAGTCGGAACACAGGTCTCACCCTGGGGTTCGTCCCGGAGCCGTGCCGCCGACCCCCCTTGCAGATGCCGAAGTTGAAGAGGTCCAGAGGTCCAGAAACAGGCGGCAGAAGACTTTCAGTCTTCATAAGGTAGCGCACAGCACTGCAGCTGTGCGCCATTGTTGTCAGCACACTTCATACCAGCGGTCACTGAGGGTGCAGGGCGCTGGGGGGGGCGCCCTGGGCAGCAATGTATTATACCTTTTTTTTTATGGCTAAAATACATCACATATAGCCCTTGAGGCTATATGGATGTATTTAACCCCTGCCAGATCTCACAAACTCCGGGAGAAGAGCCCGCCGTTTTAGGGGGCGGGGCCTATTCTCCTCAGCACACGGCGCCATTTTCCTGCTCAGCTCTGCTGTGAGGAAGGCTCCCAGGCTCTCCCCTGCACTGCACTACAGAAACAGGGTTAAAACAGAGAGGGGGGGCACTTATTTGGCGATATGATTACATATGTGAAAATGCTATAAGGGAAAACACTTGTATAAGGGGTTGTCCCTGTATAATTATAGCGTTTTTGGTGTGTGCTGGCAAACTCTCCCTCTGTCTCCCCAAAGGGCTAGTGGGGTCCTGTCCTCTATCAGAGCATTCCCTGTGTGTGTGCTGTGTGTCGGTACGTGTGTGTCGACATGTAGGAGGACGATGTTGGTGAGGAGGCGGAGCAAATTGCCTGTATTGGTGATGTCACTCTCTAGGGAGTCGACACCGGAATGGATGGCTTATTTAGGAATTACGTGATAATGTCAACACGATGCAAGGTCGGTTGACGACATGAGACGGCCGGCAAACAAATTAGTACCTGTCCAGGCGTCTCAGACACCGTCAGGGGCTTGTAAAAACGCCCATTTACCTCAGTTGGTCGACACAGACACAGACACGGACACTGACTTCAGTGTCGACGGTGAAGAAACAAACGTATTTTCCTTTAGGGCCACACGTTACATGTTAAGGGCAATGAAGGAGGTGTTACATATTTCTGATACTACAAGTACCACAAATAAGGGTATTATGTAGGGTGGGAATAATCTACTTGTAGTTTTTCCTGAATCAGATAAATTAAAGTGTGTGATGATACGTGGGTTTCCTCCGATAGAAAATTATTGGAGGTATACCCTTTCCCGCCAGAAGTGAGGGCGAGTTGGGAAACACACCTTAGGGTGGATAAGGCGCTCACACGCTTATAAAAACAAGTGGCGTTACCGTCTCCAGATACGGCCGCCCTCAAGGAGCCAGCTGATAGGAAGCTGAAAAATATCCTAAAAAGAGTATATACACACATACTGGTGTTATACTACGACCAGCAATCGCCTCAGCCTGGATGTGCAGCGCTGGGGGGGCTTGGTCGGATTTCCTGACTGAAAATATTGATACCCTTGACAGGAACAATATTTTATTGACTATAGAGCATTTTAAGGATGCATTTCTATATATGCGAGATGCGCAGAGGGATATTTGCATTCTGGCATCAAGAGTAGATGTGATGTCCATATCTGCCAGACGATGTTTATAGACACGACAGTGGTCAGGTGATGCAGATTCCAGACGGCACATGGAAGTATTGCCGTATAAAGGGGCGGTCCATCGGACCTGGTGGCCATGGCAACAGCTGGAAAATCCACTTTTGTTACCCCAAGTCACATCTCAGCAGAAAAGGACACAGTCTTTTCAGTCTCAGTCCTTTCGTACCCATAAAGGCAGGCGGGCAAAAGGCCAGTCATATCTGCCCAGGGTTAGAGGAAAGGGAAGAAGACTGCAGCAGGCAGCCCATTCCCAGGAACAGAAGTCCTCCACAGCTTCTGCCAAGTCCGCAGCATGACGCTGGGGCCATACAAGCGGACTCAGGTGCGGTGGGGGGTCATCTCAAGAGTTTCAGCACGCAGTGGGCTCACTCGCAAGTGGACTCCTGGATCCTACACGTAGTATCCCAGGTGTACATTGGAAATTCGAGATGTCTTCCCCTCACAAGTTCCTGAAGTCTGCTTTACCAACGTCTCCCTCCGACAGGGAGGCAGTATTGGGAAAAAAATTCACAGGCTGTATTCCCAGCAGGTGATAATCAAAGTACCCCTCCTACAACAAGGGAAGGGGTATTATTCCACACTATATTGTGGTACTGAAGCCAAACGGCTCGGTGAGATCTAAAAGATTTGAACAATTACATACAAGGGTTCAAATCAAGATGGAGTCACTCAGAGCAGTGATAGCGAACCAGGACGATATGGTGTCACTGGATATCAGGGACGCTTACCTACATGTCCAAATTTTGCCCTTCTCACCAAGGGTATCTCAGGTTCGTGGTACAGAACTGTCACTATCAGTTCAGACGCTGCCGTTTGGATTGTCCACGGCACCCCGGGTCTTTACCATGGTAATGGCCGAAATGATGATTCTTCCTAAAAGAAATATGGACGCTTTCCTGATAAGGGCAAGGTCCAGAGAACAGTTGGCGGTCGGAGTAGCACTATCTCAAGTAGTTCTACGACAGCACAAGTGGATTCTAAATATTCCAAAATCGCAGCTTTTTCCGACGACACGTCTAATGTTCCTAGGAATGATTCTGGACACAGTCCAGAAAAGGATGTTTTCTCCCGGAGAAGAAGGCCAGGGAGTTATCCGAGCTAGTCAGGAACCTCCTAAAACCAGGAAAAGTATCAGTGCATCATTGCACAAGGGTCCTGTGAAAAATGGTGGTTTCTTACAAAGCGATCCCATTCGGTAGATTTCACTCAAGAACCTTTCAGTGGAATCTGCTGGGAAAATGGTCCGGATCGCATCTTCAGATGCATCAGCGGATAACCCTGTCTCCAAGGACAAGGGTGTTTTCTTCTGCGGTGGCTGCAGAGTGCTCATCTATGAAAGGGCCGCAGATTCGACATTCAGGACTGGGTCCTGGTGACCACGGATGCCAGCCTGAGTGGCTGGGGAGCAGTCACACAAGGAAAAAATTTCCAGGGAGTGTGATCAAGTCTGGAGACTTCTCTCCACATAAATATACTGGAGCTAAGGGCAATTTACAAGGCTCTAAGCTTAGCAAGACCTCTGCTTCAAGGTCAGCCGGTATTGATCCAGTGGGACAACATCACGGCAGTCGCCCACGTAAACAGACAGGGCGGCACATGAAGCAGGAGGGAAATGGCAGAAACTGCAAGGATTCTTCGCTGGGCGAAAAATCATGTGATAACACTCTCAGCAGTGTTAATTCCGGGAGTGGAAAACTGGGAAGCAGACTTCCTCAGCAGGCATAACCTCCACCCGGGAGAGTGGGGACTTCAGCGGGAAGTCTTTCCACATGATTGTAAACCGTTGGGAAAAACCAAAGGTGGACATGATGGCGTCCCGCCTGAACAAAAAACTAGACAGATATTGCGCCAGGTCAAGGGACCCTCAGGCAATAGCGGTGGACGCTCTGGTAACACTGTGGGTGTACCAGTCAGGGTATGTGTTCCCTCCTATGCATCTCATACCAAAAGTACTGAGAATCATAAGAAGGAGATGAGTAAGAACGATACTCGTGGTTCCGGATGGGTCAAGAAGGACTTGGTACCCGGAACTTCAAGAGATGCTCACGGAAGAACCGTGGCCGCTACCTTTAAGAGAGGACCTGCTCCAGCAGGGGCCTTGTCTGTTCCAAGACTTACCGCGGCTGCGTTTGACGGCATGACAGTTGAACGCCGGATCCTGAAAGGGCATTCCAGATGAAGTCATCCCTACCCTGGTCGAAGCCAGGAAGGATGTAACCGCAAAACATTTTCACCGCATTTGGCGAAAATATGTTGCGTGGTGTGGGGCCAAGAAGGTCCCTACAGAGGAATTCCAACTGGGTCGTTTCCTACATTTCCTGAAAACAGGACTGTCTATGGGCCTAAAATTAGGGTCCATTAAGGTTCAAATTTCGACCCTGTCGAATTTCTTCCAGAAAGAACTGGCTTCAGTGCCTGAAGTTCAGACGTTTGTAAAAGGGGTACTGCATATACAGCCTCCTTTTGGGCCCCCAGTGGCACCTTGGGATCTCAATGTTGTTTTGAGTTTCCTAAAGTCACATTGATTTGATCCACTCACCACTGTGGAATTAAAATATTTCACATGGAAGGTGAAGATTCTATTAGCCCTGGCTTCAGCCAGGCGTGTGTCAGAATGGGCGGCTTTATCATATAAAAGCCCTTACTTAATTTTTCATTCTGACAGGGCAGAATTGAGGACTCGTCCTCAATTTCTCCTTAAGGTGTTTTCTGTTTTTCACATGAACCAACCTATTGTGGTACCTGCGGCTACTAGGGACTTGGAGGACTCCAAGTTACTTGACGTTGTCAGGGCCCTGAAAATATATGTTTCCAGGACGACTGGAGTCAGAAAATCTGACTCGCTGTTTAGCCTGTATGCACCCAACAAGATGGGTGTTCCTGCTTCTAAGCAGACGATTGCTCGCTGGATTTGTAGTACAGTTCAGCTTACACATTCTGTGGCAGGCTTGCCACAGCCAAAATCAGTAAAAGCCCATTCCACAAGGAAGTGGGCTCATCTTGGGCGGCTGCCCGAGGGGTCTCGGCTTTACAACTTTGCCGAGCTGCTACTTGGTCAGGGGCACACCCTGACTGAGGAGGACCTGGAGTTCTCTCATTCGGTGCTGCAGAGTCATCCGCACTCTCCCGCCCGTTTGGGAGCTTTGGTATAATCCCCATGGTCCTGACGGAGTCCCCAGCATCCACTTAGGACGTTAGAGAAAATAAGAATTTACTTACCGATAATTCTATTTCTCGTAGTCCGTAGTGGATGCTGGGCGCCCATCCCAAGTGCGGATTGTCTGCAATACTTGTACATAGTTATTGTTACAAAAATCGGGTTATTCTTGTTGTGAGCCATCTTTTCAGAGGCTCCTTCGTTGTTATCATACTGTTAACTGGGTTCAGATCACAGGTTGTACGGTGTGATTGGTGTGGCTGGTATGAGTCTTACCCGGGATTCAATATCCTTCCTTATTATGCACGCTCGTCCGGGCACAGTATCCTAACTGAGGCTTGGAGGAGGGTCATAGGGGGAGGAGCCAGTGCACACCACCTGATCCTAAAGCTTTTATTATTGTGCCCTGTCTCCTGCGGAGCCGCTAAACCCCATGGTCCTGACGGAGTCCCCAGCATCCACTACGGACTACGAGAAATAGAATTATCGGTAAGTAAATTCTTATTTTCTGCAGCGGGGTACACTGGGTTCCACAGGAAATAACATCGGGGTGTAGAGTAGGATCTTGATCCGAGGCACTAACAGGCTAAAAGCTTTGACTGTTCCCAAGATGCTCAGCGCCGCCTCCACTATAACCCCGCCTCCATACACAGGAGCTCAGTTTGTAAGTTGATGCCTGCACTGCATGCAGCTAACAGGGAGGGATGCTCCAGCAGCCCTGAAAAGAGCTCTTTTAAAGAAGATAGAAGACTTCAAGGGCTGCAGCAGAGGCACTCTCAGTGCTAGATGTCATTCTGACATCTGCTGCAGCTCCATCACCTCCCCCAGCGGCGCTGTATACTCCCGTGTCACTGGTTGCCGGGTACTTACAGCGGAGGCTCAGGTTCTTCTGGTCAGGTACACACACTCGCAGCGGCTCTCCGGGATCGCGTGGCCGCATCCAGGGAGGAGGTAAGAGAGTCCCTCAGGCGGGACCCACTGAAAATCGAGAAGCGGTGCGGCCATTAGGAGGCGCGCGCACGCACTGGCGTGGACACTGTGGCAGTGCAGGGACCCCACTAGACCACCAGGGCAGGGGCACAGGTCGGATTTGGCTATAATCCAGTTTATTAAAGCTCGCAGTACCCGGTGGTGAAGTCCAGCAAGGGGATAAGGCTCTTACCTGTGGCCCCTCCCCCAGCCCCTGGGCACCATTTAGAGTAAATGTTCCCGCCCTGGAGCAGCATCTCTCTCCCTCACTCCCTGTCAGCGTTTGGTCGCCATTACACAGCTGCGTTGATTCTGGGACTCCTCTGTAAAGCTGCCTGCATCATCAGCGCTGTGCATTTACAGGACACTTAAGTATTCTACATGTCGTTTAGACAGTGTTAGTTAAGAACAAGTGCATACTTCAGGGTTATTTAGTACAAGTACCCTGTGATATACATTCAGTCTTTACTGTGCATTGATATATATGTATATATACCTAGCTTTACTTAGTAGTCCAGTTACTTAGTACTGCTAGTCCAGTGCAGTTTTATTGTTTGTCATAATTCCTGCATTGTACATGTGACTGTGTGTGCGGGTGGTCTTCTGTTTGCCGGCGGTCGGGCTCCCGGCGCTCAGTATACCGGCGCCGGGAGCCCGACAGCCGGAATACCGACAATTATTTTCCCTCGTGGGGGTCCACGACCCCCATAGAGGGAGAATAAAATAGTGTGGCGCGCGTAGCGCGCCACCGTGCCCGTAGCGTGGCGAGCGCAGCGAGCCCGCAAGGGGCTCATTTGCGCTTGCCAAGCTGTCGGTAAGCCGGCGGTCGGGCTCCCGGCGCCGGGATGCTGGTCGCCGGGAGCCCGACCGCCGGCCAGCCGTAGTGAACCCGTGTGTGCATATAGCTGCTGTGTGATCTCTACTCCGTGTATCTCACTCCTACTGCTATCCCTATATTCTGTAACCTGAGGGGGGCTAAGTGCGTCAGGGGTATTATTTGATCTAGGTATTTCACAGGATATACGTATTTTGTAATTTTCTCTATGTTTTTCAGTCACAGTATACCTCAGGAATTCTCTGTTCGTGCTGTCACGCTGCACAGGGGGGTTTTGGATAGGTATTTTATCTGCTGATATTGTACTGTGTTGCCCGAGGTTTACACTTTCATATCATGTCAGCTACAGGGGGCGATGGTTCTGGGGCTGATCCCGCAATACGCGGTGGTGATGCCACAGATGCATTGGAAGATAAAATGGCTGCGGAGGGTTCAGGTTATGGGGGCTCCCTACCCCCCAGTCAGTTTGTAGCAACGGTGGCACATCAGGGCCCACCTTGGTCTACCTTCTCTAATTTACTGACTACGCTGGTAACTAGACTTACACCCCCTATGGGACCTCCCGTGCCTTTACAGCCACATTTTGTCCCTGCGGTTAATCCACCATGGGCAGATCTCCTGTCCACTCAGTTACAGCAATTGAATCACTCATTGCATAAACGGATTCCTAACTCTCGCTCGCCTAAGACCAAGAGGTCCTCTAAGTGGGCCGTTACTTCCTCTCAATCCATGCATGTTTCAGATACCTCTTCCGATGAGGATGGCGTGTATACTGACCCCACGGACACTGATCCTGACGTTTCTGATGGGGAGTCTGTTTCACAGGTGGATGTTCCTGACCTCTTAGTAGCTAGCAAGCTCATTCTTCAAATTGATGATCCAATGCCTGCTGCTACCTCTAAGAAACCGGATAGATTCAAACGTCAGAAGGTTACTAAATTGGTTTTGCCTCATTCTGACCGCTTGGTTCACATACGTCAGGAATCCTGGGAGAATCCAGGAAAGAAATTCACACCTCACAAGAAGGTGCTAGCTCGCTATCCCCTTGTGGCAGAGTTGAGTAAAAATTGGGAAACGCCACCGCCGGTGGACTCGCAAATCGTTTGGCTGGTGGTGTCATCTGCTCTGCCTGTCACTACCGTCACTTCTCTCAAGGAACCGATGGATAAGCGTGTGGAGGGTTGCTTAAAGTCTATCTATGCACTTGAAGGAGCTGTGCATAGGCCCACCATTGCGGCTACTTGGGCCGCAGAAGCTATTGAGGCGTGGGCTCAGGAGGTGGAGGCTGAGCTACCATCCAATTTTCCTGAAAATGCTAGACAGTGTCTTTCGTATATTGTCACAGCCTCTCATTACATTAAAGAGGCGGCTTCTGATGCTGGTGTTCTGGCGGCCAAGGCCTCTATGACTTCCATTCTTGCTCACCGAATTCCCTGTTTGTGGTCCTGGTCTGTGGACTTGGACTCTAAGAAAACCCTGGAGGTGCTCCCATTTAAAGGGACCATCCTTTTTGGTGAGGATCTCAACAAGATTGTCGCTGACTTAGCATCTGCTAAGACTGCATGTCTACCTAGTACTACTCCTTCAGCCCCGAAGAGTACTTCTTTTCATTCCTTTCGCCCTCCAGGTAAAGCAAAGGACCAGGAGTACCCAAAACAGTCTTGCATTTCCAAAACCACTGAGCCCAAACCTAAACAGGCCTGTGCTGCCCGTCAGCCTTCTTCCAAATCAGACAAGCCTGCTGCATGATGGGGTGGGCCACCCCCTGGGGGATCCCAGGGTGAGAGGCCGACTTCTACAGTTTAGCCAGGTATGGTTGAAGACCACTTCAGACACATGGGTTCAGGAAGTCATCACTCACGGTTACGCTGTATCCCCTCCTCACTTTTGCCTGACGGACATCCCTTCAGATCAGGTGAAGGCAACAACTCTCCGTTTAGTGGTACAGTCCCTCCTGGACACAGGAGTGGTAGTGCCAGTGCCTCTGGCTCAGAGGGGCAGGGGATACTATTCAACGCTGTTCCTAGTCCCCAAACCGAATGGTTCCTCCTGGCCCATTCTCAACCTCAAGACTTTGAACAAGTTTGTGAGGGTCTCCAAGTTTCGTATGTAAACTCTTCGCTCTATTATTCTGGCCTTGGAGCCAAGGGACTATATGGTATCCCTGGATATACAGGATGCTTACCTGCATATTCTTATTGCCATGTCACATCAGCAATACCTGCGATTTGCTATTGGCAATTTCCATTTGAATTTTAAAGGAATAAACAGAACAGGACACTTGTCCCTAACTGTTATTCTTCCGGCGCTGATATCAATTAGTGATTAATTAATAGTGCATCAAAAGCAGCTGAGTAGGACAACTAGCTAGGTTGCCAACTATATAGAAACAGAAAAAAAGTGTATACTCAGCGCTATATGTACACTGTATTTAGTTAAACTATAGTGTGCAGTCTGTCATATAGAATAATTGACTCAGTAGAACTAAAAAGATACGTATAAATGAATTCTTTATCCAATATCATTAAAAATGACACATTTGAAACAAACAAGCAGCATATATTAGCAACAAATAATTAATAAGTATTAATGATAATTAATTTAGCATACAATATGGTGAACTTTCTTTGTTATAATGCTGTATAAAATAGAAATACACTGGCGTCCCAGTGTTTAATAAAATGTCCCGCAAGGAATAATCACAGCCTTGTAATGGTGAGCTTTTATATAAATTGATGTATAGTTACCCATGTGCTGGTTCCTGAGAATTTAAATGAACAGGGTCCGTTTGAATATCTGTGCACATATACGGGTATATATTTAGTTGAGCTGTTTAAAGCTGGTTTAGAAACTGCTGTGTAATAACTACGGCTGTACTCCGGGCAATTGGAGAATCTTGATAGCCTGTATATAGGACTCCAAAGAACTCGCTTCCTCATCACGGATGTTAGACCTCACTGCGGAGGCCAGCAGCAATCACTCAGTGCGGGTGAACGGAGTCCCGGATGTCTACAGCACAACACAGAAATCGATGTCAGTGCTCCAGCTGAAAGCCGCGGGCTGAAGCGCCCGGCGTTTAGCAGGCCGTGATGGATTGTGGCTGTGAGAAGCCGTATGCAGGATCAATCAGCAGGTATAGCCGAATAACTGGACATAGAAAGTGGGCGTCAACGCGTTTCGTCTCCTTGGCAACGGGAGACTTCCTCAAGACGGATCAGTTATTACACGGCAGTTTCTAAACCAGCTTTAAACCGCTCAACTAAATATATACCCTTATATGTGCACAGATATTCAAACGGACCCTGTTCATTTAAATTCTCAGGAACCAGCACATGGGTAACTATACATCAATTTATATAAAAGCTCACCATTACAAGGCTGTGATTATTCCTTGCGGGACATTTTATTAAACACTGGGACGCCAGTGTATTTCTATTTTATACAGCATTATAACAAAGAAAGTTCACCATATTGTATGCTATATTAATTATCATTAATACTTATTAATTATTTGTTGCTAATATATGCTGCTTGTTTGTTTCAAATGTGTCATTTTTAATGATATTGGATAAAGAATTCATTTATACGTATCTTTTTAGTTCTACTGAGTCAATTATTCTATATGACAGACTGCACACTATAGTTTAACTAAAGACAGTGTACATATAGCGCTGAGTATACACTTTTTTTCTATTGGCAATTTCCATTACCAATTCTGGGCCTTACCGTTTAGATTGACCACGGCTCCGCGAATCTTCACCAAGGTCATGGCGGTTATGACGGCACTACTCCGCCGTCAGGGCATCAGGATCCTTCCATATCTGAATGACTTGCTGATCCTAGACAATTTCCCAGAAGTTTCCTCCATCATCTGGAGTTGACAGTCCAAGCCCACGGGTGGCTCTTCAACTGGAAGAAATCATCCCTGGTTCCTGCCCAGAGCATGGTGCACCTGGGGGCGTTGTTGGACACGCACAGCCAGAGGTTGTTTTTGTCACAGGAGAAAGTCCTGAAACTTCAGGACAAGCTACTTTGCTTCCTCTCTCATCCGCGTGTGTCGATACTCTCGGCGATGCAAGTACTAGGCCTCATGGTGTCTGCTTTCGACATGGTGGAGTATGCTCAATTTCATTCCCGCCCTCTGCAGAAACTAATTCTTACCAAGTGGGACGGACTGCCTCACCGGATCAGGTCTCAAATGATCTCCTTGTCTCCGGAGGTTCGTGTGTCACTGAGCTGGTGGCTACAGGACCAACAATTGAGCAGGGGTCATCCCTTCTGGATCTACAACTGGGTCCTTATGACGACGGATGCCAGTTTGAGAGGTTGGGGTGCGGTTTTGGAGCAACACTCTCTTCAGGGTCGGTGGACCAGGAAAGAGTCTCTCCTACCGATAAACATGGAATTGCGGGCGGTGTTCAATGCTCTGAAGCTGGCCCAGCATCTGATACAGAACAGGTCTGTTCAAGTACAGTCGGACAACACCACCACGGTGGCATACATAAATTATCAAGGCGGCACTCGAAGCCTTTAGCCAGGTATGGTTGAAGACTCTTCAATGTCAAAGATTCTTCAATGGGCATAACGCCATCTGCCAGTCATATCGGCAGTGTGCATTACGGGGGTCCTCAACTACGAAGCGGACTTCCTCAGTCGTCAGGACGTACACGCAGGAAAGTGGAGCCTTCATCCAGAAGTATTTCAACTTCTAGTGGACAGGTGGGGCCTACCAGATGTAGACCTAATGGCGTCTTGACACAATCACAAGGTTCCAGTCTTCGGTGCAAGGACAAGGGATCCTCAAGCAGCATTCGTGGATGCACTGGCAATACAGTGGACCTTTCGGCTGCCATACGTGTTCCCTCCACTGTCACTCCTGCCCAGAATAATAAGGAAGTTCAAGCAAGAAGGAGGAATCCTACTTCTGATCGCTCCAGCATGGCCCAGACGGCATTGGTTCTCAGACCTACAGGGTCTCTCGTTAGAGTGTTCTACTTCTGCAATGACCAGACCTCCTCGTTCAGGGCCCTTCTACCAGGATTTGGTTTGGCTGGCTTTGATGGCGTGGCTTGTGAAGCTTCCGTATTGACGGGCAAAGGATTTTCTGAGGCGGCCATTCAAACTATGTTGAAGGTTCATAAGCCGGCTTCTGTTTAGATTTATCATAGGGTCTGGAATTCTTATTTTGCTTGGTGCACATCTAACAATCATGACGCTTACAAGTTTAGTACGGCCAAACTCTTGGCCTTTCTACAACAGGGCCTGGACTTGAGCCTTCGTCTGACCTTCCTCAAGGTTCATATTTCTGCCATGTCGGTATGGTTTCAGAGAAAAATTGTGACTCTACCTGGTGTTCAAACGTTCACTCAGGGTCTTTTGCGGATTCAACCTCCCTATGTCCCGCCTGTGGCTCCTTGGGATTTGTCGGTTGTTTTGGAGGCCTTACAGGAGTCTCTGTTTGATCCTCTTGAATCTGCGGACCTTAAGTGACTCTCTCTGAAGGTCTTGTTTCTACTGGCTACTGCCTCCGCTAGACGGATTTCAGACTTGGGTGCCTTATCTTGTAGATCTCACTATCTGATTTTTCACCGTGACTGGGCAGTTCTTCGAACGCACCCTGGTTATCTACCTAAGGTGGTGACTTCTTTCCACCTTAACCAGGAGATTGTGGTTCCGGCATTTGCCTCTCCTAAGTTGTATTCCAAAGAGCGTTCTTTGGATGTGGTACGGGCTCTCCGTATCTGTGTGTAGAGGACAGCCTCCGTTAGGAAGTCTGATTCTCTCTTTGTACTTTTCGGTTTTCACAAATGTGGCTGGCCTGCTAACAAGCAGACCTTGGCCAGATGGATTAGAATGGTGATTGCACATGCTTAATTACAGACTGGTCTTCCAGCTCCTGCTACCATCAGAGCCCATTCTACTCACTCTGTTGGACCTTCTTGGGCGGCCCGCCGTGGTGCAACCCTTGAACAATTGTGCAAGGCGGCTGCGTGGCCCTCGGTGAACACGTTCATAAGGTTCTATGCCTTCAATACTTCCGCCTCCCAGGATGCTTCCTTTGGACGCCAGGTTCTTGTGCCCGCTACAGTGCGTCTTCTTCCTTGAGGAACTGCTTTAGGACATCCCCGATGTTATTCCCTGTGGAACCTCAGTGTACCCTGCTGCAGAAAAGGAGATTTATGGTAAGAACTTACCTTTGTTAAATCTCTTTCTGCGAGGTACACTGGGTTCCACAGGACGCCCACCCTGACGCACTTGACTTCTTTGGGTTTGTTTGCCATTAGCCGCTGATACCTTCTCCTGTCGTGAGAATGTGTATGTGACTACTAATGGTTGTCGTCTCTTTTACCTGCTACTGCGTTGGACTAGTTAACAAAACTGAGCTTCTGTGCACGGAGGCGGGGTTACAGAGGAGGCGGCGCTGAGCATCTTGGGAACAGTCAAAGCTTTTAGCCTGTTGGTGCCTCAGATTAAGATCCTACTCTACACCCCAATGTTATTCCCTGTGGAACCCAGTGTACCTCGCAGAAAGAGAATTAGCAAAGGTAAGTTCTTACCATAAATCTCCTTATTTTAGAAAACTATGCATTCTAGTTGTCACCATGGGTAAATCTACGGTAACATAGAGAATAGTGTAAGATCAAAAATAAAGGTTGAACTTGATGGACAACTTGTCCTTTTTTTTAACCTCATTAACTATGTTACTATGTTTGTGGAATGTAATTATTCTCTGATTAATTAATCTGAGATTTTCTTACCAAGTAGCTAAGATTCCTGAAATCATTTATAGAGCCGTAGGATCTCATCCTGGTGCTTCAGGCGCTGACAGAAGACCATTTTCATCCTTTACAAGAGATTCCTCTAATGGTGCTTACACTTAAAGTTCTATATCTACTAGCTGTAACATCGGCAAGAACAATAAGAGATCCAGGCCTTACAGCTCATAGAGCTGCACAGACCACCCATGCCTATAGGGAGGTGCAAGTTTTCAGTTCTTAAACTCTTACAAAGATTAATCTTAGTAAATGATATTGCCGCCGTATGTGTCTTGAACCTACTGAAGAACTCCATAGCAGCTCCGTATATCCCTCTCTTGTATGTGTTTATATTTTTTAGAACTAGTTTGGGAAGTCACTTCAGACAAGGATGAAGTTCAGTGGTAGACCTGGGGATGTGAGCTTTTACCTGTATATCATGGGGAAGAGGATTTAATTTCTTAGTTATGGCTGCCTTGTAGTTCTTCCAGTAACATAATTTGTTTATGTATATTTTATTTCCTGTAGATGAATGTAACAGAAGAAATATATTGTCTGAACATCCCATTGTATCGCCAGATTGTGAAATAGAAGATAAAGATATCACACAAGATTCTTTGGCAAACGCTGTGAGCCCAATTATACATCCAGAGCTTCAAAGTGCAGATATATCATCTGTTACCTCTAACCAAGAGGAATGTTCTCCTGATACCTCAGATATTGGTCCATCTATCACAGCTCTTAGAGTAGATGGGACGTTTCCCAGTTCTGTAGATGGCAAATGTTTTACAAAGAGCACAAAGCTTATTACCCATCAGCCACGAAAAACAGTTGAGAAACCTTTCCCATGTACTGAGTGTGAGAAATGTTTTACACAGAAATACAACCTAGTTATACATCAGAGAAGTCACACAGATGAGAAACCATTTACATGTTCTGAGTGTGGGAAATGTTTTAAACGCAAATCAAATCTTAATATGCATGAGAAATATCATAGAAGTGAGAGACCATTTTTATGCTCTGAGTGTGGGAAATGTTTTACAGATAAATCAGCTCTTGTTAAACATGTGAGATGTCATACAGGCGAGAGGCCATTTATGTGTTCTGAATGTGAAAAATCTTTTAAACACAAATCTCAACTTGATGAACATCAGAAAATTCACACAGATGTGAAACCTTTTCCATGTTCTGAGTGTGGGAAATGTTTTGCATGGAAATCACATCTTGTTAGACACGAGGTAAGTCACACAGGTGAGAAACCATTTCCATGCTCTGAGTGTGGACAGTGTTTTACACGCAAAGCGTATCTTATTGTACATAAGAGATGTCATAGAGGTGAGAGACCATTTTCATGCTCTGAGTGTGGAAAATGTTTTGCACAAACATCAACACTTATCAGACATCAGAGACATCACACAGGTGAGAAACCATTTTCATGTTCTGAATGTGTAAAATGTTTTATACACAAATCACAGCTTGTTACACATCAGAGATGTCACACAGGGGAGAAACCATTTTCATGTTCTGAATGTGGGAAATGTTTTATACAGAAATCACAGCTTGTTACACATCTGAAATGTCACACAGGGGAGAAGCCATTTTCCTGCTCTGAATGTGGGAAATGTTTTACACACAAATCAAAGCTTGTTACACATCAGAGAAGTCACATGCTTGAGAAACGTTTTTCATGCTCTGAGTGTGGGAAACGTTTTACAAGAAAACTAAGTCTACTTGGACATCAGAGAAGTCACATGGGTGAGAAGCCATTTTCATGTTCTGAGTGTGGGAAATGTTACACTCATAAAGCAAGTCTTTTTAAACACACAACAATACATAAAAAATGAACTAAAATGTCACACAGGGGAAAAGCCATTTTCCTGCTCTGAATGTGGGAAATGTTTTACACTTAAATCACAGCTTGTTGCACAACAGAGCAGTCACACAGGTTAGAAGCAATTTTCCTGCTCTGAATGCTGGAAATGTTTTGCACAGAAATCAACTCCATATTTTTAGAGAGGATATTCTAGCGTTACCTGTGACATCAAAGATCATCAGCAGACACAATCTAATTAATAAAGGGAATAGAACAGTTATAAAGAGAGGTTAGAAAAATAAAATTTGTTTCATTTGTATAAAAAAACAAGCCTCATTGAGGTGACCTAATTAATATGTATAAATGTATTTCTCTGGCATCCATAAGGGATATTGGGGTTTACTTATTACGATGGGGTATAGAAGGGGTCCAAAGGAGCCGGTGCACTTTAAATTTCTTCCACTGGGTGTGCTGGCTCCTCCCCTCTATGCCTCCTCCCACAGGCAGTTTAGAAAAAAGTGCCCTCAGTAGAGGATGCACACTCTGCTTCTCCAGAGAATTTTCTTCAGTTTATTTTAAAATTTATTTTCGGTATTCTGTCCGGACAACAGCATACCTGCACCGTGGGAGTTAGGGGGGGCGGTTACTGGCCTCTGTAAGGCATCAGAGCCGCTTCCCCGCTGCAGGACCACCGTCCTCAGAGGTTGTTTGTCCCGCGGGGCATTGCGCCTTGGCGGTCACAATCGCAGCACGCCGCACAAACCTGACATAGTCTGAAGGTGAGAAGAGTGGTGAGTACATACCGGGGGCCCCACTAGGAGGGTTCCCCGGTTCTTGGTGCAGCATACGAGATGCTACACGGGGGGACTCGCTATAGCCCCCTGTGTACACTGGCATCAGTAGTGCAAACTAGCAGCCATTGTGATGTTTGCACAGTGTAAGGAGACGTTGCCAGTATAAAAAACCCATGTAGCTCCGGTGCCATTACAGGGGGCGGAGCTTACTCAGAGCGGGACCAGCGGCATTTTGGCATCTTCCTCTGCACAGCGCTGCAGCAGCAAGGACACACAGCTCCTCCAGACACTCCGGGATACACAGGAAACTGGTACAGGGGAGTATAACAAGGGGGAGAGCTACTATTGTACACAATCTAGCGTCCTAAATAGGATAAGTAATCCGGTTTCTACTGTGATATAAATATATTCAGCCTGCAGATTTTCATAGTCTGACAGTCCGGGGTGTGCTGTCTCCCTCTTACTATGGGTCTCCCTCTTACTCTTGTTATTGTACTGGTCTGTGTGTGTGGGTGTGTGTGAGTTACTGTCATTATGGTCAAACATGCAGTATGCAAGGTTTGTCACACCGGATTCTCCCCTTCTACAACTGGTTCACTATCGTGTGACCAATGCAGTCAGTCTTCCCAAGTTAGTCTGGAGACTGGGGGGGTGGGTCAGGAGCCATCTTGGCTCGGTGCCATTGAAACTATGATGACAGAGATGTCGTCTCAGCTCAATGCTAATAAACAGACAACACAACAACTTCAACAGGCTGTTGCAGACCTTGCTGCTAAGGCTGATGAAAGGCAGCTTTCCCCCACTAGTTATGGGCCACTTAAACGTGGGCTCCCTGCTCTACTCTCAGACTCTGATGAGGATATTCAAGAGGAGTGGGAGGAATTGGAGCCTGATATAGAAGATTCCACTTCCACACAGGGTATTGAGCCCCTCATTCTTGCTATCAGGGATGTATTAAAAATCCCCTTGGAAGACGCTGCTGCACCGCAGTTGTTCTTCCTAGCACAGAAAAAGCTCAGTATCACCTTCCCTGATTCTCCGGAACTAGATGAGGTTTTTCAACAAGCCTGGAAAAATCCTGATAAAAGATATCAGGTTACAAGGAGGTTTTCTCTTACATCCTAGAGGATGCTGGGGTTCCATTTAGTGCCATGGGATATAGACAGGTCCCTTGGGAGCCATGGGCACTTTAAGAGTTTAATAGTCTGGGCTGGCTCCTCCCTCTATGCCCCTCCTACCAGACAGTTTAGAAAATGTGCCCGTGGGAGCCGGTCACAGCTAGGGGAGCTCCTTGGGGTTCTTCTGGTTTTGTTTGTTTTCTAAGAGTACCTCTTTATATCGGGCGCTAATAGTATTCTCTGTTAAAAAACATTTTGAATATAGTAAAACTCAGCTGCAAAAAGTTAATGACCTGGGGTTAACAGGTCAAATAAATTACACTGGACCACCCAAGTGCAATTAACCACAAAACTCCAATTTGAAAAAACTCTTGCGCTATAGTTATATAATTACAAGATATGGCTGACAAGAATAACAAACTCCTGATAAATTCAAAATATATTTACTATTATATAAATTATCATATAATAAAACAAGACCGGTCTTAAAACATCAAAAAATAATAACAAATGTGTATACTTTCTAATACAAGGAGGTGGACTTAAGCATGCTCTGTGCACAGACGTGTAAAAAAACAAGCTCTATAGCTATATGGCTTAATGAGGTAAAAAAACTTTTGAATCAATTGTGGCTGCTGGTAAGACCCATATGTTAATTGTTCCCAATGGATAGTCACTTTGTATCAAAGATCTTTATGATGTGAAGATCCAACATATAACAATGGAATGGATAGGAGCTTTTTGTAACCGGAATCTTTACGTGAGATGTGAGCAAGTGGTATCAGCACAAATGCATCCCGACGACCACCGCAGTGGCTTGTGGCTGCGGGGAAAACGGCACCTGCAATGGCGCCCGCTGTGATTTTGAACACTTATTAATTTATAGATGGTCGGCAGTGCTATTCCCTCTTCTGATGATGTCATTGTACAATTACCAGAGTTTAACATCATTCTTGAGTCACATTAGAAATGTTGGATCTTCACATCATAAAGATCTTTGATACAAAGTGACTATCCATTGGGAACAATTAACATATGGGTCTTACCAGCAGCCACACTTGATTCAAAACGTTTTTTGACCTCATTAAGCCATATAGCTATAGAGCTTGTTTTTTTACACGTCTGTGCACAGAGCATGCTTAAGTCCACCTCCATGTATTAGAAAGTATACACATTTGTTATTATTTTTTGATGTTTTAAGACCGGTCTTGTTTTATTATATGATAATTTATATAATAGTAAATATATTTTGAATTTATCAGGAGTTTGTTATTCTTGTCAGCCATATCTTGTAATTATATAACTATAGCGCAAGAGTTTTTTCAAATTGGAGTTTTGTTTTCTAAGAGTGTTAGGTACAGGAAGGCTGCTGGCAACAGCCTCCCTGCTTCGTGGGACTTAGTGGGGAGTAGGAACCAACTCTAGAAGTTAATGGTTCTCTATCTCCGCTGACAGGACACTGAGCCCCTGAGGGTGCTGAGCGCAAGCCCACGAGGTGACCGATCACTCCCGCAGCACAGCCGCCACCCCCTAACAGAGCCAGAAGATAGAAGAGTGGTGAGTATGATGCTGGTGTATACAATGGCAATCTTGATCACAAACTCAAGCGCTGAGTAAGCAGCCTGGATGATGTAGTATAAAGTGCCACCAACACTTAAAATACACAGCAAATAAAAGAGTTACCACACCAATTCACGGGCGCTTCTTATTAACTTGTCAAAATATCATGGTGTCCTTGACCTTAAATAATAAGAGACACATACATAGTGTAACACTGTAAAACATATGTATAAAACCAATCCGTTTTCCCCAATCTGGACTCGTACCAAATATGTTGGTCTACACAAAGTAGACAATAATCGTGATAAAGGAGCGGATCACCAGTTCATACGGTAACTTGTCTCTAGTCCTCGTAGGATATGAACCCCTTTCTCAATCAACTCATTCAGAAGGGATATGTAAATAAAACAAATCTCAATGGTGCAATACCATTAAAAATGATTTAATTAAACAAACAACTGTAAAAACAGGACAGGTGGACTCTCACCAATAGCGATGGTCTACATGCAAGTACACAAACACACATGTCAAGAATAACAGCCAGGCGTCCCCAGGAGTGATGGTTGACAACCGGTAAGTCCTCCACGTGTCCCCAAGATACTGTTCACCGAATGGCAGGTAATAAATTCTTCCACAACGTGATTTTGATCATTAATGATGATCTCCTCTTTCTTATTGCCAAAAGTATTAGTTATACTCCTACAGGCAATACAAGACCCACACCTTTAGAATCCCTTAGAGTTTATTATGGGAATAGTCGGCGGTGCAGGGTGGAAACTATGTACCATACGAGACTGTAAATTGGATGCTCTCCTATAAATACAAACAGATATATTTGGTAGTTCTGGACCAATTCCCGGATCTTTTTTCAAGATCGGCCAATGTTTTTTCAAAATATTCCTCATCTTGTTATGTTGTGAGGAATAATTGTTGGTAAAGGCCCACTTAAACTTCTCGTTTGCACTGGCTTTTTCTTTAGACCTAGGTTCAATGAGAGTCATCCTATCTAGTTTTGAAACAGTATTTAATGTCTCTTCCAACTTCTGTTTATCATACCCAGAGTCTACAAAGCAATCTGTCATACTAGCGGCTTGGGATAGAAACACCCGTTGATCAGAACAGTTTCTCTTTAGCCTTTTGAACTGCCCGGCTGGTATGCTGTCAAGCCAGTTCACATGATGGCAGCTTAATCTATTAATGTAAGACCTCAAGTCTGTAAGTTTGATGTAGTTTCTAGTTTTAATCATCCCTTCCTCTATATATATATATATATATATATATATATATATATATTAAGATCTAAAAAGTTGACTTGTTCTTGACTTATGTCAAATGTCAATTTAATATGCTGATCATTTGTATTAAGGTGGGTACAGAATTGTCGTAGAGTAATCTCGTCCCCCTCCCAAATGAACAAGATATCGTCAATATATCTGTGCCAGGACACTAGGCTCGCCCCATGCACACCTTCGGCCCAGACAAATTTGTCTTCCCAGGAGCCCATGAAGATGTTAACATAGCTAGGGGTGAACCTAGTGCCCATGGCGGTCCCACATTTCTGTATGAAAACGTCTTTAAAGATGAAATAATTATTGTACAAAATAAAGCTAATTCCATCAGTAATGAACTCCTGTGTACTAATGGACAGATCTGACTTCAGCAATACTTCTTCTACAGCCTTCAGCCCTTGTTGATGATCTATGTTTGTATACAGGGCATTAACATCTGCAGTAACCAAGAGGTAATTCTCCTTCCATGTGATGTTATTAAGAATACGTAGAACATCACCTGTATCTCTAAGGTGTGAACGATTCAATAAAACAAATGGCTGAAGATGATGGTCTATCATATGTGACAAGTTAGCAGTCATGGAGTCTATCCCCGAGACTATTGGTCTCCCTGGGGGGTTCTCCGCATTTTTATGTATTTTGGGCAATACATAAATGGTGGGTATAACCGGATGTTCCACGTACAAGAACTTACATTCAGCCTCAGTAATAATTCCCTTCTTATTATACTTCTCTATCAATTCTTTTAATTGGGCTTGAATCTTCTTAGTAGGGTCGCCCCGTAGTTGCTTGTACGTTATTTTGTCACCCAACTGTCGATAGATTTCGTCCTCATAGTTTTTTCTATCCATCAGGACAATCCTGCCCCCCTTATCGGCGGGCTTAATGATAAGGTCCTTATTTGAAGTAAGGGTCTTGATGGCTCCCCTTTCTTGTTGATTTAGGTTATATGAAATCTTTTCTTTGTCTAACTTTTCACAGTCTGTCTTCACTAACTGTATGAAAGTCTCTATAAAGCATCCTTTTAAATGAGCGGGGTAGAACGTAGACTTAGGTTTAAAGGGGCTAACTTGGTTGGCTTCTGGGACTATAGCTTCACCTTCTTTGAGTTTAAAGAACTTTTTAAGGGTTAATTTCCGTGTGAACTTCTCAATATCAATAAAGAGATTAAATTGGTTTGCTTTTACTGCAGGGGCATATTTTAACCCTTTTTCCAATAGGGATCGTTCAGCCTCTAAAAGAATATGTGAACTAAGGTTAAAAAATTTTACTGCTTCAGTTTGTTCATTTACTGCTTCAGTTTGTTCATTTATTTTGACAAGTTAATAAGAAGCGCCCGTGAATTGGTGTGGTAACTCTTTTATTTGCTTTGATGCTGGTGGCCCGGGAAGCGGGTTGCCGGCGAGAATGGCGGCACAAAGGTGGGAGCGCAGCTCTGACAGTCTGCGCTCCGGAAGGCTCAGAGGAACTTGGTGTACGGCACTGTGAGGGACGTTTGGACCAGCGCATATACCCTACACTGTTCACCTATGCTAACCGGCTGATACCGCTGTTAGCAGCGAAAAGACCTCAGGCCAGTATAATCTAAGTGCGGGAAGATGCGCCATTACAGGGGGTGGGGTTTCTCCTCAGCGGATCCAGCACTCGCCAGCGCCATTTTCTCCCTGCAGATCACACTGAAGAAACGCTGACAGGGAGCACATCCTTGGATGTTGTGAGGGCTTTGAAGATTTATGTGAAGAGAACTTCTCTTCACAGAAAGTCAGGCGCTCTGTTTGTCCTTTATGATCCCAACAAGGTTGGGTAGGACACCAGACACTAAGCAGACAATTTCTTGCTGGATCAGGTTTACTATCCAGCATGCTTATTCTACGGCGGTATTGCCGTGTCCTAAATCTGTTAAGGCCCATTCTACTCGTAAGGTGGGTTCTTCATGGGTGGCTGCCCGGGGTGTCTCGGCTTTACAACTTCACCGAGCGGCTACTTGGTCTGTGTCAAACACGTTTTCTAAGTTCTACAAGTTCGATACTTTGGCCTCTGAGGACCTTAAGTTTGGTCAGTCGGTTCTGCAGGAGCCTCCGTGCTCTCCCTCCCTTACTGGGAGCTTTGGTACATCCCCGTGGTACTAAATGGAACCCCAGCATCCTCTACGGATTACGAGAAAAGGATTAACACCGGAAGGTAGGAAACATTAGGAAGACCCCCGAGCCGTAGATGTATCTGTCTCCCGCTTCTCTAAGAAGGCGGCGTTACCGGCCCCTGGGTCTTTTCAGCTCAAGGACCCTGGGGATAAGAAAATAGAAACTACACTGAAGTTTATTTACACAGCGGCTGGCGTATCACAAAGACCTGTGATAACGGGTTGCTGGATGTCTCATGCCATCCATACCTACTCAAATTCAGGAGGGCCTTGTGAGGGATATGCCTCTGGTCACTACGGTAACCCTCATCAAACACATTCAAGACACTGCACTACTACTACCATGGCAGTGTCAGTGCATAGAGCTTTGTGGTAGCGTAAGTGGATTGTGAACGCAGATTCCAAGCGCAGTGTGGAGTCTCTCCCTTTCTCAGCAGAGTGGCTCTTTGGGGTTGAGTTAGATACATGGAATTCTAAGGTTACAGCAGGGAAATCCATGTTTCTCGCCTCTGGGGCCCAGCCAGCTAGGTGTTCCTACCCAGCGCCGTCTAACCAGTCCTTTTGGGCCACCAGATTCAGATCTAGAGCCAGAGGTGCCTCCAGTGCAGCACGAGGCACCAGAGGTAGATGAGAAAACCAGCTGCTGCTGTTTCCCAGGAACCAAGCACCAGTTCAGCTTCCACTAAAGCCTCAGCATGATGGTGCCTCCCCACCCCGGGGGGATCTTGAGGTGGGAGCTCGTCTGCGTCACTTCAGCCGCATCTGGGATGGCTCCTGCCAGGATACCTGGCTGAGGGGCGTAATTTCCTAGGGTTACAAGCTGGAGTTCGACAGCGCTCCTCCCCAATGATTTTTCAAATCAGGCTTACCAGCTTTGGAGGATACACGGGTTACACTGCAACAGGCCATCCTAAAGTTGGTCCAGTCCCAGGTCATTGTTCCAGTACCACTGCTACAACAGGGTAAGGGTTACTACTGCAACCTGTTTGTGGTACCGGACGGTTCGGTAAGGCTTATTCTGAATCTAAAATCCTTGAACCCTTACCTCAAGGTTTTCAAGTTCAAGATGGAATCCTTGGGGTTTATTTACTAATATTCGTGTTTTTGACGTTTTTAAGGGTGTTTGAACTCGAATGGTATCGGGTGCATTTTACTGCAACTTTTTGAATCCTGATACGGTTATTCACTAAGCTGCCGAGATTTGCACAATAGTTTTTTCCGATGTCGATGTGATTCGTAATATCAGGCAGTGTTTTACGGGAGTGATGAGTAAAACACTGCCTGACAAAACACAAGGAATCCCGGCTGGATCTATGAGATCCGTGCAGGGCTTCATTGTGTACCTTAAAAAGTTGTTTAAAGTCTTAAAAAAATCTAAAAAAAATTGCGTGGGGTCCCCCCTCCTAAGCACAACCAGCCTCGGGCTCTTTGAGCCGGTCCTGGTAGAAAAAATATGGGGGGGAAAAATGACCGGGGTTCCCCCATATTTAATCAACCAGCACCGGGCTCTGCGCCTGGTCCTGGTTCCAAAAATACGGGGGACAAAAAGCGTAGGGGTCCCCCGTATTTTTGAAACCAGCACCGGGCTCCACTAGCTGGGGAGAAAATGCCACAGCCGGGGGACAATTTGATATCGGTCGCTGCGGCCGTGCCATTAAAACCCCAACTAGTCACCCCTGGTCGGGGTACCCTGGAGGAGTGGGGACCCCTTTAATCAAGGGGTCCCCCCCTCCAGCCACCCAAGGGCCAGGGGTGAAGCCCAAGGCTGTCCCCCCCCCATCCAAGGGCGGCGGATGGGGGGCTGATAGCCTTGTGAAAAAGTGTGAATATTGTTTTTAGTAGCAGTACTACAAGTCCCAGCAAGCCTCCCCTGCAAGCTGGTACTTGTAGAACCACAAGTACCAGCATGCTGTGGAAAACCGGGCCCGCTGGTACCAGTAGTACTACTACTAAAAAAATACCCCAAAAAAAAACAGGACACACACACCGTGACAGTATAAGTTTATTACATACATGCACACCTCCATACATACATACTTACCTATGTTCCCACGAGGCTCGGACCTCTTCTCCATGTAGAATCCTAGGGGAACCTGTGTAAAAAATTATACTCACATAATCCAGGGTAGAATCCGACCTTTGAATAATCCACGTACTTGGCAAAAAAAAAACGGAAACCCGACCACGCACTGAAAGGGGTGCCATGTTTACACATGGGGCCCCTTTCCCCGACTGCCAGGACCCCCCCTGACTCCTGTCAAAGAGGGTCCCTTCAGCCAATCAGGGAGCGCCACGTCGTGGCACTCTCCTGAGTGGCTGTGTGCTCCTGTAGTGTCTGTCAGGCAGCACACGGCACAGATACAATGTAGCGCCTATGCGCTCCATTGTAGCCAATGGTGGGAACTTTGCGGTCAGAGGTTGACCGAAAGTAACCTCACAGCTGACCGCAAAGTTCCCACCATTGGCTACAATGGAGCGCATAGGCGCTACATTGTATCTGTGCCGTGTGCTGCCTGACAGACACTACAGGAGCACACAGCCAATCAGGAGAGTGCCACGACGTGGCGCTCCCTGATTGGCTGAAGGGACCCTCTTTGACAGGAGTCAGGGGGGGGTCCTGGCAGTCGGGGAAAGGGGTCCCATGTTTTAACATGGGACCCCTTTCAGTGCGTGGTCGGGTTTCCGTTTTTTTTTTTTTTTGCCAAGTACGTGGATTATTCATAGCTCGGATTCTACCCTGGATTATGTGAGTATAATTTTTTACACAGGTTCCCCTAGGATTCTACATGGAGAAGAGGACCGAGCCTCGTGGGAACATAGGTAAGTATGTATGTATGGAGGTGTGCATGTATGTAATTAACTTATACTGTCACGGTGTGTGTGTCCTGTTTTTTTGGGGGTATTTTTTTAGTAGTAGTACTACAGGTACCAGCGGGCCCGGTTTTCCACCGCATGCTGGTACTTATGGTTCTCCAAGTACCAGCTTGCGGGGAGGCTTGCTGGGACTTGTAGTACTGCTACTAAAAACAATATTCACAATTTCACACAAGGCTATCAGCCCCCCATCCGCCGCCCTTGGATGGGGGGACAGCCTCGGGCTTCACCCCTGGCCCTTGGGTGGCTGGAGGGGGGGACCCCTTGATTGAAGGGGTCCCCACTCCTCCAGGGTACCCCGACCAGGGGTGACTAGTTGGGGTTTTAATGGCACGGCCGCAGGGACCGATATCAAAGTGTCCCCCGGCTGTGGCATTATCTCCCCAGCTAGTGGAGCCCGGTGCTGGTTTCAAAAATACGGAGGACCCCTACGCTTTTTGTTCCCCGTATTTTTGGAACCAGGACCAGGCGCAGAGCCCGGTGCTGGTTGATTAAATATGGGGGAACCCCTGTCATTTTTTTCACCATATTTTTTCAACCAGGACCGCCTCAAAGAGCCCGAGGCTGGTTATGCTTAGGAGGGGGGACCCCACGCATTTTTTTTTCAGATTTTACACTAAACAGACCCTTTCCCATAGATAACCATGCACAGATCTCACTGATCCGTGCATGGTTATCCAAACTCGACTGGAAAAAGCAGGTCTATTTTTTTGCTGCTTTTTTTAACGAATCGATAAAAAACAGACCCGCACTTGAGCACTCAGAAACTAACACCCAAATACGAATGAATAGTGAATGCCCGTATTCTATGAAATAACAGCCGCGTTTGACCGATGGTCTATTCATTCGTATTTCGGAACGTTGTCATTCAAACCATTACGAATAGACCAGACACTGCCGAGATTGGTGCTTAGTGAATTCCCGGATTGGGACTTAGAAAAAAAACCACAAATCGGCCAAACTCTGATTTTTAGTAAATACTGGCCCTTGAGAGCAGTGATTGCGGGCCTGGAGGAATGGGAGTTCATGGTCTCTCTGGATATAAAGGACGCTTATCTCCGTATCCCAATTTGGCCGCCTCACCAGGCTTACCTGCGGTTTGCCCTGCTGAACGATCACTACCAGTTCCAGGCATTACCCTTCGGCCTATCCACAGCTCCGAAGGTGTTCACCAAGGTGATGACAGAGATGATGTTCCAACTCCAGGTCCAGGGGGTCAATATTGTCCCTTACCTGGACCATCTCTTGATAAAAGCAAGATTCAGGGAGATTTTACTGCTCCATATAGACTGCACTATCCAACTTCTGTCACACCAGGGCCAGTATTTACTAAGAATCCGAGTTTGTCCGATTTGTGTTTCAACCAGCAGGACCAGGCGCAGTGCCCGGTGCTGGTTGATTAAATATGGGGGAACCCCTGTAATTTTTTTCCTCATATGTTTTCAACCAGGACCGGCTCAAAGAGCCCGAGGCTGGTTGTGCTTAGGAGGGGGGACCCCACGCAATTTTTTTCAGAATTTTTTAGACTTTAAACAACTTTTTAAGGTACACAATGAAGCCCTGCACGGATCTCACAAATCCGGCCGGGATTCCTTGTGTTTTTTCAGGCAGTGTTTTACTCATCACTCCCGTAAAACACTGCCTGATATTACGAATCACATTGACATCGGAAAAAACCATTGTGCAAAACTCGGCAGCTTAGTGAATGATCGTATCAGGATTCAAAAAGTTGCAGTAAAATGCACCCGATACCATTCGAGTTCAAACACCCTTCAAAACGGCCAAAACACGAATCTTTGTAAATAAACCCCCATGGGTGGATCCTCAATTTACAGAAGTCTCACTTGGAGCCAACCCAGCGGCTCCTGTTCCTGGGAATGTGGCTGGATACTGTGGCCCAGAAAGTGTTCCTCCCAGAGGACAAAGCAAAAACACTTCAGGAGATGGTACGATTAGTCCAAAGGCCTACTCTGATATCCATTCATCTTTGCAGAAAAGTTGTTGGGAAAAATGGTAGCCTCCTACGAAGCCATTCAATACGCCAGGTTCCATGCCAGAACTTTTCAATTGGATCTCCTGAGCAAGTGCACCGGAAAATTTGTCTGTCACCTCAGGCCAGGATCTCCCTCCTGTGGTGACTACAATTCTCAAACCTGCTGAAAGGTCGGAGTTTCGGAATTCAGGATTGGATCCTCCTCAGCGCAGCCTCCTATTTGTTGTTTGGTTTCACGACAGATGCGAGTCTGAGAGGATGGGGAGCTGTCACCCAAGGGGCTCAGTTCCAGGGCAGCCCACTAAGCCCTTCTTCCGATCAACATTCTCGAACTTCGGGCGATCTACAGTGCTCTGCTTCAAGCCTCTCATCTGCTCAGGGATCGGGCGATCCAAGTTCAGTCGGACAACGCCACCGCTGTGGCCTACATAAATCGACAAGGAGGGACAAAAAGCAGAGCCTGCATGCGAGAGGTGTCAAAAATACTCATTTGGGCAGAACAAAACGCAAGAGCAGTGTCCACAACCTTCATTCCGGGGGTGAACAACTGGGAAGTGGACTTCCTCAGTCGCCACTATCTCCACCCGGGGGAGTGTGGTCTCCACCACCTGGTGTTTCAACAGATCATCGACGTGTGGGGCTGCCCACAGATAGAATTGATGGCGTCTCGACTCAACAAGAAGCTTCCCTGGTATTGTTCAAGAACCAGGGATCCTCAAGCGAGGGCAATAGATGCGCTGACGTCTCCTTGGCCTTATCAGTTAGTTTACCTGTTTCCTCCGATTCCGTTGCTCCCGAGGGTGCTCAAATGAATCAGTAATCAGTGAAACCAGGCAATTCTGATTGCCCCGGATTGGCCTCGGGGTGTGGTACGCAGATCTTCTGGACATGTCCGTGACAGACCCTTGGCCTCTGCCACTGGGAAAATACCTTCTGCAACAAGGACCGTTCGTCTACCCGGACTTACAGCGACTTCGTTTCACTGCTTGGAAGTTGAGCGGAACATCCTAGCTCATAAAGGTCTTTCCAAGAAGGTTATTGCGACCAGGGTTCAGGCCAGAAATCCTGTAGTGTCAAGACACTATCATATCTGGAGGAGATATGTCTCCTGGGGCGAGGATCACACATATCCGCCTGCAGAGTTCCACTTAGGATGTCTCCTACATTTCCTGCAGGCTGGTGTGGATAAGGGCTTACTTCTGGGTTCCCTTAAGGTCCAGATTTCAGCTCTCTCAATTTTCTTCCAGAAAAAATTTACAGTGTTGCCAGAAGTTCAGACCTTCTTGCAGGGAGTTCTCCACATACAACCCCCATTTGTGCCGCCCACGGCACCCTGGGATTTAAATGTGGTGTAGGAATATCTACAGTCCTCCTGGTTTGAACCTTTGATGACGGTAGAAGGCAAGTACCTCACGTGGAAGACAGTGATGTTACTGGCCCTGGCTTCTGCTAGGCGTGTCTCAGAATTGGGGGCCTTATCATGTAAAGGTCCCTACTTGGTCTTTTTTGAGGACAGAGCTGAGCTCAAGACTTGACAGCAGTTCCTGCCGAAGGTCGTCTCTGCATTCCACTTGAATCAACCGGTTGTAGTCCCGTCCAGTTCTGGTACATCTCCTCCGGAGTCGTTAGATGCTGTGAGAGCCTTGAAGATCTATGTCAAGAGGATGGCTCAGATCAGAAAAACTGATTCCTTGTTCATGCTATATGATGCACAGAAAAAGGGTTGTCCTGCTTCTAAGCAGTCCATTGCTCGTTGGATTATGTTGACTATCCAACAGGCCTATGTGTCGGTAGCTTTACCCGTTCCACAGTCTCTGAGGGCCCACTCTACAAGATCAGTGGGGTCTTCCTGGGCGGCTGCCCATGGGAAGAACACCTATGTGATGTTCTACAAGTTTGATACCCTGGCCAAAGAGGATACCCAGTTTGGGCAGGCGGTACTGCAGGTGTCTCCGCACGTTCCTGCCTGTTCTGGATGCTTTGTGACGTCCCCATCGTATTAAGTAAACCCCAGTATCTCTTATGGATGCCATAAAAAACTGGATTTTATTACCTACCGGTAAATCCCTTTCTCGTAGTCCATAAGGGATACTGGGCGCCCACCTCAGTGCATTAACTTCTCTGCAGGTTTTGTCTTTTACAAAAGTTACCTGTTCAGCTGTTGCTGTTTGTTACCAGCCGTTGCTGGTTGTTTTATGTTGTGGTGTGCTGGTGTGTGAATCTCACCACTCATTGTTGTTATGTTCTTTCTCTCAAGTATGTCCTTTCTCCGTCGGGCACTGTTTACTTATACTGGCTGTAGGCGGGGGCATAGAGGGGAGGAGCCAGCACACCCAGTGGAAGAAATGTAAAGTGCACCGTCTCCTTTGGACCCCTTCTATACCCCATTGTATTAAGTAAACCCCAGTATCCCTTATGGACTACAAGAAAGGGATTTACCGGTAGGTATTAAAATCCCGTTTTGAGCTATATACAAAGATCACATCAAAACATATGCTCATATACAGTTTTACTATTATATTTATAATTGCATTTTTTTCTTTTCTTTTGTATTCTTTCCACTACACATTTACAAACAATATAGTACAGGAAATTTGTTACATGTCTATGGAGATGTGCAAGTCAGAATTCTACATAGCTAGAGAAAGAGATACGACTGTATAAAACAATATTGAAAGTATAAATTTCAATATCATTAAATGTCTTTCGAATGAAAAGTTTCAATAAAGCAGAGATTAAAGAACACGAGTTTTGTGTCTTATTGGTGACAAGCATAGTATAGTATGGAATGCTGCACACAGAGTGAATTGTCTATACAATATGTGACACAGGGCCGTAACTACGTGTGTGCCTGGCACACAGCGCAGTTGCCCTGAGGGCGCATTGGCCAGCGGCATGTAATGAGTCAAATTGACTCATTACATGCCGCCTCTGCTGTGTGTGCCGCGCTGTGGAGGAGAGAGCAGAGGAGGAGAAGGGAGGGGGACTGGAGCCGCAGCAGCGCTATGTCATTGGTAGTAAGCGACGCTGCAGCAGCCCCCTCTCCTTCCGTATTGGCTGCCCGGCGCTGCTGTGGATGCTGGGATGCGGTTCCTTTATCCCAGCATTCACAGCAGCGCCGGGCAGCCAATACGGAAGGAGAGGGGACAGCTGCAGCGGCGCTTACTACCAATGACATAGCACTGCTGCGGCTCCAGTCCCCATCTTTCCTCCTCCTCCCCTGCCTCAGGAGCTGCCAGCACGAGGAGCCTGACTGCCAGCGGGAGAGATGGTAAGTATATCTCTCTCTTTCTCTATCTTGTCTGCCGCAATGTGTAAAAAGGGGGACTGGCTGCCGTTATGTGTAAAAAGGAGACGCTGTCTGCCGCAATGTGTAAAAAGGGGGACTGGCTGCCGTTATGTGTAAAAAGGGGGACGCTGTCTGCCGCAATGTGTAAAAAGGGGGACTGTGCCTGCCGTAATGTGTAAAAAGTGGACGCTGTCTGCCGTAATGTGTAAAAGGGGAACGCTGTCTGCCATAATGTGTAAAAAGGGGGACGCTGTCTGCCGTAATGTGTAAAGAGGGGGGCGCTGTCTGCCGTAATGTGTAAAAAAGGGGATGCTGTCTGCCGTAATGTTTAAAAAGTGGACGCTGTCTGCCGTAATGTGTAAAAGGGGAACGCTGTCTGCCGTAATGTGTAAAAAGGGGGACGCTGTCTGCCGTAATGTGTAAAGAGGGGGGCGCTGTCTGCCGTAATGTGTAAAAAAAGGGGATGCTGTCTGCCGTAATGTTTAATAAGGGGACGCTGTCTGCCGTAATGTGTAAAAAGGGGGATGCTGTCTGCCGTAATGTGTAAAAGGGGCTCTACCTGGTGTAGTAGCGCTACTGTGCAGCGTAATTTGAATATTGGAGACTACTGTGCACCGTAGTATGAATTGGTATTATTTTGTATCCACGCCCCTTCCCCATGAAGCCACGCCCCTATATATTTCTCCTACATCCTAGAGCACTCATGTCCAAACTGCGGCCCTCCAGCTGTTGAGAAACTACACATCCCAGCATGCCCTGACACAGTTTTGCTGTCAGAGAATGCTAAAGCTGTGTCAGGGCATGCTGGGATGTGTAGTTTCACAACAGCTGGAGGGCCGCAGTTTGGACATGCCTGTCCTAGAGGATGCTGGGGACACTTCAAGAACCATGAGGTATAGACGGGATCCACAGGAGACATGGGCACTTTAAGACTTTAAAAGGGGTGTGAACTGGCTCCTCCCTCTATGCCCCTCCTCCAGATTCCAGTTAGATTATGTGCCCAGTGAGACTGGATGCACACTGAGGAGCTCTCCTGAGTTTCTCTGAAAAAGACTTTTGTTAGGTTTATTATTTTCAGGGAGGCTTCTGGCAACAGTCTCCCAGCTTCGTGGGACTTAGGGGAGAAAAGCAGACCTACTTCTGTGAGTTTCAAGGCTCTGCTTCTTAGGCTACTGGACACCATTAGCTCCTGAGGGTCTGAACGCTAGGTACGCCTAGATGCTCGTTCCCAGAGCCCGCCGTCACCCCCCTTACAGAGCCAGAAGTCTGAAGACAGGTGAGTAGAAGATCTGAAGACTTCAGTGATGGCTTTGAGGTACCGCAAAACGCCCGCGCTGCGCGCTATGCTCCCACACACAGACGGCACTACAGGGTGCAGGGCGCGGGGGGGAACGCCCTGGGCAGCATAAAAATCCTCAATGTGGACTGGTAATGTGGTTTTTAAGTGCCTAGGCACTAAATCTGAACCCCCGCCAGTATAAATATTTTTAAAAAATAGCGGAGCTAAAGCGCGCCATTAAGGGGGCGGGGCTTAGCCCTCACAGCTCTCATCAGCGCCATATTCTCTTCACAGAGCTGCAGAGACGCTGGTCCTTCCTCTACACTGCTGTACAAGTAACAGGGTGCAAAACAGGGGGAACACAGTTATTTTGGTGCTGTATAAAAGCGCTAACGGGTCTGAGGCTTTATATAAGGGATTTCAGAACCAGGATAAGCACCGAGTTGTGAGCTGGCAAACTCTCTCTGTGTTTCTCTGACAGGTTTTACTGTGGGTCTGTCCCCTATATGCCCAGTGTGTTTGTGGGTGTCGGTACACGTGTGTCGGCATGTCTGAAGCTGAGTGCTCTTCCCAGGAGGAGACTGGATTAGGTAGGGAAAGAAACGGCTGTGGGAGTGACCCTGTCGGCACCGCCGACTCCTGATTGGGTAAATGTTTTGAGTGCTTTGACTGCGAATGTGGCTTTGTTAAATAAGAGATTAGATAAAACTGAGTCTCAGAGCCAGGCATGGAAAAAATCCGTGGAGGATGTGTTGTCACAAGTTCAGACCCCCTCGGGGTCACAAAAGCGTTCATTTACCCAGTTAGCAGATACGGATACCGACACGGACTCTGACTCCAGTGTCGACTATAGTGATGCCAGATTAAATCCAAAACTGGCTAAAAGCATTCAGTACATGATTGTGGCGATAAAAGAAGTGTTGCATATAACAGAGGACCCTGCTGTTCCTGATACAAGGGTCTGTATGTTTAAAGGAAAGAAACCTGAGGTAACGTTCCCTCCCTCATGAACTGAATGCTCTATTTGAAAAGGTGTGGGAAAATCCTGACAAGAAGTTTCAGATTCCCAAGAGAATTCCGGTGGCATATCTGTTCCCCTCTGGGGATAGGGAAAAGTGGGAGTCATCCCCACTGTGGACAAAGCTCTGTCACGGCTGTCCAAAAAGGTGGCGCTTCCGTCTCCTGACACGGCAGCCCTAAAGGAACCTGCGGATCGTAAGCAGGAAAATCCATTGAAATCCATTTATGTCACTACGGATACGCTGCTCAGACCTGCCATTGCATCGGCGTGGGTGAGTAGCGCTATTGAAAAATGGGCAGATAACTTGTCATCTGAAATAGATACCCTGGATAGGGATAGCATTTTTTTTGACGCTTGGTTATATCAGGGATGCTGCAGCCTACCTAAAGGAAGCTGCGAGGGATATTGGCCTTTTGGGAGCAAGGGCCAATGCCATGGCAGTCTCGGCTAGGAGGGCATTGTGGATTTATCAATGGAATGCTGATGCCGACTCTAAGAAGGCGATGGAGTCTCTGCCGTATAAAGGTGGTGTCCTGGTATCTACGGCTACCGCAGGTAAGTCATCCTTTTTACCTTATGTCCCTGCACAACAAAAGAAACCGCACCACTATCAGATGCAGTCCTTTCGGCCCAATAAATTAAAAAAAAGGGCGAGGGTCTTGCTTCCTTGCTTCTAGAGGAAAGGGAAAGAGGTCACCGGCTGTGGCAAGTTCCCAAGAGCAGAAGTCCTCTCCGGCTTCTGCCAAATCCACTGCATGACGCTGGGGCTCCTCTGCGGGAGTCCGCACCGGTGGGGGCACGTCTCAAACTCTTCAGTAAGTTCTGGGCTTGTTTGGCCCTAGACCCATGGGTTTTGGAAATAGTGTCCCAGGGGTACAAGCTAGAGTTTCAAGACGTTCCCCCTCACCGATTTTTCAAATCGGCCTTACCAGCTTCTCCTCCGGACAGGGAGGTGGTATGCGAAGCAATATGGAAATTGTGTCAAAATCAAGTCATTGTTAGCAGTGGCGGTTCTTGCCACGGGCAAGCAGGACTTTTGCCCGGGGCGCCGCCTTCCGGAGGGCGCTGGCGCCATCCGGAGGGCGCCGCACCGTGGCAAGATCCGCCACTGCTGCCCGCTGTGTCCCTCGTCCGCTGCCCGCTGCCGTCCCCGTCCTCGGCGCCTCCTGTGAAGGGAACTAGACGCTATGCGTCTAGTTTCCCTTCGTGGAGAGTAACTGCTGAGCGGTGCGCGATGACGTCATCGCGCACCGCACAGCAAAGGTCCTCTCCACGAAGGGAACTAGACGCATAGGGTCTAGTTTCTCTTCGTGGAGAGGACCTTTTGCTGTGCGGTGCGCGATGACGTCATCGCGCACCGCTCAGCATTCAAGCGGCGCTTTCAATGTACAGGGGGCGTGACTCACCACGCCCCCTGTATTAGGCCACGCCCCTTTCCCCTTGAACCGGCCCTGATTGTTAGGGTTCCTTTGTCGCAACAGGGAGAAGGCTTCTATTCGAGCCTGTTCGTGGTCCCGAAGCCAGACGGCTCAGTCAGACCGATCCTGAACCTCAAATCCCTCGATTTCTACCTACGGAAATTCAAATTCAAGATGGAATCCCTCCAGGCAGTGATATCCAGTCTGGAGGAGGGGGATTTTATGGTGTCGGTAGACATAAAGGATGCCTGTTTGCATGTTCCCATTTCTCTTACGTCCTAGAGGATGCTGGGGACTCCGTAAGGACCATGGGGATAGACAGGCTCCGCAGGAGATATGGGCGCTAGAAAGAACTTTAGATATGGGTGTGCACTGGCTCCTCCCTCTATGCCCCTCCTCCAGACCTCAGTTTGATACTGTGCCCAGAGGAGACTGGGTGCATTACAGGGAGCTCTCCTGAGTTTCCCTGAAAGAAAGTATTTTGTTAGCTTTTTTATTTTCAGGGAGCCTGCTGGCAACAGGCTACCTGCATCGTGGGACTGAGGGGAGAGAAGCAGACCTACTTAAATGCTAGGCTCTGCTTCTTAGGCTACTGGACACCATTAGCTCCAGAGGCAGTTGGAACGCAGGTCTCTCCTTGCAGTTCATCCCGGATGCCGCGCCGCCGTCCTCCTCACAGAGCCGGAAGATAGAAGCCGGGTGAGTATATGAAGAAAGAAGACTTCAAAGGCGGCAGAAGACTTTGGATCTTCACTGAGGTAACGCGCACAACACACACACAACAGGCACAGTAAGGGTGCAAGGCACAGGGGGGGCACCGTGGGCAGCAAAAAAACCTCTTCTCTGGCATATTAGAAAATATATATATGGGCTTTGCTCTGTATATATGAGAGCCCCCGCCAGTTTTTCAAAGCAATCAAGCGGGACCGAAGCCCGCCACTGAGGGGGCGGGGCTTGATCCTCAGCACTCGCCAGCGCCATTTTCTCCACAGCACACGCTGAGAAGCTGGCTCCCCGGACTCTCCCCTGCTGAACACGGTGACAGAGGGTTTGAAAGAAGGGGGGGAGGGCACATAATTTGGCGCAGTGTTATATATATAATTGTAAAAAGCGCCATCTGGGTAATTTGTTTCCCTGGGTCATTGGCGCTGGGTGTGTGCTGGCATACTCTCTCTCTGTCTCTCCAAAGGGCCTTGTGGGGGAACTGTCTCCAGATAGAGAATTCCCTGAGTGTGTGGTGTGTCGGTACACGTGTGTCGGCATGTCTGAAGCGGAAGGCTCTTCTAGGGAGGAGGTGGAGCAAATGTGTGTGGTGTCTCCGTCGGCAACGCCGACACCGGACTGGTTGGATATGTGGAATGTGTTAAATGCAAATGTGAATTTATTGCATAAAAGGTTGGACAAAGCTGAGTCCACGGACTGTACAAGTTTAGCCCTGCCTTCCACTATGTCACAGGGACCTTCTGGGTCTCAAAAGCGCCCATTATCCCAAATAGTAGACACTGATACCGACACGGATTCTGATTCCAGTGTCGACTACGATGATGCAAAGTTGCAGCCTAAATTAGCTAAAAGTATTCATTATATGATTATTGCTATAAAAGAGGTGTTGCATATCACGGAAGAACCCTCTGTCCCTGACACGAGGGTCCACATGTTTAAAGAAAGGAAACTGAGGTAACCTTTCCTCCATCTCATGAGCTGAACGAATTATTTGAAAAGTCCTGGGAATCTCCAGATAAAAAACTGCAGATTCCCAAAAGGATTCTTATGGCGTATCCTTTCCCAGCTAAGGACAGGATACGGTGGGAATCCTCCCCAAGGGTGGACAAAGCGTTGACATGCTTATCCAAAAAGGTAGCGCTGCCATCTCAAGATACGGTAACCCTCAAGGAACCTGCTGATCGCAGGCAGGAGACTACCTTGAAGTCTATTTACACACATACTGGTACCTTACTCAGACCGGCGATAGCGTCGGCTTGGGTTTGTAGCGCTGTAGCGGCGTGGACAGATACCTTATCCGCTGATATAGATTCGCTGGATAAGGAAACCATTTTATTGACCCTAGTTCATATTAAAGATGCGGTCCTATATATGAGAGATGCTCAGAGAGACATTGGCCTACTGGGTTCCAGAGCCAACGCTATGGCGATTTCGGCTAGGCGAGCCCTATGGACCCGACAATGGACGGGTGATGCCGACTCGAAGAGGCATATGGAGGTTTTACCTTACAAGGGTGAGGAATTATTTGGGGGAAGGTCTCACGGACCTAGTTTCCACGGCTACGGCAGGTAAATCAACTTTTTTGCCTTATGTTTCCTCACAGCCTAAGAAAACGCCACATTACCAGATGCAGTCCTTTCGGTCGCATAAACCCAAGTGAGTGCAGGGATCTTCTTTTCTTGCCAGAGGTAAGGGCAAGGCGAAAAAGCTGCCAGCCACAGCTAGTTCCCAGGAGCAGAAGTCCTCCCTGGCCTCTACAAAATCCACTGCATGACGCTGGGGCTCCGCTGAGGGAGTCTGCCCCAGTGGGGGCACGTCTTCGATTTTTCAGCCACGTCTGGGTTCAATCACAGGTGGATCCCTGGGCAATAGAAATTGTTTCCCAGGGTTATAAGCTGGAATTCGAAGAGGTGCCTCCTCGCCGGTTTTTCAAATCGGCCCTATCAGCTTCTTCCCCAGAGAGGGAGATAGTGTTAAAGGCTATTCAAAAATTGTGTCTTTAACAAGTGGTGGTCAAAGTCCCCCTGCTGCAGCAGGGGATGGGGTATTACTCAACCCTGTTTGTAGTCCTGAAACCGGACGGTTCGGTCAGGCCCATTTTGAATTTAAAATCCTTAAACCTATACTTAAAAAGGTTCAAGTTCAAGATGGAGTTGCTCAGAGCGGTCATCGCCAGCCTGGAAGGGGGGGATAATATGGTGTCCCTGGACATAAAGGATGCATACCTTCATGTCCCCATATATCCGCCTCATCAGGCCTTCCTGAGGTTTGCTGTACAGGATTGTCATTACCAATTTCAGACGTTGCCGTTTGGGCTTTCCACGGCCCCCGAGGATTTTCACCATAGTTATGGCGGAAATGATGATGCTCCTGCGCAAGCAGGGTGTCACAATTATCCCGTACTTGGACGATCTCCTAATAAAAGCGAGATCGAGAGAACAGCTGCTGAACAACGTATCACTCTCCCTGAGGGTGTTGCAACAGCACAGCTGGATTCTCAATATCCCGAAGTCACAGTTGATTCCAACGACCCGTTTGCCTTTCTTTGGCATGATTCTGGATACAGACCAGAAAAGGGTTTATATTCCGATGGAAAAGGCCCAAGAACTCATCTCTTTGGTCAGGGACCTATTGAAGCCAACGAGGGTGTCGGTGCATCACTGCACTCAAGTTCTGGGAAAGATGGTGGCGACTTACGAGGCCATTCCATTCGGCAGGTTCCATGCGAGAACGTTTCAATGGGACCTTCTGGACAAGTGGTCCGGGTCACATCTACAGATTCATCGGATGATCACCCTGTCCCCCAGGGCCAGGGTATCTCTCCTGTGGTGGCTGCAGAGTGCTCACCTTCTGGAGGGTCGCAGGTTCGGCATTCAGGTCTGGGTTCTGGTAACCACGGACGCGAGCCTCCGAGGTTGGGGTGCAGTCACACAGGGAAGAAACTTCCAGGGTCTCTGGTCAAGCCAGGAGGCTTGTCTTCACATCAACGGACTGGAGTTGAGGGCCATATACAACGCCCTTCGACAAGCGTAAAATATGCTTCGCGACCTAGCGGTTCTGATCCAGTCAGACAACATCACCGCAGTGGCGCATGTAAACCGCCAAGGCGGAACAAAGAGCAGAGTGGCAATGGCGGAAGCCACCAGGATTCTTCGCTGGGCAGAAAATCATGTAAGCGCCCTGACAGCAGTCTTCATTCCGGGAGTAGACAACTGGGAAGCAGACTTCCTCAGCAGACACGATCTACATCCAGGAGAGTAGGGACTTCATCAGGAAGTCTTCGCAGAGATTGCAAGTTGGTGGGGACTGCCTCAGATAGACATGATGGCGTCATGCCTCAGCAAGAAACTACCGATGTATTGCGCCAGGTCGAGGGACCATCAGGCAGTGGCGGTGGACGCCCTCGTGACACCATGTGTGTTTCAGTCGGTCTATGTGTTCCCTCCTCTTCTGCTCATCTCAAAGATATTGAGAATCATAAGACGAAGAGGAGTACAGACAATTCTCATTGTTCCAGATTGGCAGCGAAGGGCCTGGTATCCGGATCTGCAGGAAATGCTCACAGAAGATCCGTGGCCTCTTCCTCTTAGAGAGGACCTGATACAACAGGGGCCCTGTCTGTTCCAAGACGTACCGTGGCTACGTTTGACGGCATGATGGCTGAACGCCGGATCCTAGCGGAAAAGGGCATTCCGGATGAGGTCATTCCTACTCTGATAAAGGCTAGGAAAGACGTGACAGCGAAACATTATCACCGTATATGGAGAAAGTACGTATCTTGGTGTTAGTCTAGGAATGCTCCTCCGGAAGAATTCCATTTGGGCCGTTTCCTTCACTTCCTATAAACGGGAGTGAATTTGGGCCTAAAATTAGGCTCCATTAAGGTTCAGATTTCGGCCCTATCCATTTTCTTTCAGAAGGAATTGGCTTCTCTCCCAGAAGTCCAGACTTTTGTGAAGGGAGTGCTGCATATCCAGCCTCCTTTTTTACCTCAAGTGGCACCCTGGGACCTTAATGTGGTGTTGCGGTTCCTTAAGTCTCACTGGTTTGAACCACTTAAAACAGTGGAATTAGGACTTCCGGTTCCGGGACCCATGGAGTGAGCCTCTCAGCGCCGGAGCTCCGTCCTGCCGCCCGCTGCAAAGAACCTTTTCAAGGCTGCTACAGCCTCCACACCGCCCAGACTGCCCCTGGCGAGACCCGCGATCACGATGGATCGCTTTGTGACACCCGTAACCGCGACTACGCAGGCCCCCGCTGGCGCACCCACGAGGCTGGAGAAGCGCCGCGCGGGAAGCAATATGGCGCCTGGCGCCGGACCTGAAGTCACCACTCCTGCTTCCAAGAAAGCCGCGGCGGAGGGGACTGAGTATGCAGGCTCACAGGTATGCCGGGATCCAGAGGCTCCGGTAACATATGGAGATGTCGTGGCAGCTATAAAAGCCACTATGGCCCCCCTGCTTTCACAAGCTGTTAATGATATAACAACACAGCTGCAGCACTTACAGCAGAGGGTCACACACACTGAATCTCAACTGCAGGCTGCTACACATGACATAGAAGGACTGCACCACTCAGTGAAATCTCTTACTACAGAGAACTATCAGATATGGAATAAATTAGATGATATGGAAAATCGCGCAAGAAGAAATAATATCAGACTTGTGGGATTGCCAGAATCACTTAAAGGCACGGCGCTGGCTCATTTTGCCCGTGTTACCCTTCCCGCAATTTTGAATATAGAACGGGAATGTAGTGATTTAGTAATTGAAAGAATTCACCGTGTGGGTCCTATGCCCACCCCCAACAAACCGCGCCCACGTGTAACTTTGTTCCGCTGTCTGAACTACCTTCATAAATTAGCATTCTGGTCCGCGTCTCGCAAAATGAGGGATATCCAATGGGAGGGTAACAAGCTTTTCATATACCAGGACTATTCAGTGGAACTGACACAGGCCCGCAAAGCTTTTTCCCCTATTTGCACCCAACTTGTTTCAGAGGGTCGCAAGTTTGGCCTGTTATACCCCGCTCGCTTGCGCATTTACGAAGGTACCTCCCACAAAGATTTTCTATCACCTGCTGATGCAGCGGCCTACCTCCGTAATGTATCCAGAGAAGACAGCGCGGACATTTCTGATCTCCCTTCAGCGACAAATTGATAATTTCCTGCTGAATGTCCACCTGTAGTCTAGTCGTTCATTACGCATGGACTGCCTTGGTTTATTTTGTTAGAGCAACAATGACACACGGGCACTATGGTACCCGTCGCTACTCCACAATTGCTTTGCCTGCTCTTGGATTTAGTTTTGACCGATTTTCTGTTTCTTTCTTTTGAAATGTTCTTACCTACGCGCCTACTTTGCAGATGCAAATTGAAAAAGCGCTATGTTGGCTGGGATATACCCCATTATGCTGCATTTTCATGGTTATACAGCCATATTCACTACATTAGCCACAGGTTTTCTACTATATACTGCTCACTGCATTTCGCTTATATTATAATGTTATATTGCTTCTTGAAGCATTTGGTTATATAGCTTAATTACTAGGGGTTTCTGGGTGGGATTCGTTTAAGTATATCGCGGTGGGGAGGGGCTCCTCCTTTTCTGCTGGTGCACACCACTTAATGCCAGGGTGCGGGACCGCTACCACTGGTATTCGCCCATGCTCGTTGACCGGAGGTCACTGGTCACAGAAATATTGGCTATTTACCGAAGTATCCTCTTCTCAATTGTATGGCCTGTTATTTACTACTGCTTTCTATCTCCATCTCTTCTTTTCCCCTCCTGTTTTGTCTCCTCCCTCCCCCCTCTTTCCCACCCCCCGTCCTCAGGCAGGTGATGATGCTCATGCCCCTTATGCAGACAGTTTACAATTCCTCTGTTTTGCCCTTTCCTCTGAACTATGCCTAATCTGATGGTGGGATCTTGGAATGTCGGGGGCTTTAACTCCCCAGCAAAGAGGCGGAAAATACTCCTATATTTAGGTAAACAGCACATAGACCTGGCATTCCTCCAAGAAACGCACCTAACTCCAGAGGAAACGGCAAAATTGAATGCTCTGAACTGGCGGGTTTTAGGTTCTAGCTCTTTCAATTCTAAGGCCAGAGGGGTTGTCATATTGGCGAAACGTTCTATGACCACTGAAATCCTGACCACTGTTACTGATCCTGAAGGTCGTTATGTGATAATGTCTGTTAAGATTAATGGTAGAGTTTATACACTATGTAACGTATACGCACCCAACATTTATTCAAAAAATTTCTTTCAATCTTTACTCGCCAAACTAACCCCTCTTCTCACAGACCCCTTAATACTCTGTGGAGATTTGAATCTTATCTCCTCCTCCTATTTAGACCGATCCCACACACCGACAAAACCTCTTTCACTACCCAAACTTGGGGTTCCTCTATTAGCTGACAGCCTACAGACGGTAGATATCTGGAGAGCTTTACATCCCACAGAGAAGGAATACACGTGTCTCTCAGCGGCCCACCACACGCTATCTAGGATAGACTATATCTTACTATCCCATTCCCTATTACCGAACGTATCAGATTCACAAATTGAGGCAATCTCCTTATCGGACCATGCCCTAGTTACTGCAACACTTCATTTCCCAGACATATCCCAATCTCCCAGATTGTGGAGATTCCCATCCTATCTCGCTCACTCCCTGAAATTTCAGCAAAGATTGGAATCCTCTTGGGAGGCCTTTAAAACTAACAACGCATCCCATTTAGGTGAAGATCCAATTCTATTCTGGATGACTGCAAAGTCGGTTCTCCGGGGGGACATTATATCCTATGTCTCAGCCACCAATAAAAAATATGCCTCTCAATATTTAGAGTTCCAGAGGCCCCTGTCGACAGCCTATCAGCAATACAAATCTTTTCCGACCCCTCAAAATCGCCTCATATACCTCGAAGCCAAGGCACACTTTGATGAATTCATGTCCTCCATGGGTAATAGATATTCATTCTCGGTGAACTATCGATTCTACAAATTTGGCAATAAAACGGACAAGTTATTGACGACACTCCTCACTGGTTCCCGCCCTCCCATGGTCACTCATCCTTTGCATACCCCTGCTGGCACATTAACTACGAATAATCAGGAGATTTCTGATGTTATGAAATAATTTTACAAGGACTTATATTCCTCTTCCTCAAGCTCCACCCTTTCCACTCCTCCCACCCAATCACCATGGCCCAAGGACTTTTGGGATAATCTTTATGTTCCCCAGCTTCATACTTCCATGGTATCACCGTTGTTAGCTCCTATCTCGTTAGAGGAAATCCGGAGTGTCATTGGACAGTTTGGCAGGGACAAGGCACCGGGCCCTGATGGCTTTAGTGCCGATTTTTATAAAATTCTTTTACCCCGGATAGGGGACACACTGGTGTCGGTCCTTAATGCGATTCTGTCTTCTGACACTCTTCCCAAACACTTTAACACCGCCATCCTCAAAGTCCTCCCCAAACCTGGTAGAGACTTATCCCAACCGGGGTCATATCGCCCAATTTCACTCTTAAATCTTGAGTACAAGCTACTTACTAAAATCTTAGCTAACCGGATTAAATTATTACTCCCTCATATCATACATAAAGATCAAACTGGGTTCATCTGGGGCAGACACTCGGAGATCAATGTAAGGAGAGTACTTTTTATTCATTTACGCCTCCTCCTCCTCTTCAACTACCCCTTCCACCCTTCCAGTTATTCTCTCACTCGACGCGGAAAAAGCGTTTGCTATGGTGGACTGGGATCATCTTTTTTCCACACAATTTAGCTTCCCTGCAGATTTTGTAAATCTTTTAAAACTTCTCTACACGGCTCCACAAACCCAGATATCCTGTAATGGAGTTCTCTCTTCTCCCTTCGAGATCCAGAAGGGTACCAGACAGGGGTGCCCATTATCACCCTTACTATTTGCAGTAGCATTGGAACCCCTGGCGATTGCCTTACGCCAATCGAGTGTAATTAAGGGAATTCAAATAGGAAATGTTGACCTTCGCCTTGCCCTCTTTGCCGATGATATGCTATTATTTGTTTCAGATCCGTCGACCTCTATCCCAGAGATCCTTGGAATGATACAGGCATTCGGAGTTAGGGCGGGGTATAGGATCAATGTAGCCAAATCAGAACTTTTACCCTTAGGCCCCTCCTCACGTACCATTTCCACACTTCTTCCGTATCTCTCATTCAAAATAGCCCTCAATAAGATTACATACCTAGGGATTCAAATCCCAGCAAACCTTTCCAGACTATATGAAGAAAATTTCACTCCTGTTCTGGCACGTGTCACCGCACTATTAGATGGTTGGAAATTGTTACCTCTATCCCTGATAGGGAGAATAGCTGTATTACAAAGTATAGTTTTCCCAAAGATATTTTACCTCATGCAGATGCTCCCAGTCCGCCTTACTAAGCATGATATTCAATATTTACGGAAAATTATGTCGAGGTTTTTATGGAAAGGCAAGAAGGCGTTCATCGCTTTGGATAAACTGATGGCACCCAGGTGGATTTGGCGTTCCTGATTACACATCCTACTCAATGGCGTCTCTATTTAGATGTGCTGCTGACTGGCTGTTTGACAGGGAACTCTACACGGACTCCGCTCTGGATGAGGCACTATTCACTCCTTACTCCCCGGGGGCATTACTCCTGTCTAAACCCTCACTAATCCCGACCCACATCCTCGCTAACCCCCTTTTTAGGGATGTCTATTACAACTGGCGCTCTTTACACAAGAAATTTAAATGTAATCCTGAGAAATCTATATGCATCCCGCTATGGGGTAATCCAGCTTTCCCCCCGTCCCTCCTTAACTCAAATTACCGACTCTGGAAAGAGAAAGGACTCTCAAACTCTTCCAAAGTATTTGACCCAGGAGGCTCCATGTATTCCTTCTCATCGCTCCAAGAGAAATTTGACCTACCCTACTCTCATTTTTTCATGTATCTCCAGACGCGACACTATTTAGGCTTAGCTACTCACATGTTTATTACCCCACATGAAGCCCCTCTGTCTTCTAACCCACTACACCTTTCGCTTAAAACACATAGAACAGGCCCGACACGCATTAGACAAATATATTCTATTCTGACATCTAGCACAATGGACTGTAGATGGGATAGACTACTTAAACAATGGAATAAGGATATACCTAGCCTGACTAGCCATCACCCACTCAGTGATCATTATGTCTCTAGCCTGAAAGCCCTGGCTTCTCCTTACTTACAGGAGGTCCACCTCCGTACTCTACAGAGAGCCTATATTTCCCCGAGTCAACATGCTAAGTTTCACCCCACGGAAACTGGGGAATGTCCCAAATGTCATATACGTACGGCCTCCTTCTATCACATGTTTTGGGAGTGTGGTCTGATTAAACGTTTTTGGAACAAACTTTTGGCCTACATTAATAAGCTTCTGAATATACATATAACAGCAACACCCCTATCTTGTTTGTGTGCAAATTTCTCCGAATGGAATTTAGGAACTGAGAAACGGCGAACTATACCATTTCTCACTATTTTGGTAACGGTCTTAAAGAAAATTATTTTATCACACTGGTTATTATCCTCTCCCTACACTCGGGGAAGTTCATGGTAAACTTTTACAGATACTATACTATGACAGGAAATCGGTTCAAATCAATATAGAGGTGGGGGTTAAAACTTTTTACAAGAAGTGGGGTCTTTATATAGAGTCAAGGGATCAGTCCACACAGGCCCAGATATTTAAGGTCTTTGAACAAACTGAATGGTTCCTACATAAGAAACTGTTAGAAGAACCTACCTCATGATCATCCATGCCGTTAATGCAGTTAAGCCCTAGGGTTGAACTCCTCCAGACCCTGCCAGGAGATTGTTAGGGTCTCCTGCCCTGTGCTGCCACGTCGTCATGGCAACCGGGAGACAAGTGCTAGCGGAGTAACCTGAGCGCAGCTGATACTCCGGTTCGGGTTTTTTGCTGTGCAGTGGTTACAGGCTCTGTGCACGGCAGGGGATCCGGTGCTGGTTTTTGTGCCCACAGTCTGTGAGGTCTGAGTGGGGCGTGGACAGCACCTGCTTTATAAGGCCTCTTCTCAGGTTAAGCAGATGCTGCTGAATCTTTGTTGGTTAGTCAGTTCCTGAAAGTTAGCCAGTACTGTGTAGCTTTGTATTTGTTGTTGCTTACTGCAAATAGGCCTGGGGATTTGGTACTACACTCTGCCAATCCAGACCTAGCAGTAAGACTGGAGTCAGTCGTTTAGCTTGCTGGGGTTCTTTTACTACTCTGTGAACTTAGCAAGTTTGCGGCTGTATTCTAAGACTTGCCTGCCTAAATCCTGTCTCACTGTGCAAGGTGTCAGGTGTCAGTTTAGTGGCAGTAAGCTGAACCTGTGCACTGCAAGTGAGAATTAGGATTGTGGAGACTCTCCTTGTGTCTATCATTCCATCTCTGACCAAGGAGTTTACTGCCACACCCGTTGGTAACCCTTTAGGGTTTTGCTGTTGCCCTTAGCAACAGCATTTCGGGTTCTCTACGTATTAAAACACAACATCTTGCTTTTCCCATCTGAGCATTACTAATACTAGGGAGACACCCAGTTCCTTAGCCTCTGGGCTTCTCTGTTCACTTTGTGTGTATTTTGTTACCCTATCACCTTCTGTGTCTGTCTGTGAGTTCATTTGCTTTGCATACCTATCCGTTCAGACACCAGTACATTCCTGCAGGCACTGGTGTGCATAACAGTTCAAACACCAGTACATTCCTGCAGGCACTGGTGTGCATAACAGTTCAAACACCAGTACATTCCTGCAGGCACTGGAGTGCATAACAGTTCTGACACCAGTACATTCCTGCAGGCACTGGTGTGCATAACAGAGATTGATACATTCACAGCTATTTTTCCTCGATTCTATTGTCAGGAGCATCTTTACCCTCCTCCCCCATTTGCCCTAATGTACTTCCCTACCCCATCTTCTTTCTTCTCTTTCTGTACTTTTTTCTCATCTTCATGTGAAAACAAATAGATTTTTGAATGATATTTTAATGGTTAGTTTTAGGGAGCATTTTCATGTGGGTTATTATGGTACAAATATTGAATATCTGAAATACGGGAATAAATGCCACTTTTATATCTCTTTACTCCTGTAACTTTGAGTACTAATCCTATTAATGATACTTCGGGCCTGTAACTTTGAGTACTAATCCTATTAATGATACTTTGGGCTTAAGGACTGGTTCTTGGAGTTAGAGATTTATCGAATTTAAGATCCTTAATGGCTACAAGATTGTAGAATATGATATAATCACTGGAGTATTACTTTTGTTCCCATGCTCAGATAAGATTGAATGTTTTCTTTTTGATATACAGGTTGAGTCTCCCTTATCCAAAATGCTTGGGACCAGAGGTACTTTGGATAAGGGATTTTTCCGTATTTTGGAATAATTGCATACCATAGTGAGATATCATGGTGATGGGACCTAAATCTAAGCACAGAATGCATTTATGTTACATATACACCTTATACACACAGCCTGAAGGTCATTTTAGCCAATATTTTTTAGAACTTTGTGCATTAAACCAGAGGCGTCACCAGGTGTGGTGACACCCGGTGCGCACCCCTGATGTACTGCCGCGATCGCGGCAAAAAGGGGGCGTGGCCTTTACAGCTAGGGGGCGTGGCTTCGCGGGGATACTGGTATCGTCACTCTGGGGGCGTGCACAGCATCTCCGGAGATGCTGGGCTTCCCCCAGAGACGGTCTCAGTGTGCTGTCGGCTCCTCTGCTATGACAGGAGCCGGGTGCTGTAGCGGAATTTCACACTGCAGCACCTGGGTCCTGTCACTACGGAGGAGCTGACATTTGGTGTCACCCCCTCCAGGTGTCACACCCGGGTGCGGGCCGCACCCCCCGCACCCGCCTTGTGACGCCACTGCATTAAACAAACTGTGCCTACATTCACACAATTCATTTATGTTTCATATACACCCTATTCACACAGCCTGAAGGTCATTTAATACAATATTTTTAATAACTTTGTGTATTAAACAAAGTTTGTGTACACTGAGACATCAAAAAACAAAGGTTTCACTATCTCACTCTCACTCAAAAAAGTCCGTATTTCGGAATATTCCGTATTTCGGAATATATGGATATGGGATACTCAACCTGTAGTTTGATGTACCTACCTACATGATGCAATTGTTTACTTCATCAAATGCTAACGATTTGTTCCTGTTTGACCTTGTATTCTATGAAAATCAAAATAAACAGATTTATAAAAAAAACAAACAGTGGAATTAAAATATGTCACTTGGAAAGTGGTCATGTTGTTGGCCTTGGCATCGGCAAGGAGAGTGTCGGAGTTGGCGGCTTTATCTCACAAAAGCCCCTATCTGATTTTCCATGTGGATAGAGCAGAGTTGCGGACTCGTCCTCAATTTTTGCTAAAGGTGGTTTCTTCTTTTCATATGAACCAACCTATTGTGGTACCTGTGGCTACACGGGACTTGGAGGATTCCGAGTCCCTTGATGTGGTCTGGGCATTGAAAATTTATGTGGCCAGAATGGCCCGGGTTAGGAAAACAGAGGCACTGTTTGTCCTGTATGCAGCCGACAAGGTTGGCGTTCCTGCTTCGAAGCAGACTATTGTTAGCTGGATCTGTAACACGATTCAGCAGGCTCATTCTACGGCTGGATTGCCGTTACCAAATTCGGTAAAGGCCCATTCCACAAGGAAGGTGGGCTCTTCTTGGGCGGCTGCCCGAGGTGTCTCGGCTTTACAGCTGTGCCGAGCTGCTACTTGGTCGGGTTCAAACACCTTTGCGAAGTTCTACAAGTTTGATACCCTGGCTGATGAGGACCTCATGTTTGCTCAATTGGTGCTGCAGAGTCATCCGCACTCTCCCGCCCGTTTTGGAGCTTTGGTATAATCCCCATGGTCCTTACGGAGTCCCCAGCATCCTCTAGGACGTAAGAGAAAATAAGATTTTAAACCTACCGGTAAATCTTTTTCTCCTAGTCCGTAGAGGATGCTGGGCGCCCGTCCCAGTGCGGACTACATCTGCAAGACTTGTATATAGTTTTTGCTTACTTAAGGGTTATGTTACTGTTTTGATCAGTCTCGGACTGATGCTGTTTGGTTTCATGCTGTTAACTGGTTCGTATATTCCATGTTATACGGTGTGGATGGTGTGGGCTGGTATGAATCTTGCCCTTAGATTAACAAAAATCCTTTCCTCGTACTGTCCGTCTCCTCTGGGCACAGTTTCTCTAACTGAGGTCTGGAGGAGGGGCATAGAGGGAGGAGCCAGTGCACACCCATATCTAAAGTTCTTTCTAGTGCCCATGTCTCCTGCGGAGCCCGTCTATCCCCATGGTCCTTACGGAGTCCCCAGCAACCTCTACGGACTAGGAGAAAAAGATTTACCGGTAGGTTTAAAATCTTATTTTTTCCTCCACATCAGGCTTACCTGAGGTTTGCAGTGCAGGATTGCCATTATCAGTTTCAGACGTTGCCGTTTGGTCTGTCCACGGCTCTGAGAATTTTCTCCAAAGTAATGACGGAAATGATGATTCTCCTGCGCAAGCAAGGAGTCACAATTATCCCATACTTGGACGATCTTCTGATAAAAGCGAGGTCCAAGGAACAATTACTGCAGAACATTACGCTCTCCCTGAAAATTCTGCAACAACATGGTTGGCTACTAAACTTGCCAAAATGGCAGTTAGTTCCGGCGACACGTCTGTCGTACTTGGGTATGGTTCTGGACACGGAATTGCAGAGAGTTTTTCTTCCAGTGGAAAAGGCTCTAGAAATTCAGAACCTAGTCAAACAGATTCTGAAACCAGCAAGAGTGTCGATTCATCAATGCACTCGGTTGCTGGGGAAGATGGTGGCGGCCTACGAGGCCATTCAGTTTGGCAGATTCCATGCCAGAGTGTTTCAGTGGGACCTGTTGGACAAATGGTCCGGATCCCATCTGCACATGCACCGACAGATAATCCTGTCTTCCAAGACCAGAATCTCACTCCTGTGGTGGCTGCACAGCTCTCACCTCCTAGAGGGACGCAGGTTCGGGATCCAGGACTGGAACCTGGTGACCACGGATGCGAGTCTCCGAGGCTGGGGTGCAGTCACACAGGGGGAAAATTTCCAGGGAAAATGGTCAAGCCAGGAAGCTTGTCTACACATAAACATTCTGGAATTAAGGGCCATTTACAACGGCCTTCTACAAGCTGAACGTCTTCTTCGCGATCTTCCCGTCCTGATTCAGTCGGACAACATAACAGCAGTGGTGTACATAAACCGCCAGGGCAGAACGAAGAGCAGAGCGGCAATTGCAGAAGCCACAAAAGTTTTCCGCTAGGCGGAAAGACATGTAAGCGCTCTGTCAGCGATCTTCTTTCCAGGTGTGGACAACTGGGAAGCAGACTTCCTCGGCAGACACGATCTCCATCCAGGAGAGTGGGGTCTTCATCAAGAGGTCTTTGCATAAGTGACAAGTCGTTGGGGAATTCCTCAAATAGACATGATGGTGTCTCGCCTCAACAAGAAATTTCCGAGATATTGCTCCAGGTCGAGGGACCCTCAAGCCATAGCGGTGGACGCCCTAGTGACACCGTGTTTCAGTCGGTATATGTGTACCCTCCGATTCCACTCATTCCGAAAGTGATAAAGATCATAAGAAGAACAAGGGTTCATGCAATCCTCATTGTTCCAGACTGCCAAGGAGGGCCTGGTATCCAGATCTTCAGGAATTGCTCGTAGGAGATCCCTGGCCTCTTCCTCTATGAGAGGATCTGTTACAGCAGGGGCCGTGCGTGTACCAAGACTTACCACGGCTTTGTTTGACGGCTTGGAGGTTGAATGCCGGATCCTAGCCCGAAAGGGTATTCCCAGTGAAGTCATTCCCACACTTCTTCAGGCTAGAAAAGAAGTAACGGCAAAACATTATCACCGTATTTGGAGAAAATATGTGTCTTGGTGTGAATCCAAGAAGGCTCCTACGGAAGAATTTCAGCTGGGCCGTTTTCTCCATTTTCTGCAAGCGGGTGTGGATGCGGGCTTAAAATTAGGCTCAATTAAAGTACAAATTTTGGCCTTGTCAATTTTCTTTCAAAAGGAATTGGCCTCCCTTCTGGAAGTTCAGACTTTCGTGAAAGGCATGCTGCACATCCAACCTCCCTTTGTGCCCCCAGTGGCACCATGGGATCTTAACGTGGTGTTGCAGTTCCTGCAATCTCATTGGTTTGAACCTTTACATAAGGTAGAGTTGAAATTCGTCACTTGGAAAGTGATCATGCTGTTGGCCTTGGCCTCTGCAAGGCGGGTGTCTGAATTAGCGGCTTTGTCGCACAAGAGCCCCTATTTGATCTTCCATGAAGATAGAGCAGAGTTGAGAACTCGTCAGCAGTTTCTGCCGAAAGTGGTGTCATCATTTCACATGAACCAACCTATTGTGGTGCCAGTGGCTACTGACGCCTTAGCGGAATCGAAGTCCCTAGATGTTGTCAGAGCTTTGAAAATTTATGTAGCCAGAACGGCTCAGATTAGGAAAACGGAGGCTCTGTTTGTCCTGTATGATACCAACAAGATTGGGGCTCCTGCTTCCAAGCAGACTATAGCACGCTGGATCTGTAATACGATTCAGCAAGCTCATTCTACGGCTGGATTGCCGTTACCGAAATCGATGAAGGCCCATTCTACCAGAAAGGTGGGCTCATCCTGGGCGGCTGCCAGGGGGGTCTCGGCATTACAGCTTTGCCGAGCAGCTACTTGGTTGGGTTCAAACACTTTTGCAAAGTTTTACAAGTTTGATACCCTGGTTAAGGAGGACCTCTTGTTTGGTCAATCGGTGCTGCAGAGTCATCCGCACTCTACCGCCCGTTCTTTAGCTTTGGTATAAACCCCATGGTTCTTGAAGTGTCCCCAGCATCCTCTAGGACGTAGGAGAAAATAGGATTTTAATACATACCGGTAAATCCTTTTCTGTTAGTCCGTAGAGGATGCTGGGCGCCCGTCCCAGTGCGTACTGTGTCTGCAGTTATTGGTTATGGTTACACACGTGTTGTGTTGCATTTATAGTCAGCCTGTTGCTGTCGTTATTCATGCCGTTGCATGCGTTGGGTTAAATGCCATGTTGTACGGCATGCTTGAGGTGTGAGCTGGTAGGTATCTCACCTTAGTTTAAATCAAAATAAATCCTTTTTCCTCGAAATGTCCATCTCCCTAGGCACAGTTCCTATAACTGGAGTCTGGAGGAGGGGCATAGAGGGAGGAGCCAGTTTACACCCCTTTTAAAGTCTTAAAATGCCCATGTCTCCTGCGGATCCCGTCTATACCCCATGGTTCTTGAAGTGTCCCCAGCATCCTCTACGGACTAAGAGAAAAGGATTTACCGGTAGGTATTAAAATCCTATTTTGTCGCGCCCTACGGCGCTCACTGCCCCTATCTTGCATGAGGGAGGGCGCCAATGCCGTTTCTTGCACACATCGCTAAAATGCCTAGTTACGGCACTGATGTGACAAAGTAATATCAATATTTAACTATCAACATACACATATGGAGAATAGACTAAGAAGGGGGGGGGGGGGCAGGCACAATCAGTTCCATACTCCAATGGTAAGTAGAATATTTGTAGGAGGAGAAAAGTAGAAAAAATGGACGCTAGGGAGAAATGGTAGAACATAATACACACCACACAAATATAGCAACAGAAGAAATATATATACTCAGAAATGTAATCATTGAAATCCAGGGATTTTAGATGAATACCGGTTTATCTCCGTAGATACCATTCAGTGTATTCACATCATTTATTCCTAACATTCTGTTCGGGTCTATTTGACCTGAAACAAAATTAATTTTGGCATCCGTTCATTATTCATGTAACTGTGATATCCAAATAGTTCTGCTCAAAAAAAATTTTTTTTTTTTTTTTTTCATTTTTACAAAGTTTGAGTAGTTACCATTGTACTAATGTACCGTTCAGGTCAATATGACCCGACATGAATATTATACCAGTGAGTGGCCATATATGTTTCAAAATTATTTTTCTGCAGCGGGGTACATTGGTGTTCCACAGGGAATAACATTGGGGTGTAGAGGTGTATCTTGATCCGAGAACTTTGGGAACTTTGCGGTCAGCGGTGAGGTTACTTTCGGTCAACCTCTGACCGCAAAGTTCCCACCATTGGCTACAATGGAGCGCATAGGCGCTACATTGTATCTGTGCCGTGTGCTGCCTGACAGACACTACAGGAGCACACAGCCAATCAGGAGAGTGCCACGACGTGGCGCTCCCTGATTGGCTGAAGGGACCCTCTTTGACAGGAGTCAGGGGGGGGTCCTGGCAGTCGGGGAAAGGGGTCCCATGTGTAAACATGGGACCCCTTTCAGTGCGTGGTCGGGTTTCCGTTTTATTTTTTTGCCAAGTACGTGGATTATTCAAAGGTCGGATTCTACACTGGATTATGTGAGTATCATTTTTTTCACAGGTACCCCAAGGATTCTACATGGAGAAGAGGACCGAGACTCGTGAGAACATAGGTAAGTATGTATGTATGTATGTATGGAGGTGTGCATGTATGTAATAAACTTATATTTTCACGGTGTGTGTGTGTTCTGTTTTTTTGGGGGGTATTTTTTTAGTAGTAGTACTACAGGTACCAGCGGGCCCGGTTTTCAACCGCATGCTGGTACTTGTGGTTCTCCAAGTACCAGCTTGCGGGGTAGGCTTGCTGGGACTTGTAGTACTGCTACTAAAAACAATAATCACATTTTTTCACAAGGCTATCAGCCCCCCATCCGCCGCCCTTGGATGGGGAGGACAGCCTCGGGCTTCACCCCTGGCCTTGGGTGGCTGGAGGGGGGGACCCCTTGATTTAAGGGGTTCCCACTCCTCCAGTGTACCCCGGCCAGGGGTGACTAGTTGGGTATGTAATGCCAGGGCCGCAGGGACCAGTATAAAGGTGTCCACCGGCTGTGGCATTATGTACCTGGCTAGTGGAGCCCGGTGCTGGTTTCAAAAATATGGGGGACCCCTACGCTTTTGTCCCCCGTATTTTTGGAACCAGGACCAGGCGCAGATCCCGGTGCTGGTTGATTAAATATGGGGGAACCCCTGTCATTTTCCCCCCATATTTTTTCAACCAGGACCGGCTCAAAGAGCCCGAGGCTGGTTGTGCTTAGGAGGGGGGACCCCACGCAATTTTTTTCAGATTTTTTTAGACTTTAATCAACTTTATAAGGTACACAATGAAGCCCTGCACGGATCTCACAGATCCGGCCGGGATTCCTTGTGTTTTGTCAGGCAGTGTTTTACTCATCACTCCCGTAAAACACTGCCTGATATTACGAATCACATCGACATCGGAAAAAACGATTGTGCAAAACTCGGCAGCTTAGTGAATGATCGTATCAGGATTCAAAAAGTTGCAGTAAAATGCACCTAATACCATTTGAGTTCAAACACCCTTCAAAACGGATAAAATACGAATCTTTGTAAATATACCCCCAGGTTACTTAAAAGTGGGGCTGCGCTAGGTAGCCCTGAAAAGAGTGTTTTTAGAAGACTTCAAGGGCCGCAACACTTTCTATGTCATTCTGACATACCGTGCTGCTGCTCCATCACCTCCCAAGCAGCACAGCATATTCCCGCGGCCGGGTTCCCGGGTTCTTGCAGCGAAGGTGCACCTGTCTTCAGGCACACCACCGCTGACGCTCTCCAGGATCGCATGGCAGGGAGGAGGTAAGAGGGTCCCCCAGGTGGGACCCACCTGTAAATCGCGGTCCCAGGAGATGGACTGCGCCACTGGCGTGGACACTGTACTGCACAGGGACCCCACTATATCCACCAAGGCAAGGGAGCACAGGTCGGATTTACTAAAATCCACTTTATATAGGCTCCACAGTACCTGGTGGTGAGGACCAGCATAGGAGATAAGACGCTCACCTGTAGCCCCTCCCCCAGCTCTGGGCGCCATCTACAGCTGGTGTTCCCGCCCTGGAGCTGCATTTTCTGTCCCTCACTCCCTGACAGAGATTTTAGCGCCATCTTTACACTGATAGATGCGCTGATCTCCGGGCCTGCAGGGCACTGTCTCCTCTGTAAAGCCGCCTGTCTCATCAGCGCTGTGCATTTACAGACACTCAAGTATTGTACATGTAATTTTAGACAGTGTTAGTTAAGAACAACTGTACCGTTACCTGAATATTTAGTACAAGTATTCTGTGATCTACATCCAGTATCTACTGTGCATTGTTAAATCTGTATATACATATATATGTAATTTTACTAGTCCAGTGCAGTTTTATTGTTTATCTGAAATAACTTCTGCATTGTACCTGTGACTGAGTGTGCCTGGAGCTGCTGTGTGGATTCCATTCTTGTGTATCACACGTATTGCTATCACTATATTCTGTACCCTGGGGGGCTAGGTGCGTCAGGCTCTCATATAAATATAGTGCTACACAGTGTATACTGTTTTGTATTTTTCACTGTGTGTTTCAGTCACCTCACACTGCTTAAATCCTCTGTGCTCTGTATTTACTGTCACATAACACGGGGATATTTGCAGGTATTGTGTTTGTCTGGCTATATTGTACTGTTACACTCCAAAGCTACATTCCCTATAATGTCTGCCACACAGTGCGGGAAATCCACGGAAGCTTCTGCATCATGCAGTACTGGCTCCACAGATTTACCTGAGGGAGAAGTTTTAGCTGAGGGTTCAGGCACTGGGGGCCATACACCTTCCAGTCAGCCCGCAGCACCTGTGGCCAATCAAGACCTGCCTTGGTCAATGTTCTCAAGTATGCTGAATACACTTGTGACACGCCTTACGCCCCCTGTGGGACCTCCTGTGCCATTACAGCCACATATTGTCCCTGTAGTTAATCCGCCCTGGGCGGACACTCTGTCTACCCAATTACAACAACTAAATCAATCTTTGGTTAGACAAAAGTCTACCCCACGTCCCTCTGGGGCCATGGGGTCATCTAAGTGGACCATTTCTACCTCACAATCCACTAATATTTCAGATGATTCTTCTGATGAAGATGGGGAATATACGGATCCGTCAGACACTGATAGAGTCGCTTCTGATGGGGAATTTACAACCCAGGTTGATGTTCCTGACCTAGTGGAGGCTATTAAGCTGATTCTCCAAATGGATGATGAGATCGAACCCACTACTGGGTCTATGAAACCCGATAAATTCAAGCGTCAGAAGGGTACTAAAGTAGTCTTACCACATTCTGACCATTTAATTGACCTACGTCAGAAATCCTGGTCGTCTCCAGGGAAGAAATTTTTCCTGTCTAAAAAGATGCTAGCTCGTTATCCTATCCCTGTGGAGTTGAGTAACAAGTGGGAAACTCCACCACCGGTGGACTCTCATGTCGGCCGTCTTGTGGTGTCATCTACTCTGCCTGTCACCACTGTCACCTCACTGAAGGAACCGACGCCTGAAGTCTATTTACTCTCTTACCGGTGCTGTACATAGACCCACTATGGCAGCCTCCTGGGCTGCAAAAAGAATTGAAGCATGGGTTCAGGCATTAGAGGAAGAGCTGTCTCAGGATTTTCTGACACTGCCAAACAATATCTGTCCTATATTACCACAGCCTCCCACTATATTCAGGAGGCGGCGGTGTTATGGCGGCCAAGGCATCTACTACATGTATCCTGGCTCGTCGTATTATGTGGTTAAGGTCCTGGAAGGTGGACCTGGACTCTAAAAAGACCTTGGAGGTGCTGCCTTTTAAGAACAAGATTGTGACTGACTTAGCGTCTGCTGAGTACCACTTTTTGTTCCGTTCGACCTCCAGGGAAAGCAAAAGGTCAGACGTACCCGAGACAGGCTCGTGCTTCCAAAACCACTAAGTTCAAACCTAAACAATCCTAGGCCGCCCGTCAGCCTGCTTCCAAACAGGACAAGCCTGCTGCATGACGTGGGGGGCCTCCCCCTGGGGGACCCCAGAGTGGGAGGCCGACTTTTGCAGTTTGCCCAGGTCTGGTTAAAGACCACTTCGGATGCCTGGGTGCGGGAAGTTGTCCCTCACGGGTACGCACTATATTTCAAGAAACGTCCCCCCTGGCCAGCTCTGCTCAATGGTTATCCCTTCTGATCAGTCGAAAGCGCAAGCTCTACACTTGGCTGTGCAATCCCTCCTGGACACAGGAGTGGTGGAGCCGGTACCTCTTTCCCAGAGAGGCAGGGGATACTATTCAACCCTGTTTCTAGTTCCAAAGCCAAATGGGTCCTTCCGGCCTGATAATGTCGATTTTATCTTAAAACATAAAGCTATACCTTTAAACACACCTTTACCATGGAGCCGCTGCGGCCAATAGACTTAATATTTACTCTACATACCTTTTACGCTATTTACGTAATGAGTCCCGTACAATGTATGGACTCTGCGTACAAACGCTGCGGTGAAGGTACAAAGTACCCGTAGCACGTACATACCCAATTTATAACGCTTTTAAACCTTATACAGATAATCAATACAATAATGAATACACTTTAAACCTTATGCAACAATGCAGTGTGATACTATTACACTTTAAACCTTATGCAGCAATGCAGTGCAATAATATTACACTTTAAACCTTATGCAGCAATGCAGTGCAATGATATAACACTCTAAACCTTATGCAGCAATGCAGTGCAATGATATAACACTCTAAACCTTATGCAGCAATGCAGTGCAATGATATAACACTCTAAACCTTAGCAGGGCAATGAGGACACGACACCAATTGTGATTAACCGCTGGGTTCCGACACCACAGTGGATTATTTCTGAAAGGGGGTTTAACAATACAATTATATGCACTACAATACAACAGAGTAAATGGCTACAGTCAATGTACATACGTGAGTAGATTCACTTGCGCAACCCGGACCGGTCCTCCGCAATCGGGTAGATAGCATTGTGAGTCTTGTGTGACCAAGCCTGCTGCAGGCTCTCTTTATTCACTTCATCCAAAACATAACACAATGGATACTGTAATCTCTTTGTCCATTGGACACAGGGATGGTCATTTACAGTACAGGAGAGGTCATAGGTCTGTTTGAATAGGTGGGCGATGTCTATTTTCACTACTCTTGTGGGTGGTCTCCTCTGGATTCCCGCCGCATACATAATGTACAGTAAATACAGTTTATATCTATATTCTGCTCCTGCACATAACTATCCACAGGAACATGCTTTCTTCCTCAAACCAACACCGGAATGTTTCCCTTAAAATACCCTACAGCTGGATACCAAACACCACCTTGTAACCTTGTTCTGTCCTCTCCTATCCTGTAAAGGTGAATCCCTTTGTTCTGTTACCATTTAAACAGCTATAATTTTCTGATGTGGTGCAAGGAGACTATGTGTACACTGTGCAATATTTGGATTATATATGTAATATGTTCTGATGGCCCTCCACGCATTCACAAACTCTGCCGTAAATACCCACACCACGCGCAGGACCGCGGGAGCGACCGTATGCAAATTGCGGATATGTGCACGTATGGCAGAAAAAGTACACGCGCAGCAGGCCATCTGTATGTAATTTGCACGTGATGTGTGTACTGCAATATTTTTCGACTTTGACAGTCCACCCTTTGGCAGTCACCAATAACTGCCACTATCTAATCACTAAACAGAAAAATATTAAAGCAATATTTACAGACGATGATGATCGGGGGAGAGTTGTAGGTGGGAAATGTATGACCTAGTGGGACAGTAAAAAGTATGTATGTATGAATCCATGTCTGAGGGGCATGTATCATTGTGCCGTAGATGTTCTAAATAAGCTACGAGGTATTGCTAAGTATACATTAAATCCTTCTTATCCCGTATTAAGGGTCTGTAAGTGGGCCAACAAACACTACCGAGCTCTTTCTGGCTTCTTGTTCCAACAAATGGGGTGCACATTTAGTTGATGATACATGGAAGAGGAACATATGTGAGTGCTAGTACATGTGGATATCACCTGTCGACTATGTGTGTCATTAACTGAAGGTTGCAGAGATGAAGATAAGACACATATCTAAAATACATTCACATAACATTTTCATAAACATTCTTGGGTAGGGCCGATGTCTTTTCCGGATGGGTGGATCTGGGTAGAGGGGGAGACAAAGGAAAAACGGGTGAAAGAAACAGGCCATGGAATTCATTTGCAATCCTTATCACAACACTGTCTCTATGGATGGGTCGTAAATTAAATCTGCTGCTGTAATAGCGCCCCCGCTCCTTAGACTCAAATTTGTGCCGTGCTTGTGCCGCGTTAGAATTCGAACACCCCTAAATATCAAGCTAATAATTATGACGACTCCCAGGATACAAAGGAGAAACTTCCCTACACTCATGATGACATTTTGAGCCCACTCTCCTAAACCTGAGAACCAATTGCGTGGGTTCAACCATGAGACCCAGCCGGTCAGTTCATTACTCACAGCAGTCAGGGTATGGTTGTGTCTCCTCCGGAACTCCCACTTTAACTGTAAAATATCATCCATCTTTTGATCGATGATCTCCGTGGGGTCGTCAGTGCTGTTCGTGATATACGTACAGCACTTCACGCCGTATTGAGTTGCCAAAGTGACACAGTACCCACCCGTCACGGCTGTGACATAATTAATGACCATCCTGTGCTGAATCAATTCCTTCTTGTAAGCTTGTAACTCCCTTCCTGTATACCTGAAGGTATCATCATACATCTCAGTGATATTATCTATCAAGTTCGCCAGCGCATGGATATACCTATAATTTATAATTCCTCTGGCAGTACGGGTGATGTCTAATGTGCGAAGGAATTGAATCCCAGTGGATTCATGGATCAAATCAGAGGCTACGTGCTCTGTCCTCTCTATGAGGTGTCTCTTGACGATGTGTTCATAATGAGTGTGAGTATAAGGAGCCTGAGCACTGCGGTGAACATCTTTCATTTTATCATGGGTTATGGTCATGACCTCTGGCAACACTCTTCCAAAATAACACAATCCTTCTGAGCTCAGGGCAGGCCACTTGTACGCCTTCCTCCCACATATGAAATAGGCATCATCGGGGAGAACATATGGGACAGAATATGACATTACCATATTGCAAACTTTCCAAGTGAAAAACCCAATCCCTAGTTCTCCCATCTGCTCAGTACAAGTATCGGGCTGGATGATATGAGCACAGTACAGAAAATGGAAAGCTGCTCAATCAGATTGTAATGTCACTCAGGTGCTAAAAGGGAGGGGTAATTCTGTGTAGGAAAAAACTATGTGTTCCCTAATGCACACCGAGCGAAAAATATTACTACATAATAGTCAGATAATACGGAGATCTTAGTCGCGTATATCTGCAGATATAGGGTTAAGCCCCCAGGCCGATCGGCAAGGCTTCTCCATCACTGGGGGTCCCTAATACTAGGTATGGGTCTGGGGTGCAGGACCCCACGATGTCGGCACAGGTCGGCCACCCCAGGTCAGCACACAGGTGAGAATAGGGGTTAATAAGAAGCACAGAAGTGCTATGTAAGTGGTGTGATTAAAATAATATATACAAAGTGATAGGGAAAATCATAAATGTTAATAAAGTGTTAGGGTGTGCCGACCTGAAGCAGCCCAGCCATACCGACACAGGGGCCACCGCACCCCACACCCACCCCATAAATAATTACAAATATGTCTGGGTTAAATTCCCAGTGTAAGACCACATGGTAATGGCTCCTACAGCATCTGAGAGCCAGCTTACCTGGGGATACCCCTGGCTTCCCCTATGGCACTCTGGAGTCAGCAATCCCTCCTAATGCTGACCCATGAGCACAGTACCCTGGTGATACTTTTCCAACCCACATGGTCTTGCTTCCTCGAGTATACCTATACCGGAAATACCTTCCACTGTTGGCTATTTGGCGTACAAGTTTCGAGTCTATGGGTATCTTATCAGCTTTGTGTGAAAAGGTCATTGTCTGGTTATTCCAGGTCACTTCCCAATTTCCCGGTTTTCGGTAATTGGAAATGTTGAAACACACTAAGGATCTATCGACATGATACTGGTGGAGCTTCAAGCTAGGGGGCCTAGAAATATTAAATTTCTTGTCCACCGGTCTCCCACCCCGTAATTCGAGTACCTCATCTATTGCTAAAGGGTATGGTACTAATCCTGACTTGCTCTGACCTTGATGTACTTGTGAGCACACCCAGCATTCTGTCTGGTTTAAGACCTTACCCACTAGTGAGTGGTAATCACTCAATGGATGACGGTCCATGTTGATATTAAGGCTGGACTGACACCTTTGGATGCACCCATCCTCGACTATGTTCTCACAATTTCTACAAATGCAATTTTCCTCAGACAATAACCCTTCACAGTGCCTCCGAGCTCCCTGACTACCAGAGAGCTTTCTGATACTCTCCTTTGCTCAAGTGATGTGTTGCTCTTGTGATTCTACAAGTCCATCCTTGCCATCAGAACCCATTCCAGATCCCTTCTCAACCTCTCTGGGACCCTCACCGAAACAGACTGTCCTGGTCAACATCAGGATTAACAGGAAAACCTGGAACGCAGTCTCTTGGGGTAAGTCCATCTTGTTTAAGGGAAGAGAAGGGAAACAAGAAGGGGGAGAAAGAGAAGCTGAGAAGGAGGGTAGTGGGAGATGGAGAAAGAAAAAAAAACTGGTGCGACAACCGCCTCTGGTCTTGTTGCTCTCTGCGCTCAGGTGCCGTCTCAACCTTCCCGGAACAGACACTCCAGTGATACGATGTTCTCTACACTCTGCTCTTTGTCACAGGTTCTCTCCGAGTCAGCGACCTTTCTGTAGGGAACATAAATCTTGTATTTCAATGTGTTTAACTGTTGTGTATTATCAGTTGTGTGAAGTAAACCATCTGTGGAAAGTGAAAAGAGAGGGGGAATAATAAAAAGAAAATTTGTCAGATTTGCGTTCACCATCAGGCTGTCATACCATCATGTATCTATGCACAGTCTCCCTTCACCAGTATTCCCATTCTCCACCCTTTGTGCATGTCCAGGCACACTGATACTGGTGTCCCTATGCTGGTGAGATATACTGGGTTTGGGCAGAACTCTGAAAAGACAGAGTAGGCATGTGACGTTTGAACTGTAATCTTGTCGGTGTACGTAAGAGGATGAAGAGGAAACTTTGAAGACAAATCACAGAGTTTAGTAACAGATAAGTTAGTAGAGGCAAAGAAAATTTTACAAAGTTTGACATCTGGACTAGGCACTACGGGGAATGATTCCCTAATCGGTCTGTTCCACCCCAAAAAATTCTATGTGTGTTATATCTCTACTGGGACTATCCCAGCCATCAATCCAGTGTCTTGTCCATTCTAAGTTCATAGGGAACCCGGTATCCTTGAGATAATTTTCTCTACCTGTGATGGACATACATCTAGAACAGTGAAATGCAACATTAGTCTTCGTGGGTATCGAACATATTTTGTGCTTCCTGGGTGGGAGCACTCTATATGTATACCATCTCTAACAAAACTCCTGTTAAGTTACTTAGAGGTCACTTCTGCTAGAGAAGCAGAAGTTTAGAGGCCTCCTCCTAACCCCAGTAAGTTCTGTCAAAAGGGTAAAGTTGCATTTATTCTGTTCTTCCCATTAACCGAATCTTTGTTTTGTATATGTGGCTCGTGATTCCTTAATATATGTCCCTTGATCCCGTCTATATGTTTAATAACGTGGCTTGTTTACTCTGTCTAGGGGTCTATATTGGCTATGTGCTGTACTACTCGTACAATTTCTAGCAAAATGTCCTTTATTTTTACAAATGTAACATATTCTCGGTCTTTTGTTACTACTAGGTAGTGATGAGCGGGTTCGGTTCCTCGGAAACCGAACCCCCCCGAACTTCACCCATTTTACACGGGTCCGAGGCATACACGGATTCTCCCGTATGGCTCGGTTATCCCGAGCGTGCCCGAACGTCATCATCCCGCTGTCGGATTCTCGCGAGATTCGGATTCTATATAAGGAGCCGCGCGTCGCCGCCATTTTCAATCGTGCATTGGAAATGTTAGGGAGAGGACGTGGCTGGCATCCTCTCCGTTTATTAATGTTGCTGCACATATTTGTGCTTATTGCTTAATTGTGGGGACTGGGGAGCAGCTGTATTATATAGGAGTACAGTGCAGAGTTTTGCTGATCAGTGACCACCAGTTTTATCCATTCTCTGCCTGAAAAATGCTCCATATCTGTGCTCAGTGTGCTGCATATATCTGTGCTCACACTGCTTTATTGTGGGGACTGGGGACCAGCAGTATATTATATAGGAGGAGTACAGTGCAGAGTTTTGCTGACCAGTGACCACCAGTATACGCTGTCTGCCTGAAAAATGCTCCATATATGTGCTCAGTGTGCTGCATATATCTGTGCTCACACTGCTTTATTGTGGGTACTGGGGACCACCAGTATATTATATAGGAGGAGTACAGTGCAGAGTTTTGCTGACCAGTGACCACCAGTATATATAGCAGTACGGTACGGAAGGCCACTGCTCTACCTACCTCTGTGTCATCAAGTATACTATCCATCTAGATTCTATACCTGTGGTGCATTTTAGTTTTGCAGTTTGCTGACAGCGACCACCAGTATATATAGCAGTACGGTACAGAAGACCACTGCTCTACCTACCTCTGTGTCGTCAAGTATACTATCCATCTAGATTCTATACCTGTGGTGCATTTTAGTTTTGCAGTTTGCTGACAGTGACCACCAGTATATATAGCAGTACGGTACGGAAGGCCACTGCTCTACCTACCTCTGTGTCATCAAGTATACTATCCATCTAGATTCTATACCTGTGGTGCATTTTAGTTTTGCAGTTTGCTGACAGTGACCACCAGTATATATAGCAGTACGGTACAGAAGGCCACTGCTCTACCTACCTCTGTGTCGTCAAGTATACTATCCATCCATACCTGTGGTGCATTTCAGTTGTGCGCAGTATATATAGTAGTAGGCCATTGCCATTGATACTGGCATATAATTCCACACATGAAAAAATGGAGAACAAAAATGTGGAGGGAAAGAGCAAGATCCACTTCCACCTCGTGCTGAAGCTGCTGCCACTAGTCATGGCCGAGACGATGAAATGCCATCAACGTCGTCTGCCAAGGCCGATGCCCAATGTCATAGTAGAGAGCATGTAAAATCCAAAAAACAAAAATTCAGTAAAATGACCCAAAAATCAAAATTGAAAGCGTCTGATGAGATGCCTTCCCAATATGCCATTTACAACACGGAGTGGCAAGGAACGGTTGAGTCCCTGGCCTATGTTCATGGTTAGTGGTTCAGATTCACATGAGGATGGAAGCACTCATCCTCTCGCTAGAAAAATGAAAAGACTTAGAAGTATATGCAATTGCGGTCGAATTCCCGAAATTGTCGAAAAAACTGGACTTTTTCGCCAAAAAAAAAAAAATCGACAATGCAATTCAGTACTTTCCGTCAAAAAAACGGACTTTCCAAATTCGACTTTTTGAAATTCGACATTTGTCAAATTCGACATTTCTGCAATGGTACAAATGCGGCAATTCGCCAAAAGTATATTCAATTGAAGTTTGGAAATTCGACAACAGTGCTTTTAGACAGTAAATTCGTCATTTTCAATCCGCCACACTTTGGTGGCGGAATCTAATAAAAAAATTTAAAAACATGTTTTTTTTGGTGTTTTTTTTTATTGGTAATAGCATATCTATTTATATTAAAAGGGATTAGGTACTTGGTTTGTCTATTTTGGAGGCACAAGTATTATTTATATATTTTTTAAAATATATATATATATATATATATATATATTTTTTTTTTTAAATGGAATGGTAAAAATCTGGAAAAAAAATGGCGTGGGGTCCCCCCTCCTAAGCATAACCAGCCTCGGGCTCTTCGAGCCGGTCCTGGTTCTAAAAATCCGGGGGGGGGGGGGGGGAATGACAGGGGATCCCCCGTATTTTTAAAACCAGCACCGGGCTCTGCGCCTGGTGCTGGTGCAAAAAATAGGGGGGACAAAAAGAGTAGTGGTCCCCCGTATTTTTTACACCAGCATCGGGCTCCACTAGCTGGACAGATAATGCCACAGCCGGGGGTCACTTTTATACAGCGCCCTGCGGCCGTGGCATTAAAATTCCAACTAGTCATCCCTGGCCGGGGTACCCTGGGGGAGTGGGGACCCCTTCAATCAAGGGGTCCCCACCCAGCCACCCAAGGGCCAGGGGTGAAGCCCGAGGCTGTCCCCCCATCCAAGGGCTGCGGATGGGGGGCTGATAGCCTTAAGAAAAATTAAAGAATATTGTTTTTTCCAGTAGTACTACAAGTCCCAGCAAGCCTCCCCCGCAAGCTGGTACTTGGAGAACCACAAGTACCAGCATGCGGGAGAAAAACAGGCCCACTGGTACCTGTAGTTCTACTGGGAAAAAATACCCAAATAAAAACAGGACACGCACACTGTGATAGTAAAACTTTATTTCACACATGTCGACACATACATACTTACCTATGTTCACACGCCGACCTCTGTCCACTTGTCCAAGTAGAATCCACGTGTACCTGTGAATAAAATTATACTCACCTGATCCAGTGTCCAGATTATAATCCACGTACTTGGCAAAAAAAAAAAAACACACGGACCAAACGGACTGAAAGGGGTCCCATGTTTACACATGGGACCCCTTTCCCCGAATGCAGAGACCCCCCCATGACTGCTGTCACAGAAAGGTCTCTTCAGCCAATCAGCGAGCGCAACGTCCTGGCACTCTGCTGATTGGCTATGCGCGTCTGAGCTGTCAGACAGCGCATCGCAAAGCCTCTCCATTATATTCAATGGTGGGAACTTTGCGGCTGCTTTATTTTTACACTGCAAATTAGATTGCAGATTGAACACACCACACCCAAATCTAACTCTCTCTGCACTTGTTAAATCTGCCTCCCCTGCAGTGCACATGGTTTTGCCCAACTGCTAACAAAATTTCTGCTGCGATCAACTTGGAATTACCCTGATGTGCACTGCAGGTGGGGCAGATGCAACATGTGCAGAGAGAGTTAGATTTGGGTGGGGTGTGTTCAAAGTGAAATCTAAATTGCAGTGTAAAAATAAAGCAGCCAATATTTACCCTGCACAGAAACAAAATAACCCACCCAAATCCAACTCTCTCTGCAAATGTTATATCTGCCACACCTGCAGTGCACATGGTTTTGGCCAACTGCTAACAAATTTGCTGCTGCGATCAATTCTGAATTACCCCCTAAATCCCCAATCTGGGTACTTAGTCTGCGACCCGGCTAAACTTGGTATTAGCAGTAAGGGCACTGTGTGCTTGCTCAAGACTATCTCTGTCTCCCTGGAAGGGCTCTTTGTGGGTTAATTATGCATTTAACCTTTTCCTGTGTGTGGGTGCTGTCACTGTCACAGTATGTCAGACAAAGAGTGTGTTCCTCTTCTCCAGGGGGTTCACTACAGTGTACTCAGTGCAGTGTACCTTCCAGGCTAGCGGAGCAGAGCCAGCATGGCTGGACTCCATTAAGGTAATGATTTCCAATATTTCTACTAAATTGTCTCGCAATGAGAAAGAGACACAATACGTAAGACAATCGATGACTGAGTTTATGAACAGAGACTCTGTACCCAAACCAGCGTCTCAGTCCCCTACCATATGTCTGCAAAAATGTCCTTTGGCCCATATCCTGCAGTCTGACTCTGATGATGAGGGGTCAGACATGGAGGAGGGGGAGGGGGACACAGAGGTGGGGGAGGCTACTCTGTCACAGGGAATAGAGGCTCTTATAGAAGCTGTCAGAGAGCTTCTGCATATCCCTGATAAGGTAACAGAGGAGACTGAGGAATCTTATTTTAATATAGAAAAGAAATCCTCGCCACTTTTCCTGTGTCCAAGGAACTAAATAACCTATTTGAAGAACCATGGGTTAATTCTGAAAGGAAATTTCAAATCCCTAAAAGATTGATATAATCTTTTCCCTTTCCTCCTGAGGATAGGACAAAATGGGAAAATCCACCGATAGTGGATGCATCAGTATCCAGGCTGTCATGAAAAATTGTATTGCATGTCCCTGGTGCAGCCTCCCTAAAAGACACAGCTGATCGTAGAATAGAGAATACACTCAAATCTTTGTATACAGCTGCTTGGGTGGCACAGAGACCCACAATAGCATGTGGGTGGATTACTAAATCCATTGCAAAATGGTCGGGTAACCTAACTGAGGTGTTAGATACCTTGCCTATGGGGGAGATTATTTTATTCCTGCAACATATATAGGACTCTGCTAATATTATGGTGGAAGCCATAAAAGAAATAGGCTTGCTTAATGCATGCACCACTGTTATGGCAGTGTCAGTATGCAGAGGCTTATGGCTACGCCAGTGGACTGCTGACGCGGACTCCAGGAAAGGTGTGGAAGGCCTACCCTTCACAGGAGAGGCCTTATTTGGAGATGAACTAGACAAATGGATCTCCAAAGCTACTGTGGGTAAGTCCACGTATCTTCCTTCTGCAGCTCCCCCAGCCAGGAAAGCCTACTCAGGATCAAATCTACTGTCCTTTTGGACTGCCAAGTTTATGGGCAAAACCAGAGGTTCTTCTACAGTCACCAGAGGTGCTAGAGGTAAACCACAAAAACCAGCAACTGCAGGTTGACAGGAACAGAGCTCAAGTTCTGCTTCCTCAAAGCCTTCAGTATGATGGTGGACCGCGATGCCTGGAAGACTGGCAGGTGGGAGCATGACTAAATGCCAGGATTCCTGGGTCACAGATCTTATTTCCCAGGGATATTACTCCAACCTGTTTGTAGTACCGAAACCGGACGGCTCGGTAAGACAGATTTTGAACCTCAAGTCACTGAACCCGTACTTACGAGTGTTCAAATTCAAGATGGAGTCTCTGAGAGCAGTGATCTCGGGTCTGGAGGAGGGGGAATTCCTAGTGTCCCTGGATATCAAGGATGCGTACCTTCATATTCCGATCTGGCCGCCTCCTCAGGCTTATCTTCCTGCAGCCAGTGACTTCTTGCGGTTGCTGCTTAGGTCCCTCTCATTCTCTGAGGAGCCCCCAGAGGCTGCAGAGAGGATCAGATATCAGGAAACTGAAGTCACAATGGTCATGATATTCAACCCAAGGATGGTCACGATGCTCTGACAATCGATGCTTGTAACCAATGTTTATATTAAAAAGTTTTAAATAAAATTGTATTGGATGTACTTTAAATTAATGTTCATAACCTAATTCAATCATAAAAAAATGACAATTTGAGGGTTTTTTGAAAATATATTAATTGATTACTAAATGGTGTAATATATTACCTTTTATTTAGGAGCATTAATTTCCAGGGGTTGCAGGGAAAATTACTGTTTTTAAAAAGCCCCAATAAAAATATATATTTTTAATAAAAATTCTAATTTAAAAGAGTGCCCCAGCAAAAAAAAAAGTCTTCTTTTTCTCAGTACAGATTAGAGGAATGGTCAAGAACGTGGCAGCTACAGTTTAATGCCAAAAAATAGTATTACTGGCACTTTACTGGAAACTACTGAGGAGGAAAGGGATCAAGGAGTCACTATTTCAAGTGACATACAGGGCAGGTAAGCAATGTAACAAAGCAATGAGGAAGGCTAGCCAGATGCTTGGTTGTACAGGCAGAGGAATCAGTTGCGGAAAGAAAGACGGAATAATGCCACTGTATAGGTCTAGAACACTGTGATCAGTTCTGGAGGCCATATCTCCAGAAGGATATACACTATATGGGCAAAAGTATTTGGACGCCTGACCATTACACCAACAGGGACTGTAATGACATGGTCTTCAAATACATATACTTTAATATGGACGTGGTCACCCTTTTGAAGATAAAATAGCTTCCAGTCCTCTTGGAAGGCTTTCCAGAAGATTTTGGCATATTTTTGTAGGAATTTGTGCCCATTCATTCTGTGGAGCATGTATGAGGTCAGACACTGATGTTGGATGAGTTGGCCTAGCTCGCAATCTCCATTCCAGTTCATCCCAAAGGTGCCCGATGGGGTTGAGATCAGGGCTATGTGGAGACCAGTCAAGTTCTTCCACACTGAACTCATCAAAACATGTCTTTATAGTACTTGCATTGTGCACTGGGGCACAATCACAATGAACAATGCACAGGGCCTTCCCCAAACTGTTCCCACGATGATGGACGCATAGCATTGTCCAAAATCTTGGTATGCTGAACATTAAGATTGCCCTTCACTGGGGATAAGGGGCCTAACCCAAACCCTGAAACACAACCCCATACCATTATCCCTTCTCCACCAAACTTCACAGTTGGTATAATGCAGTCAGGCAGGTAACGTTCTCCCGACATCCGGCAAACCCAGACTCGCTTATCTGACTGCCAGAGAAGTGTGATTCGTCACTCCACAGAACATATTTCCAGTGCTCCACAGTCCAGTGTCGGTGGGCATTACACCTCTCAATCTGACGCTTGGCACTGGACTAGGTGATGTGAGGCTTGCAAGCAGCTGCTCGGCCATAGAAACCCATTCCATTAAGCTCCCACCACACAGTTTTTGTGCTTACATTAATGCCGTGTAAGTTCGGAACTCTTCAGCTATGGAATCAGCATAGCGGTGGTGACTTTTACGCACCATGCATCTTAGCAGTCGTTGACCCTGCTCTGTGATTTTACGTGGTCTTCCACTTCGTGGCTGAGTTGCTGTCGTTCCTAAACACTTCCACTTTCTAATAATCTCACAGCTGACCGTGGAATATCCAGCAGAGATGAAATGTCACGAACCGTCTTATTACAAAGGTGGCGTCCCATCAAAGTACCACGCTTGAAGTCACTGAGCTCTTCAGAATTACCCATTTTGTATCACAAATCTTTGCACATGAAGGTTGCATGGCTAGATGTTTGATTTTATACACCTGTGGCAACGGGTCTGATTGAAACAGCTGAATTCAATAATTAACAGATGTGGCCAAATACTTTTGTACATATAGTGTATATACATTAGAAACTGTACCTAGAAGGGCAACTATAATGGTGCATGGCCTACATCACACAACTTACCCGGAAAGCCTAAAATATCTGAATATGTATAGGAGCAGAGAAGGGAAAGGGGGGACATGATAGAAACTTTCAAATATATCAAGGGTTTTAACAAAGGTGGTCATTCCGAGTTGTTCGCTCGTTGCCGATTTTATATTGCGATTAGTCGCTTACTGCGCATGCGCAAGGTTCGCAGAGCACATGCGCTTAGTTATTTTACACAAAAGTTAGGTATTTTACTCACGGCATAACAAGGATTTTTCATCGTTCTGGTGATCGTACTGTGATTGACAGGAAGTGGGTGTTTCTGGGCGGAAACTGGCCATTTTCTGGGCGTGTGCGAAAAAACGCTGGCGTTTCTGGGAAAAACGTGGGAGTGTCTGCAGAAACGGGGGAGTGTCTGGGCGAACGCTGGGTGTGTTTGTGACGTCAACCCAGGAACAAAACTGACTAAACTGATCGCAATGGCAGAGTAAGTCCGGAGCTACTCAGAAACTGCTAAGAAATTTCTATTTGCAATTCTGCAAATCTTTCGTTCGCAATTCTGCTATGCTAAAATACACTCCCAGAGGGCGGCGGCTTACCGTGTGCAATGTTGCTAAAAGCAGCTAGCGAGCGAACAACTCGGAATGAGGGCCAAAGTCCAGGAGGGTGACATTCTTCCAAGGAAAATAAGTATTAGAACACGAGGACACATGCTGAACTGGAAGGAGGTAGATTCAGGGGAAACTTGAGGAAGCATTAGTTTACAGAAAAGGTAGTGGGTAGGTGGAATAGCCTCACATTAGAAGTGGTAGAGGGTAATAGAGTAATTTAAACATGCTTGGGATAGACACATGAATATGGAATACATATGATATGGCGGGATACCGGCTGTCAGTATCTCGACAGCGGCATCCTAACAGCCAGCATACTGTCAAAGTCGAAAAATATCGTGATTCACAATGCCTTGTACTAACTCCAATGCACATGCCCGCTGCACGTGCACACGCTCTGGCGTGTGTGCGCATATTCGCAGTTTGCGTAACAGCGCTTCCACGGTCGCGCGCTTTGGCGCGTGGTATGTGCATTTACGGTAGGGTTTGTGAGCATGTAGCGGGCGACTCGATTGTAACATAGTTAACCAAAATAGTGTGTTTTATAGATAATATTCCCCTTAACAATGTCAGCAAGTATGCTTAATATAAACGGTTCGTGGACAGAGGGATTCCTCTTTGCATGATATGAAGGGTTAGATAGGGATTGAACGGTGATGTTTAGTATCCAGCTGTAGAGTATTTTAATAGTAACATTTCGGTGTTGGTTTGGAAGAGATTGTTCGCTCCAGCGTATAGTTATATGTAAAAGTAGTTTATGGACATTTACTGTATTTGCTGTTCATTATCCATGCGGCGGGAATCCTGAGGATACCTCCCACCTGAGCAGTTGGAGAAAGACACATCCCACCTGTTCGAACCCACCTATGACCTTTTGTTATAATGCAGAGACACATTCCTGTGTCCAATGAACAATGAGATTGTAGGGACCATTGTATTGTTACTGTATGTTGTGTATATAAGGACCACCATAGCTGGGCCAGTGACGCACTCTCTCTGCAAGGTTTTCGTCATTGAAGGCTGAGGGCTGGTTTCCAGGACTGCGCTTGCGATTCATTCCCACGTGTGTAAGTTCTCTGTGGCCATTTTGTTATCCTTCTATGTTTGCCAATTATTCTCTTTCTGTTTGCTAGTATTTGCGATCGCTTTGCTATTGTTCACTTTATGTCTTGTTATTCTGTTTAGATATTAATGTTAGGTCTGTAGTGTATGAACTGTACTGTTATTTCCTTTATGTACTAAAAGAATCTTCTACGAAGGTGTTGGAACCTTACCAGGTCTTGTGTGTTACACCATTTATTACTAAGGGATTCTGAGCGTCTCAATCGCTCAAACAGCTTTCATACTATCACGGTTTCCCGGCGTTTCATCGCTGCAGTACTTTATCATTAAGGTTTAAGGTTTAAACATATCGTCACTGTATTGTATTAAGGTTTAAAGGTTATCAACTGTGTGTGCGCCCACTGTGTGTATTCCGTACACCCAGCGCAGCGTGTGTACGCTAAGTGCGTACCACGTGCGAAGTCTTTGTACGCAAATAGCGTACAAAGTGCGTAGCACGTGCACGTGGTCTGGCGGCTTTTACGGCTCCATGGTGATTGTATATAGCTAATGTTTAATGATAATAATAGACATTATCAATACAGACAGTGAGCGCAGCATGCCCCTTTGCGGGCTTGCTGTGCTGTCACGCTTGGCAAGCTCTGCTCACCACAGGGTTATATTCCCCCTCAGGTGGTGGCGTGGACCACCACCCAAGGGGGAATACCAGGCAGCGGTTGAAATTCCGACCGCCGGCATTTCCCCGCCTGTTGGGATTCCGTCCTTCTGGATCCTGAGTGCCGGGATCCCAATAGGTGGTATTTTAACCGCATCCCAAGAATATCCATGCAAGGGCAAAAAAGGGGCAGACTAGATGGGCCAAGCGGTTCTTATCTGCCGTCACATTCTATGTTTCTAAATGTATTGGAGTATTACGGCCACTGGACAGACCTCTGATCACTTTAAAGCTAATTTTACACCAGAAAGCTAGGACAGAGCATAAGAGCTGGCATGGCCGTACACTGTCCAGACTTGGTAGAGTCGTTGTCCTCACAATGATGCTCTTCCCACCATTCTCTGATTGCTAGAAGCTCCAGTTCAGGTTCCCCTGGGCTTTCCTTACAGGAACTTCTTACTCTCATCAGTGACCCTGTCTGGGGTGGTCGGATACCGAGGCTTAGTGATTGTGTTCTGTGCAAACGGAAGAATAAAAGTAGTATCCACCTCCCTGACTCCCCCAGTTATTAATGTGCAATTGTTTCACAAATTACTCCATTCAATAAGGATAGTGTAAAAGACGTGATATTTAATGTGTAGACACAGTGATGTCACTCTCTCATTTACATGTTATACCCGCAGTGATGTCACTCCCTCATTTACATGTTATACCTGCAGTGATGTCACTCTCTCATTTACATGTTATACCCGCAGTGATGTCACTCTCTCATTTACACGTTATACCCACAGTGATGTCACTCTCTCATTTACACGTTATACCCACAGTGATATCACTCTCTCATTTACATGTTATACACACAGTGATGTCACTCTCTCATTTACATGTTATACCCGCAGTGATGTCACGCTCTCATTTACATGTTATACCCGCAGTGATGTCACTCTCTCATTTACATGTTATACCCACAGTGATGTCACTCTCTCATTTACATGTTATACCCGCAGTGATGTTACTCTCTCATTTCCATGTTATACCCGCAGTGATGTCACCCTCTCATTTACATGTTCTACCTGCAGTGATGTCACTCTCTCATTTACATGTTATACCCACAGTGATGTCACTCTCATTTACATGTTATACCCACAGTGATGTCACTCTCATTTCCATGTTATACCTGCAGTGATGTCATTCTCTCATTTCCATGCTATACCCGCAGTGATGTCACTCTCTCATTTACATGTTATACCCACAGTGATGTCACTCTCTCATTTACATGTTATACCCACAGTGATGTCACTCTCTCATTTACAAGTTATACCCGCAGTGATGTCACTCTCTCTCATTTCCATGCTGTACCCGCAGTGATGTCACTCTCTCTTACATGTTATACCCGCAGTGATGTCACTCTCTCATTTACATGTTATACCCACGGTGATGTCACTCTCTCATTTCCATGCTATACCCGCAGTGATGTCACTCTCTCTTACATGTTATACCCGCAGTGATGTCACTCTCTCTTACATGTTATACCCGCAGTAATGTCACTCTCTCATTTACATGTTATACCCACAGTGATGTCACTCTCTCATTTCCATGCTATACCCGCAGTGATGTCACTCTCTCATTTATATGTTATACCCGCAGTGATGTCACTCTCTCATTTATATGTTATACCCACAGTGATGTCACTCTCTCATTTACATGTTATACCCACAGTGATGTCACTCTCTCATTTATATGTTATACCCGCAGTGATGTCACTCTCTTATTTAAATGTTATACCCGCAGTGATGTCACTCTCTCATTTCCATGTTATACCAGTGATGTCACGCTCTCATTTACATGTTATACCCGCAGTGATGTCACTCTCTCTTACATGTTATACCCAGTGATGTCACTCTCTCATTTACATGTTATACCCACAGTGATGTCACTCTCTCTTACATGTTACACCCACAGTGATGTCAGTCTCTCATTTACATGTTACACCCACAGTGATGTCACTCTCTCATTTACACGTTACACCCGCAGTGATGTCACTCTCTCATTTACACGTTATACCCGTAGTGATGTCAATCTCTCATTTCCACGTTATACCCGCAGGGATGTCACTCTCTAATTTCCACGTTATACCCGCAGTGATGTCACTCTCTAATTTCCATGTTATACCCGCAGTGATGTCACTCTCATTTCCATGCTATACCCGCAGTGATGTCACTCTTACATGTTATACCCACAGTGATGTCACTCTCTCATTTACATGTTATACCGGCAGTGATGTCACTCTCTCATTTACATGTTATACCCGCAGTGATGTCACTCTCTCATTTCCATGTTATACCCGCAGTGATGTCACTCTCTCATTTCCATGTTATACCCGCAGTGATGTCACTCTCTCATTTCCATGTTATACCCGCAGTGATGTCACTCTCTCATTTCCATGTTATACCCGCAGTGATGTCACTCTCTCATTTCCATGTTACACCCGCAGTGATGTCACGCTCTCAATTACATGTTACACCCGCAGTGATGTCACGCTCTCAATTACATGTTACACCCGCAGTGATGTCACGCTCTCAATTACATGTTACACCCGCAGTGATGTCACTCTCTCATTTACACGTTACACCCGCAGTGATGTCACTCTCTCATTTACACGTTACACCCGCAGTGATGTCACTCTCTCATTTCCACGTTACACCCGCAGTGATGTCACACTCTCATTTCCACGTTATACCCGCAGTGATGTCACTCTCTCATTTCCACGTTATATTCGCAGTGATGTCACACTCTCATTTCCACGTTATACCCGCAGCGATGTCACTCTCTCATTTCCACGTTATACCCGCAGTGATGTCACTCTCTGATTTCCACGTTATACCCGCAGTGATGTCACTCTCTCTTACATGTTATACCCAGTGATGTCACTCTCTCATTTACATGTTATACCCACAGTGATGTCACTCTCTCTTACATGTTACACCCACAGTGATGTCAGTCTCTCATTTACATGTTACACCCACAGTGATGTCACTCTCTCATTTAAACGTTACACCCGCAGTGATGTCACTCTCTCATTTACACGTTATACCCGTAGTGATGTCAATCTCTCATTTCCACGTTATACCCGCAGGGATGTCACTCTCTAATTTCCACGTTATACCCGCAGTGATGTCACTCTCTAATTTCCATGTTATACCCGCAGTGATGTCACTCTCTCATTTCCATGCTATACCCGCAGTGATGTCACTCTTACATGTTATACCCACAGTGATGTCACTCTCTCATTTACATGTTATACCCGCAGTGATGTCACTCTCTCATTTCCATGTTATACCCGCAGTGATGTCACTCTCTCATTTCCATGTTATACCCGCAGTGATGTCACTCTCTCATTTCCATGTTATACCCGCAGTGATGTCACTCTCTCATTTCCATGTTATACCCGCAGTGATGTCACTCTCTCAATTCCATGTTACACCCGCAGTGATGTCACGCTCTCAATTACATGTTACACCCGCAGTGATGTCACGCTCTCAATTACATGTTACACCCGCAGTGATGTCACGCTCTCAATTACATGTTACACCCGCAGTGATGTCACTCTCTCATTTACACGTTACACCCGCAGTGATGTCACTCTCTCATTTCCACGTTACACCCGCAGTGATGTCACACTCTCATTTCCACGTTATACCCGCAGTGATGTCACTCTCTCATTTCCACGTTATATTCGCAGTGATGTCACACTCTCATTTCCACGTTATATCCGCAGTGATGTCACTCTCTCATTTCCACGTTATACCCGCAGTGATGTCACTCTCTGATTTCCACGTTATACCCGCAGTGATGTCACTCTCTCAATTCCATGTTACACCCGCAGTGATGTCACGCTCTCAATTACATGTTACACCCGCAGTGATGTCACTCTCTCATTTCCACGTTATATCCGCAGTGATGTCACTCTCTCATTTCCACGTTATACCCGCAGTGATGTCACTCTCTCATTTCCATGTTATACCCGCAGTGATGTCACTCTCTCAATTCCATGTTACACCCGCAGTGATGTCACGCTCTCAATTACATGTTACACCCGCAGTGATGTCACGCTCTCAATTACATGTTACACCCGCAGTGATGTCACGCTCTCAATTACATGTTACACCCGCAGTGATGTCACTCTCTCATTTACACGTTACACCCGCAGTGATGTCACTCTCTCATTTACACGTTACACCCGCAGTGATGTCACTCTCTCATTTCCACGTTACACCCGCAGTGATGTCACACTCTCATTTCCACGTTATACCCGCAGTGATGTCACTCTCTCATTTCCACGTTATATTCGCAGTGATGTCACACTCTCATTTCCACGTTATATCCGCAGTGATGTCACTCTCTCATTTCCACGTTATACCCGCAGTGATGTCACTCTCTCATTTACACGTTATACCCGCAGTGATGTCACTCTCTCATTTCCACGTTATACCCACAGTGATGTCACGCTCTCATTTCCACGTTACACCCACAGTGATGTCACTCTCTCATTTCCGCGTTACACCCGTGATAGCGTTAATAATTAGCCACTATATTGGGTTATAATAATCAAATGCTTTTTATATAAGAAAGTAATGTGTTTAAATAAAGCTTGGACATATTCTGAACGTAGGTATATAAAGTATAAGCTAAGAAATCTCCATCTTGGTTCTTAGAGAAAAGCTAACATCTGGTATTCATCATGTATTGTCCACGACGACAGAAAATGGCTGTATGCAGTCTATGGAAAAACTTTTGAACAATAAATAGTCTGTTGCTAAAGAAATGCTAACGTAGCAGAAAAGAATTGGCAATGTATGAGATGATTATGCTATAGGATTTACTGGATATTGTGCAATGTATGTTACGAAATGAATGGAAAATAACTGTGCCCCCTCCTTTGGGGAGAGAAATGTGAGCTGGACAATTAAAACCAGATGTACACTATATGCCTATAAATATGTGTTTTTTAACTCAATAAAGCAGAATACTTGTGAGACATATCCTGTGCGTTTGTTTCATTGAGTGTTCTCCCAACGTGTTGGTCCCTGCTTCAAAGAGGTGACTTGATAATTGAAGGACTTTTCTTTAGTGACCAGGCTGCGCTAATGAGGCTAGCGCTATCACCCGCAGTGATGTCACTCTCATTTACGCGTTACACCCGCAGTGATGTCACTCTCTCATGTACGCGTTATACCAGCAGTGATGTCACTCTCTCATTTTCGCGTTATACCCGCAGTGATGTCACTCTCTCATTTACGCGTTATACCCGCAGTGATGTCACTCTCTCATTCCATGTTATACCCGCAGTGATGTCACTCTCTCATTTACATGTTATACCCACAGTGATGTCGCGCTCTCATTTACATGTTATACCCGCAGTGATGTCACCAGGTTTAGCCAATCACTTCATAACATGATATCCCATAATGCTTCACAAATATGGCGTCTATTTCTAGCAACATTCCTCATTCCCCATACAGCTGTCACTCAGGAGATTCCTATGATTGATAATCAAATGTTTAGGACCCTCATGAATGGGCCTCGGTCAGCATTCCGGTGGCTCCCAGACTTTCCCTGTTCTATTATTTGTTTATTATTATTAATTATAGGTGGATTGTTGTGTGGAAAACGTACCAATGTTTTATCTACTGATGGCACTGTGTACTGTCCATTCTGCTATTGCTGGTTTTCAAAACAAAGAGATTAGCCAAACAATTTGCAGCGTTTACAATAGTTACAGTATTGCGTTTCATGTCTATCAATTCATGTTTATTTAATGTCTTTTTTTATGTCTAACAAGATTTGATTTCTCTGAAAAACATTTCCCACACTCGGAGCATGTAAATGGTTTCTCACCTGTGGGACTTCTCTCATGTTTAACAAGATTTGATTTGTCTGTAAAACATTTCCCACACTCAGAGCAAGGAAATGGTTTCTCACCTGTGTGACTTCTCTGATGTGTAACAAGATGCGATTTCATTGTAAAACATTTCCCACACTCAGAACATGGAAATGGCCTCTCACCTGTGTGACTTCTCTGGTGTGTAACAAGAGCTGATTTCTGTACAAAACATTTCCCACACTCGGAGCATGGAAATGGTTTCTTACTACAAAAAGGATATACTGGAGCTTGAAAAGGTACAGAGGAGGGCGACCAAACTAATTAGGGCATGGAGACGATGGAATACAAGGAAAGGCTTGAAAGACTAGGCATGTTTACATTGCAAAAGCGGAGACTAAGAGGGGATATGATCAACATCTACAAATATATAAGGGGACAATACACAGAGCTTGCGCAGGACCTGTTTTTGGTTAGATCAACACAGAGGACTCGTGGACACTCGCTCAGGTTAGAGGAGAGGAGATTCCGCACAATACGGCGTAAAGGCTTTTTCACGGTAAGGACAATACGTGTTTGGAATTCCCTGCCCGAGGGAGTTGTAATGGCGGAATCTGTCAACACCTTTAAGAATGGGTTAGATAAATTCCTATTGGAAAAGGATATCCAGGGGTATGTTGCCTAGTCATGCATTATAGTTACTATAAATAGGGATAAAATGCAATGGCTGACAGCAGCATCAGTCAGAAATTTTAGTCAAATCATCATGCATAGGACACTACAAATAGGTTGAACTCGATGGACAATTGTCTTTTTTCAACCTCAGATACTATGTTACTATGTTATGTTACCTGTGTGACTTCTCTGATGTATAATAAGATGTGATTTCCTTGTGCAACATTTCCCACACTCAGAACAGAGAAAGTTTTTATCACCTGTGTGAGCTGCACTGTATGTAGCAATATTGGAGGTATCAGAGGAACAATCCTCACAGTTAGGTGAATCAGATGATATATTTGCACTGGAAGGTATTGGGTGTATATATAGAGAAATTGAGTTGTCTCCTGTAGAATCCTGTGTGATATTATCTTCTATTTTAAAATGTGGAGATAAAATGAGATCTCCCTCCGAGGTATTTCTGCTTGAGCCTCCATCTGCTGGAAATAAAATAAAGTGTATTGAAATTGACTTTTTTCCACTTTTATTTTATGTAACTAGGAATAAATATTCATACTATAACTAAGTTCACAATGTTAAGTGGTTTTATCTCTTTTTCCATTTATACCACATTTACAAAATAACAACGATGACTCATATCTTACAATATAATACAGTATATATAATATACTGTGAGTGAGAAAAAGAGAAGGAACATAATAGGGGCTGATGTCTCCTGATGTATAAGATACACCAGAGAGTGTGGGGAGGAGACTGGTCAGATCTCTGGGCTGGTAACACACAGTGACATGATGTGAGGGGGAGAGCAGGAGTATAATAGGGGCTGATGGCTCCTGATGTATGAGATACACCAGAGAGTGTGGGGAGGAGACTGGTCAGATCTCTGGGCTGGTAACACACAGTGACATGATGTGAGGGGAAGAGCACAAGTATGATAGGGGCTGATGGCTCCTGATGTATGAGATACACCAGATAGTGTGGGGAGGAGACTGGTCAGATCTCTGGGCTGGTAACACACAGTGACATGATGTGAGGGGGAGAGCAGGAGTATAATAGGGGCTGATGGCTCCTGATGTATGAGATACACCAGAGAGTGTGGGGAGGAGACTGGTCAGATCTCTGGGATGGTAACACACAGTGACATGATGTGAGGGGAGAGCAGGAGTATAATAGGGGCTGATGGCTCCTGATGTATGACATACACCAGAGAGTGTGGGGATGAGACTGGTCAGATCTCTGGGCTGGTAACACACAGTGACATGATGTGAGGGGGAGAGCAGGAGTATAATAGGGGCTGATGGCTCCTAATGTATGAGATACACCAGAGAGTATGGGGAGGAGACTGGTCAGATCTCTGGGCTGGTAACACACAGTGACATGATGTGAGGAGAACAGGAGTAAATTAGGGACTGATGGCTCCTGATGTATGAGGTACACCAGAGAGTATGGGGAGGAGACTGGTCAGATCTCTGGGCTGGTAACACACAGTGACATGATGTGAGGAGAACGGGACTGATGGCTCCTAATGTATGAGATACACCAGAGAGTATGGGGAGGAGACTGGTCAGATCTCTGGGCTGGTAACTAGTGATGTGCACCGGACATTTTTCGGGTTTTGTGTTTTGTTTTTGGATTCGGTTCCGCGGCCGTGTTTTGGATTCGGACGCGTTTTGGCAAAACCTCACCGAAATTTTTTTGTCGGATTCGGGTGTGTTTTGGATTCGGGTGTTTTTCTCAAAAAACCCTAAAAAAACAGCTTAAATCATAGAATTTGGGGGTCATTTTGATCCCATAGTATTATTAACCTCAATAACCATAATTTCCACTCATTTCCAGTCTATTCTGAACACCTCACACCTCACAATATTACTTTTAGTCCTAAAATTTCCGCAGAGGTCGCTGGATGGCTAAGCTAAGCGACCCAAGTGGCCGACACAAACACCTGGCCCATCTAGGAGTGGCACTGCAGTGTCAGACAGGATGGCACTTCAAAAAAATTGTCCCCGAACAGCACATGATGCAAAGAAAATAAGAGGCGCACCACGGTAGCTGTGTGACTAAGCTAAGCGACCCAAGTGGCCAACACAAACACCTGGCCCATCTAGGAGTGGCACTGCAGTGTCAGACAGGATGGCACTTCAAAGAAATAGTCCCCAAACAGCACATGATGCAAAGAAAAAAAGAGGCGCACCACGGTAGCTGTGTGACTAAGCTAAGCGACACAAGTGGCCGACACAAACACCTGGCCCATCTAGGAGTGGCACTGCAGTGTCAGACAGGATGGCACTTCAAAAAAATTGTCCCCAACAGCACATGATGCAAAGAAAAAAAGAGGCGCACCAAGGTCGCTGTGTGACTAAGCTAAGCGACCCAAGTGGCCAACACAAACACCTGGCCCATCTAGGAGTGGCACTGCAGTGTCAGACAGGATGGCACTTCAAAGAAATAGTCCCCAAACAGCACATGATGCAAAGAAAAAAAGAGGCGCACCACGGTAGCTGTGTGACTAAGCTAAGCGACCCAAGTGGCCAACACAAACACCTGGCCCATCTAGGAGTGGCACTGCAGTGTCAGACAGGATGGCACTACAAAAAAATTGTCCCCAAACAGCACATGATGCAAAGAAAAAAAGAGGCGCACCACGGTAGCTGTGTGACTAAGCTAAGCGACACAAGTGGCCGACACAAACACCTGGCCCATCTAAGAGTGGCACTGCAGTGTCAGACAGGATGGCACTTCAAAGAAATAGTCCCCAAACAGCACATGATGCAAAGAAAAATGAAAGAAAGAAGAGGTGCAAGATGGAATTGTCCTTGGGCCCTCCCACCCACCCTTATGTTGTATAAACAGGACATGCACACTTTAACGTACCCATCATTTCAGCGACAGGGTCTGCCACACGACTGTGACTGAAATGACTAGTTGGTTTGGGCCCCCACCAAAAAAAGAAGCAATCAATCTCTCCTTGCACAAACTGGCTTTACAGAGGCAAGATGTCCACCTCATCATCCTCCTCCGATTCCTCACCCCTTTCACTGTGTACATCCCCCTCCTCACAGATTATTAATTCGTCCCCACTGGAATCCACTATCTCAGGTCCCTGTGTACTTTCTGGAGGCAATTGCTGCTGGTGAATGTCTCCACGGAGTAATTGATTATAATTCATTTTGATGAACATCATCTTCTCCACATTTTCTGGAAGTAACCTCGTACGCCGATTGCTGACAAGGTAAGCGGCTGCACTAAACACTCTTTCGGAGTACACACTGGAGGGAGGGCAACTTAGGTAGAATAAAGCCAGTTTGTGCAAGGGCCTCCAAATTGCCTCTTTTTCCTGCCAGTATACGTACGGACTGTCTGACGTGCCTACTTGGATGCGGTTACTCATATAATCCTCCACCATTCTTTCAATGGTGACAGAATCATATGCAGTGACAGTAGACTACATGTCAGTAATCGTTGCCAGGTCCTTCAGTCCGGTCCAGATGTCAGCACTCGCTCCAGACTGCCCTGCATCACCGCCAGCGGGTGGGCTCGGAATTCTTAGCCTTTTCCTCGCACCCCCAGTTGCGGGAGAATGTGAAGGAGGAGCAGTTGACGGGTCACGTTCCGCTTGACTTGACAATTTTCTCACCAGCAGGTCTTTGAACCTCTGCAGACTTTGTGTCTGCCGGAAAGAGAGATACAACGTAGGTTTTAAATCTAGGATCAAGCACGGTGGCCAAAATGTAGTACTCTGATTTCAACAGATTGACCACCCGTGAATCCTGGTTAAGCGAATTAAGGGCTCCATCCACAAGTCCCACATGCCTAGCGGAATCGTTCTGTTTTAGCTCCTCCTTCAATGTCTCCAGCTTCTTCTGCAATAGCCTGATGAGGGGAATGACCTGACTCAGGCTGGCAGTGTCTGAACTGACTTCACGTGTGGCAAGTTCAAAGGGTTGCAGAACCTTGCACAACGTTGAAATCATTCTCCACTGCACTTGAGTCAGGTGCATTTCCCCTCCTTTGCCTATATTGTGGGCAGATGTATAGGCTTGAATGGCCTTTTGCTGCTCCTCCATCCTCTGAAGCATATAGTGGGTTGAATTCCACCTCGTTACCACCTCTTGCTTCAGATGATGGCAGGGCAGGTTCAGGACTGTTTGGTGGTGCTCCAGTCTTCTGTACGCGGTGGCTGAATGCCGAAAGTGGCCCGCAATTCTTCGGGCCACCGACAGCATCTCTTGCACGCCCCTGTAGTTTTTTAAATAATTCTGCACCACCAAATTCAATGTATGTGCAAAACATGGGACGTGCTGGAATTTGCCCAGATGTAATGCACGCACAATATTGGTGGCGTTGTCCGATGTCACAAATCCCCAGGAGAGTCCAATTGGGCTAAGCCATTCTGCGATGATGTTCCTGAGTTTCCGTAAGAGGTTGTCAGCTGTGTGCCTCTTATGGAAAGCGGTGATACAAAGCGTAGCCTGCCTAGGAACGAGTTGGCATTTGCGAGATGCTGCTACTGGTGCCGCCGCTGCTGTTCTTGCTGCGGGAGGCAATACATCTACCCAGTGGGCTGTCACAGTCATATAGTCCTGAGTCTGCCCTGCTCCACTTGTCCACATGTCCGTGGTTAAGTGGACACTGGGTACAACTGCATTTTTTAGGACACTGGTGACTCTTTTTCTGACGTCTGTGTACATTTTCGGTATCGCCTGCCTAGAGAAATGGAACCTAGATGGTATTTGGTACCGGGGACACAGTACCTCAATCAAGTCTCTAGTTGCCTCTGAATTAACGGTGGATACCGGAACCACGTTTCTCACCGCCCAGGCTGCCAAGGCCTGAGTTATCCGCTTTGCAGCAGGATGACTGCTGTGATATTTCATCTTCCTCGCAAAGGACTGTTGGACAGTCAATTGCTTACTGGAAGTAGTACAAGTGGTCTTCCGACTTCCCCTCTGGGATGACGATCGACTCCCAGCAGCAACAACAGCAGCGCCAGCAGCAGTAGGCGTTACACTCAAGGATGCATCGGAGGAATCCCAGGCAGGAGAGGACTCGTCAGACTTGACAGTGACATGGCCTGCAGGACTATTGGCTTTCATGTCTAAGGAGGAAATTGACACTGAGGGAGTTGGTGGTGTGGTTTGCAGGAGCTTGGTTACAAGAGGAAGGGATTTACTGGTCAGTGGACTGCTTCCGCTGTCACCCAAAGTTTTTGAACTTGTCAATGACTTGTGATGAATGCGCTCCAGGTGACGTATAAGGGAGGATGTTCCTAGGTGGTTAACGTCCTTACCCCTACTTATTACAGATTGACAAAGGCAACACACGGCTTGACACCAGTTGTCCGCATTTCTGTTGAAATAATTCCACACCGAAGAGGTGATTTTTTTTGTAATTTGACCAGGCATGTCAATGGCTATCTTCGTCCCACGGACAACAGGTGTCTCCCCGGGTGCCTGACTTAAACAAACCACCTCACCATCAGAATCCTCCTTGTCAATTTCCTCCCCAGCGCCAGCAACACCCATATCCTCATCCTGGTGTATTTCAACACTGACATCTTCAATTTGACTATCAGGAACTGGACTGCGGGTGCTCCTTCCAGCACTTGCAGGGGGCGTGCAAATGGTGGAAGGCGCAAGCTCTTCCCGTCCAGTGTTGGGAAGGTCAGGCATCGCAACCGACACAATTGGACTCTCCTTGGGGATTTGTGATTTCGAAGAACGCACAGTTCTTTGCTGTGCTTTTGCCAGCTTAAGTCTTTTCTTTTTTCAAGCGAGAGGATGAGTGCTTCCATCCTCATTTGAAGCTGAACCACTAGCCATGAACATAGGCCAGGGCCTCAGCCGTTCCTTGCCACTCCGTGTCGTAAATGGCATATTGGCAAGTTTACGCTTCTCCTCAGACGCTTTTAATTTAGATTTTTGGGTCATTTTACTGAACTTTTGTGTTTTGGATTTTACATGCTCTCTACTATGACATTGGGCATCGGCCTTGGCAGACAACGTTGATGGCATTTCATCGTCTCGGCCATGACTAGTGGCAGCAGCTTCAGCACGAGGTGGAAGTGGATCTTGATCTTTCCCTATTTTTTAACCTCCACATTTTTGTTCTCCATATTTTAATGTGTGGAATTATATGCCAGTATCAATAGCAATGGCCTACTACTATATATACTGCGCACAACTAAAATGCACCACAGGTATACAATGTAGATGGATGGATAGTATACTTAATGGATGACGAGTGACGACACAGAGGTAGGTACAGCAGTGGCCTACCATACTGCTATATACAGTATACTGGACCTGGTGGACACTGTCAGCAAACTGCTAAACTAGTCTAAAAAAAAAGCCACAGCTAGACAATGTAGATGGATGGATAGTATACTTAATGGATGATGAGTGACGACACAGAGGTAGGTAGGTACAGCAGTGGCCTACCGTACTGCTATATACAGTATACTGGACCTGGTGGACACTGTCAGCAAACTGCTAAACTAGTCTAAAAAAAAAGCTACAGCTATACAATGTAGATGGATGGATAGTATACTTAATGGATGACGAGTGACGACACAGAGGTAGGTACAGCAGTGGCCTACCGTACTGCTATATACAGTATACTGGACCTGGTGGACACTGTCAGCAAACTGCTAAACTATTCTAAAAAAAAGCCACAGCTATACAATGTAGATGGATGGATAGTATACTTAATGGATGACGAGTGACGACACAGAGGTAGGTAGGTACAGCAGTGGCCTACCGTACTGCTATATACAGTATACTGGACCTGGTGGACACTGTCAGCAAATTGCTAAACTAGTCTAAAAAAAAAGCCACAGGTATACAATGTAGATGGATGGATAGTATACTTAATGGATGACGAGTGACGACACAGAGGTAGGTACAGCAGTGGCCTACCGTACTGCTATATACAGTATACTGGACCTGGTGGACACTGTCAGCAAACTGCTAAACTAGTCTAAAAAAAAGGCACCACAGGTATACAATGTAGATGGATGGATAGTATACTTAATGGATGACGAGTGACGACACAGAGGTAGGTACAGCAGTGGCCTACCGTACTGCTATATACAGTATACTGGACCTGGTGGACACTGTCAGCAAACTGCTAAACTAGTCTAAAAAAAAGGCACCACAGGTATACAATGTAGATGGATGGATAGTATACTTAATGGATGATGAGTGACGACACAGAGGTAGGTACAGCAGTGGCCTACCGTACTGCTATATACAGTATACTGGACCTGGTGGACACTGTCAGCAAACTGCTAAACTAGTCTAAAAAAAGGCACCACAGGTATACAATGTAGATGGATGGATAGTATACTTAATGGATGATGAGTGACGACACAGAGGTAGGTAGGTACAGCAGTGGCCTACCGTACTGCTATATACAGTATACTGGACCTGGTGGACACTGTCAGCAAACTGCTAAACTAGTCTAAAAAAAAGGCACCACAGGTATACAATGTAGATGGATGGATAGTATACTTAATGGATGACAAGTGACGACACAGAGGTAGGTAGGTACAGCAGTGGCCTACCGTACTGCTATATACAGTATACTGGACCTGGTGGACACTGTCAGCAAACTGCTAAACTAGTCTAAAAAAAAATCCACAGCTAGACAATGTAGATGGATGGATAGTATACTTAATGGATGACGAGTGACGACACAGAGGTAGGTACAGCAGTGGCCTACCGTACTGCTATATACAGTATACTGGACCTGGTGGACACTGTCAGCAAACTGCTAAACTAGTCTAAAAAAAAGCCACAGCTATACAATGTAGATGAATGGATAGTATACTTAATGGATGACAAGTGACGACACAGAGGTAGGTAGGTACAGCAGTGGCCTACCGTACTGCTATATACAGTATACTGGACCTAGTGGACACTGTCAGCAAACTGCTAAACTAATCTAAAAAAAAAGCCACAGCTATACAATGTAGATGGATAGTATACTTAATGGATGACGAGTGACGACACAGAGGTAGGTAGGTAGAGCAGTGGCCTACCGTACTGCTATATACAGTATAATGGACCTGATGGACACTGTCAGCAAATTGCTAAACTAGTCTAAAAAAAAGGCACCACAGGTATACAATGTAGATGGATGGATAGTATACTTAATGGATGACGACACAGAGGTAGGTAGGTACAGCAGTGCACTCTGCACTGTACTCCTCCTATATAATATTATTAATTATACTGGTGGTCCCCAGTCCCCACAATAAAGCAGCACACTGTGAGCACAGATATGGAGTGTTTTTCAGGCAGACAAACGTATACTGGTGGTCACTGTCAGCAAAACTCTAGTCTGCACTGTACTCCTGCTATAGCTGCTCCCCAGTCCCCACAATTAAGCAGTGTGAGCACTCAGCACAGATATATCATGCAGCACACTGAGCACAGATATGGTATGGAGCGTTTTTTTCAGGCAGAGAACGGATAAAAACTGGTAGTCACTTATCAGCAAAACTCTGCACTGTACTCCTAACAGCTGCTCCCCAATCCTCCCCACAATTAAGCAATAAAAAAGCTACTGTCTTCTACAATAAACGGAGAGGACGCCAGCCACGTCCTCTCCCTATCATCTCCAATGCACGTGTGAAAATGGCGGCGACGCGCGGCTGCTTATATAGAATCCAAATCTCGCGAGAATCTGACAGCGGGATGATGACGTTCGGGCGCGCTCGGGTTAGCCGAGCAAGGCGGGAAGGTTCGAACCTGCCTCGGACCCGTGTAAAAAGGGTGGAGTTCGGGGGGGTTCGGATTCCAACAAACCGAACCCGCTCATCACTACTGGAACACACAGTGACATGATGTGAGGGTCAGAGCAGGAGTATAATAGAGCCTGATGGATGCTGACTCTCCCACTGGGCAGATACATTCCCCTCATTAGCCTGTACTGACAGAGGAGGGTGTATGATAAGAGATTGCTTTAGTGACTAAGGAAAGAGAACATGTGACTCTTCTCTGTAACAAATGTTTATTACTCACATGTGCTGATATCTGTAGGGATTTCCTCCTCCTTACACTGTTGATCACCCCTCACATACGTCTCTTCTTCCTTCTTTATATCTTCTCCCTTAATATCAGTCATATACGTCTCTTCTTCTTTCTCTATATCCTCTGCCTTCATATCAGTCACATACATCTCTTCTTCTCCCTCTGTATCTTCTGCCTTCATATCAGTCACATACGTCTCTTCTTCTCCCTCTGTATCTTCTGCCTTCATATCAGTCACATATGTCTCTTCTTCTCCCTCTATATCTTCTACCTTCATATCAGTCACATACGTCTCTTCTTCTCCCTCTGTGTCTTCTGCCTTCATATCAGTCACATACGTCTCTTCTTCTCCCTCTATATCTTCTGCCTTCATATCAGTCACATACGTCTCTTCTTCTCCCTCTGTATCTTCTGCCTTCATATCAGTCACATACGTCTCTTCTTCTCCCTCTATATCTTCTGCCTTCATATCAGTCACATACGTCTCTTCTTCTCCCTCTGTATCTTCTGCCTTCATATCAGTCACATACGTCTCTTCTTCTCCCTCTATATCTTCTGCCTTCATATCAGTCACATACATCTCTTCTTCTCCCTCTATATCTTCTGCCTTCATATCAGTCACATACGTCTCTTCTTCTCCCTCTGTATCTTCTGCCTTCATATCAGTCACATACGTCTCTTCTTCTCCCTCTGTGTCTTCTGCCTTCATATCAGTCACATACGTCTCTTCTTCTTCCTCTATATCTTCTACCTTCATATCAGTCACATACGTCTCTTCTTCTCCCTCTATATCTTCTGCCTTCATATCAGTCACATACGTCTCTTCTTCTCCCTCTGTATATTCTACCTTCATATCAGTCACATACGTCTCTTCTTCTCCCTCTATATCTTCTGCCTTCATATCAGTCACATACGTCTCTTCTTCTCCCTCTGTGTCTTCTGCCTTCATATCAGTCACATACGTCTCTTCTCCCTCTATATCTTCTGCCTTCATATCAGTCACATACGTCTCTTCTCCTTTTATATCAGTCAGATCTTCACCCTGAATAACCCTATATAAATTAATGCTTTATTAATGCCGGACATCATTACTCAGAGTAATCAGGAGACTATCAGAGTATTAGACACACAGCTCTGTACAGACCATATAGTGCAATGGTTCTCAGTCATATCCAGCTGGGTTCCCCCTTCCAGTCCATTCGCCTTATTTGGACCCCTGACATTTGCAAAGCAATACATTTGTAAAAAAAATATACTTTGAATTAGATAAAATATTTATGATCCATTACATATAAACTAAATTAACAAGAAAACGATACAATAAATCTGTGATCCCCATCTGCTTTCTTATACAGGGATAGATGTTCTCATCTTAGTATCAGGGTCTTACTGTGGTGCATGGGGCCAGAGACTCCCAATTACACTGCTTTCCCTGTGTCTCATTATCACCTGTATATTCTGCACCAGTCCCATCATTTCAGGAGATTTTTTAAGTAACCTCCCCTGAACATCACAGCAAGTACCCCTGGGATATAGTATTCCAAGATGAGAATGACTAGTGAAAAGTCACTTTGGTACATTGGTGAGACCCTAAATCCCACCTACCTGATCCTCCTGTGGGGTCCTGTACAATCCTGGGAATACAGAGGATGGAGACATCTCTCTGGGGTATCTCTGTTACTGGATCCATCTGTAGGAGACACACAGTGACTGAGTACAGTGTATATATGTGATTACCAGATGATGTGTGTATATAGGGGCCCCCACACCTGCTCTCCCCTGTACAATACATGACAGTCTCCTCTTACCCAGTGATGTGAGGGGCCGGTGATTCTCCATCATCACGTCCTTGTACAGACCCCTGTGTTCCTCTATATACTCCCCCTCCTGCATGGAGACATAGACAGTGACATCCTGACACCTTATAGGAACCTGACACACAATGATACAGTCATCACCCAGACACATCCCCTGGTGTTACTGTATAATGTCCCATTCCAAGCAGTCACCTCTCCAGTCATCACCCAGACACATCCCCTGGTGTTACTGTATAATGCCCCATTCCCAGCAGTCACCTCTCCAGCCATCACCGAGACACATCCCCTGGTGTTACTGTATAATGTCCCATTCCCAGCAGTCACCTCTCCAGTCATTACCCGGACACATCCCCTGGTATTACTCTATAATGCCCCATTCCCAGCAGTCACCCGGACACATCCCCTGGTGTTAATGTATAATGCCCCATTCCTGGCAGTCACCTCTCCAGTCATCACCGAGACACATCCCCTGGTGTTACTGTATAAAGTCCCATTCCCAGCAGTCGCCTCTCCAGTCATCACCCAGACACAACCCCTGGTGTTACTGTACAATGTCCCGTTCCCAGCAGTCACCTCTCCAGTCATCACCAAGACACATCCCCTGGTGTTACAGTATAATGCCCCATTCCCAGCAGTCACATCTCCAGTCATCACCCAGACACATCCCTCGGTGTTACTGTATAATTCCCCATTCCCAGCAGTCACCTCTCCAGTCATCACCCAGACATATCCCCTGGTGTTACTGTATATTGACCCATTCCCACCAGTCACCTCTCCAGTCATCACCCAACACATCCCCTGGTGTTACTGTAAAATGTCCCTTTCCCAGCAGTCACCTCTCCAGTCATCACCCAGACACATCCCCTGGTGTTACTGTATAATGTCCCATTCCCAGCAGTCACCTCTCCAGTCATCACCCAGACACATCCCCTGGTGTTACAGTATAATGTCCCATTCCCAGCAGTCACCTCTCCAGTCATCACCCAGACACATCCCCTGGTGTTACAGTATAATGTCCCATTCCCAGCAGTCACATCTCCAGTCATCACCCAGACACATCCCTCGGTGTTACTGTATAATTCCCCATTCCCAGCAGTCACCTCTCCAGTCATCACCCAGACATATCCCCTGGTGTTACTGTATAATTCCCCATTCCCAGCAGTCATCTTTCCAGTCGTCACCCAGACACATCTCCTGGTGTTACTGTATATTGACCCATTCCCACCAGTCACCTCTCCAATAATCACCGAGACACATCCCCCGGTGTTACTGTATAATTCCCCATTACCAGCAGTCACCTCTACAGTCATCACCCAGACACATCCCCTGGTGTTACTGTATAATGTCCCATTCCCAGCAGTCACCTCTCCAGTCATCAGCTGAATGATCTTGTTGGTGAGTTCCAGGATCTTCTGGTCATTGTCTCTCTCATGTATGAGTGAGTGAGGTGGAGGCACCATGATGGGGCTCTGGATCCTGCTCAGACCTCCCGACACATGGGGGCGGCTCCTGGGTGTCTCATAATCACTGGATGTCTTCCTCACTACTGTGTAATCCTGTGTATTGAGAAAAAAAACATTATCACTGCATACACTCCCAAATCCCCTCACCTCCTCAGCTATGTCCCTGTATCATTACTATAGATATAAGTGATGTCACTGTGACGCTCCCACATCCCCTTCCCTCCCCAGTCATGTCCCTATATTCTTACTATAGATATAAGTGATGTCACTGTGATGCTCCTAGATCCCCTCACCTCCAGTCATGTTTCTGTAATATTACTATAGATATAAATGACGTCACTGTGACAATCCCAGATCCTCCCACTTCCCCAGTCATGTCCCTGTATTATGACTATAGATATAACAGTAAGTGATGTCACTGTGATGCTCCCAGATTCCCTCACCTTCCCCAGTCATGTTCCTGTAATATTACTATAGATATAAGTGATGTCACTGTGACACTCCCAGATCCTCTAACTTCCCCAGTCATGTCCCTGTATTTTTACTATAGATATAAGTGACGTCACTGTGACGCTCCTAGATCACCTTACCTCCCCAGTCATGTCCATGTATTATTACTAAAGATATAAGTGACATCACTGTGACACTCCCAGATTCCCAGATCCCCTCACCTCCCCAGTCATGTCCCTGTATTATTACTATAAGTGATGTCACTATGATACTCAAAGATCCCCTCACCTCCCCAGTCATGTCCCTGTATTATCACTATAGATATAAGTGATGCCACTATGACACTCCCAGATCCCCTCACCTCCCCAATCATGTCCCTGTATTATTACCATAGATATAAGTGATGTCACTGTGACACTCCCAGATCCCCTCACCTCCCCAGTCAGCAGATATATGATCTCCAGGGTGATATTTATTATCCTCTCAGTCTTGTGACTCCTGTGCGTGTTCATCCTCAGTGAATCAGTGAGAATAGAGAACATGTGACGTGTAATAAAGACTGTGGCTCCTCACAGCTGGAGTGACTAGGAATAAATATAACACATATAGTACACATCACAGAGAATACATATAACACAGATATACGACACTCTGTGGTCAGGAAGTCTCCCCTTCCCCCCCAGCCATAGAGCCCTGGTTAGTGTTTGTTAGAAGTGCTTGTGACCCAGTCCCATAATGCTCCTCTCTGGGATCTTATTCCTCCCAGACACGTTTTGGCAAATTTACAAACACAATTAATTTGTGACTATACTCAGATAACGGGGGAGAGTGCACAGGAGAGCAGAAGGGGTTTAGATAGGGATCTCCGTATCTAAACCAGTTGGTAGTACCATATGAACCTTAATCACATACCAATGTGGAGAACCTGATACACACAGGTATATCACAAATAGGTAGGTACCCCAACTATTTGGTCGTAATAGCGCCATCTTTTATTTTGGTGCGGGTTACTCTCCAGAGGTGGTGGGAATTTAATCTCTCCATTTTTGGAATTTGCAGAGCAGAAGGGGTGTAGATAGGGGAAGTGGGGAACTACAGTAGGAAATCAGGGCGTATGACGGGGTGTTACAGTTGTACACAGGAGGCAGTATGACGGGGGGGAGGTAAAGGGAATAGGGGAGGGTAATAATACAGGGACAGGACAGCAGACAGGGAGGACACAAGGGACGAGCAATACAGAATTCCATCAGTCTCGGGTAATGTGTGACTCTGCACAGATGATGAAATGAGAAATTCCTGCAGCTCAGATGTAGGTGTCATGTGACCAGCCTGCCGGCCGTGTGTATGCTGCTCTCCCTGTATTATAATAATAACAGGACACTACAAGCTGCTCCCCCTGTATAATAATAATAACAACAACAACAAGACACCACAGGTTGTTCCCCCTGTATAATAATAACAACAGGACACCACAGGAGGCTGCTCCTCCTGTATAATAATAACAGGACACCACAGGCTGCTCCTCCTGTATAATAATAACAGGACACCACAAGCTGCTCCCACCGTATAATAATAATAATAATAATAATAATAACAGGACACTACAGGCTGCTCCCCCTGTATAATAACAATAATAATAACAACAACAACAACAACAAGATGACAGCAGAGGTTGTTCCCCCTGTATAATAATAACAACAGGACACCACAGGTTGCTCCACCTGTATAATAACAACAGGACACCACAGGCTGCTCCCCCTGCATAATTATAACAAGACACCATAGTCTGCTCCCCCTGTATAATAATAACAACAATAAATAATAACTGGGCACCACAGGCTGCTCCCCATGTATAACAACAACAACAACAGGACACCACAGGCTGCTCCTCCTGTATAATTATAACAGGACACCACATCCCGCTCCGCCTGTATAATAACAACAGGAAACCACATACTGCTCATGTATAATAATAACAGGACACCACAGGCTGCTCCCCATGTACAATAATAATAATAATAATAATAATAATAATAACAACAACAACAGGACACCACAGGCTGCTCCCCGTTTTATAATAATAATAATAGGACACCACAGGCTGCTCCTCCTGTATAATAATACAATAATATAATAATATTATTAAGCAGCAATAATGTCAGAGATTCTGTCCTTGTTCTGATTGGTGTATCTAACTCGTTTCAGCTATTTCACAGCTTTCATCAGAGAGCTAAATATATATAATTAAACTGTAATTTATTATTCTATGTGTTTATTAGGGTGAAGATCTGACTAATATTAAGGTAGAAGATATAGAGGGAGAAGAAGAGACGTATGTGAGGGGTGATCAGCAGTGTAAGGAGAAGGAAATACCTACAGATATCAGCACAGGTGTGTAATAACCACTTATTACAGAAAAGAGTCACATATTCTTCCTGCTCAGACACTACAGCAATCTCTTATCCTGCACCGTCCGCAAACAAATAAGAGAAACATGTCTGTCCAGTGTGGGAGTCGAGCCATCAGCCTCAATTATACTCCTGCTCTCCCCCGCACATCATGCCACTGTGTGTTATCAGCCCACAGATCTGACCAGTCTCCTCCCCACACTCTCTGGTGTATCTCATACATCAGGAGCCATCAGCCCCTATTATACTCCTGCTCTCCCCCTCACATCATGTCACTGTGTGTTACCAGCCCAGAGATCTGACCAGTCTCCTCCCCACACTCTCTGGTGTATCTCGTACATGAGGAGCCATCAGCCCCTATTATACTCCTGCTCTCCCCTCACATCATGTCACTGTGTGTTACCAGCCCAGAGATCTGACCAGTCTCCTCCCCACACTCTCTGGTGTATCTCATACATCAGGAGCCATCAGCCCCTATTATACTACTGCTCTCCCCCTCACATCATGTCACTGTGTGTTACCAGCCCAGAGATCTGACCAGTCTCCTCCCCACACTCTCTGGTGTATCTCATACATCAGGAGCCATCAGCCCCTATTATACTCCTGCTCTCCCCCTCACATCATGTCACTGTGTGTTACCAGCCCAGAGATCTGACCAGTCTCCTCCCCACACTCTCTGGTGTATCTCATACATCAGGAGCCATCAGCACCTATTATACTCCTGCTCTCCCCCTCACATCATGTCACTGCGTGTTACCATCCCAGAGATCTGACCAGTCTCCTCCCCACACTCTCTGGTGTATCTCATACATCAGGAGCCATCAGCCCCTATTATACTCCTGCTCTCCCCCTCACATCATGTCACTGTGTGTTACCAGCCCAGAGATCTGACCAGTCTCCTCCCCACACTCTCTGGTGTATCTCATACATCAGGAGCCATCAGCCCCTATTATACTCCTGCTCTCCCCCTCACATCATGTCACTGTGTGTTACCAGCCCAGAGATCTGACCAGTCTCCTCCCCACACTCTCTGGTGTATCTCATACATCAGGAGCCATCAGCCCCTATTACACTCCTGCTCTCCCCCTCACATCATGTCACTGTGTTACCAGCCCAGAGATCTGACCAGTCCCCTCCCCACACTCTCTGGTGTATACTCCTCACCCACACTACCGCTATACACTCCCTTATGTGATGTCTATACCCTTCACACACAGTATATTCTGCACAATTGTAAAGTCTGTGATATAGCCAATGCTAGCAGAAGAGAGCTGTCACAGCTGGGTGATGTGATGTCTTTATATTGTAAGACCACACTCATCATTGTTATTTTGTAAATGTTTAATAATTATCTGTGTGAAGTTCAGTTTATTCCTTTAACAGAAATAACAAGTAATAAAATATACGGCGGACCCAAGTTGCGTCTTTTTACTCTATACAATAAAAGTGCGCTAAATGTCGCAGCACTATGTCCCTTAGAGAAAGCAAGTGATCGCGCGCGCACACAGTTTTGCTGAGGTCCAATGCTCAGGTATATTTGATTAAAAAGGTATTCCAACAATATTACAAGTATACAGTTATACATTCAATATATCAAAGTCAGAGTTAACAGCCAGTATACATACGTTTGCATGCGCTCCCTGTATCCAGAGTACAGTCGTCACTAGATGACCTGGTAAAATCAGCACCTGGCCTATGACTCAGGGGAGCCCTATTTTATACAGTTAAATAATGGGTGTATACAACAGTGAGTTTCATCTTCTTCCATTGGTCCAGAGGCCAGACCTCTCTATAACGCGACGTCTCATAGGTCAGTCTACCTGAGGACGTGGGCCTTTGTTCTTTGCTGCAAGGACATGTGTTCCCCTCAGGGTTCCACTCTGAAACTGGATTGAACTAACCAGCATGAACAACTTGCTCTGCACATTATTCCATACATATCTTTTATTACTCATATCTTGCAGTCACAGTGTGCGACTATTTATCCGTAATTACCAGATTACTGATGGTAAAATACTGATTAATTTGCGACTAAACATGATACGACAATCTGGTCTTAACCCTGGAATAAGTATATAACTGGTTTAATGAAATAATACTAATTACTGTGTATTTTATACCTTGTTTTTGGACTTGCAATGACTATGTGTTGTATAGATATACGATTGTGTGCGTCTTGATGGCATTTCTCAGTGATTGCACATTTGACAGTATATACACTTACCACGAGGCAACACGCACACCGTGCGATTCTATGCACAATGCGCGGTAAGGCGCATGGTACGTCCTTTTACGTCAATTGCGTCTTTATGCCACCACTGAGAAATGCCACTCTGTGTGTAGTTTGTATGTGTCATTTTTTCCGACTTTGACGTGTAATCTGGAAAAGAGAAAAAAAAACACTAAACGTTTGGAACTTAGTAATACAGGTAGTATAAAGATATGTTCTCAGTTACATAAAACAAAAGTGGAAAAAACTCTATTTCCATAAAGATTTTTTTATTATTATTTCCAGCAGATGGAGGCACAAGCAGGAATTCCCCGGAGGGAGATCACATGTTGTCTACACATTGTAAAATAGAACATAACCTCACACGGGATTCTCCAGGAGAAAAGCCAGTTACTCTAAATATACATCCAGTACCTCACAGTGCAGATATATCCTCTGATCCCTCTAATTATGAGGACTGTACTACTGATATCTCCAATATTGCTACACACGGTACTGCTCACAGAGGTGATAAAAATATATGTTCTGAATGTGGGAAATGTTTTACAAAGAAAGCAGCTCTAGCTGTACATGAGAGAAGTCACACAGGTGAAAGACCATTTCCATGTTCTGAGTGTGGGAAATGCTTTATAGAAAACTCACATCTTTTAAAACATCAAAGAACTCACACAGGTGAGAGGCCATTTTTATGCGCTGAGTGTGGGAAATGCTTTATAGAGAAATCACATCTTCTTATACATCAGAGATATCACACAGGTGTGAGACCATTTCCTTGCTCTGAGTGTGGGAAATGTTTTACAACAAAATCTAGTCTTGTAATACATCAGAGAAGTCACACAGGTGAGAAACCATTTCCATGCTCTGAGTGTGGGAAATATTTTACACAGAAATCAATTCTTGTTATACATCAGAGAAGTCACAGGGGTGAGAAACCATTTACATGCTCTGAGTGTGGGAAATGTTTTACACAAAAATCAAATCTTGTTTCACATCAGAGAAGTCACAGTGGTAAGAACCCTTTTTCATGCTCTGAGTGTGGGAAATGTTTTACAGAAAAATCAAATCTTGAAATACATCAGATAGGTCACAATAGTGGGAGGTTATTTATATGTTCTGAGTGTGGGAAATGTTTTTCACGAAAAGCAAATCTAATTGAACATCAGAGAATTCACACAGGTGAGAGGCCATTTCCATGTTCTGAGTGTGGGAAATGTTTTACTCATAAATCAACTCGTGTTATACATCAGAGAAGTCATACAGGTGAGAAGCCATTTTCATGTTCTGAGTGTGAGAAAAGTTTTACTCATAAGTCAACTCTTGTTAAACATACAATAATACATAAAAGATGAACTAAAAGATATGAAACCTAATACTTTAAAAAAAAAATGTACTCAATATTAACAATAGCAGAATGGAAAGTACATCAGTAGAAAAAAACATTGGTACATTTTCCACTTTAGAATTAACATATATTAAAGTATTGCTAAATTATAGCTAGTAGTCCTCATTCTTCTTGAACTATAGCCAATAGAACCACATGGAGACAAATTCTGAAAATCAGTCCATCATGGAGAACGTCAAATGTTCCATCTGGGTATTGTGGCCATGTCACTGTGCCGGAGTCCATTTCCTACTCACCAGGTTTGGTGGTGCTGTTCTCCAGGGCAATTGTGGTTGCGTGTTAGGTAGGTAACGTAATGAAGTTCCACTTGTTGCCACCAGTCCCTCTCAGCTACTGCGGGGACCACTTGCATCTCCTTTTCTCCATGGTTCTGCTGTGGATGGCTCTTCCCTTCCTGGTGACTTCAGGCACCAAGTGCTCATAGGGCCGCACATGCCACTCTGAATTTAAAGGGCCAGGTGTGGCATCACGTTTGGTGCCTAATTCAAACTTCCTCCCTATTTAAGGCAGTCTCTGGGCACTCTTCATTGCCAGAGTATTAGGCTTATATCCTGTAATGCAGCATTTTTTCTGCATGAATGCACAGGGTTCTGATCCAGTCTTTCTGATGACTCTCAATTCCTACTCTCTTGGTAAGGCTGTTTTGTTTTTTTCTTGGTTCCAAATTTGGATATTCTAGTCTGGATGCAGTCAGTTTACCTCCAATCAAAATCCCGACGTTCAAAATCCCGACACCAATTGACCGATGGTCAAAATCCCGACAATGTCAAAATACCGACATTTAAAATACCGACAAGGTCAAAATACCGACATGTAAAATGCCGACAGGTCAAAATACCGACATGAGATTTTCATGATTTTTTTCATTGAAACCGACTTGTTCATACTTTACCATCCCAGTGGACCTGGAGGGGGAATATAATAGTGTGCCGAGCGCAGCGAGCCATGCGAGGGGATGCGGTACACTTTATATGGTGTCCATGTTGACTTATGTCGACATACACACACAAAAACATAAAAAACCGCATGTCGGTATTTTGACCTGTCGGCATTTTACATGTCGGTATTTTGACCTTGTCGGTATTTTAAATGTCGGTATTTTGTCCATGTCGGGATTTTGACCTTGTCGGGATTCTGACCATCGGTCAATTGGTGTCGGGATTTTGAACGTCTGTATTTTGATTGGAGGTATTTCATACCGATCCCTTCTAGTCACCTGACTCTACCCGTGCCCTGGTACCGCTTTGCGTGCCTGGTTCTAACCCGTTCCTATCAACTACACTCCGATTCGCCTCACAGTGACCAGTTTTTCTCTGCTTTTAGACCACCAGCTCGTACATAGGAACCCAGTCAGAGGACTGTGACCCGTATATCAGGCTTTGCAAAATCCAAATCTCTTGCAAGGGTCCCTGGTGAATGTCACTGATATATTAGACTCTGCTCCTCCGTTCTGGGTCTATGCCAATTCCAATTCTACAGTATGGTCACCATCCGTATCATTCCAGCTAGAGGTGTGATAGGCCAATTCTGTGAAATTATCCCTAAATTAAGGAAGAACTAATATTTTTCCAGTAATCCGGGATAACAGCTTTGTGGTTTTATTGAGATGTTTCAATTAAAGTTTTTTTGTTCTTGGAAATGGGAATCTCAGTGTAGTTTAAAAAATATCCAAAAATGGTGTCTCAGGTTATTTCATCAATTAGAGACTCCACAGGTAACTTGGTATATAATCCTAAAGATATCAATGGCATGTTTGCTCAATGTTATTAGGCTTTATATTATTTGTCTGCCCCATCTGACACTGCCTCCCATACTCAAGATATCCAACAATATCTGGGTTATTGCGCACACCCTAATATCTCCAAATCTGCAGCTCAGGATCTAGGAATGGATATCCCTGAGGAGGAACCTGCTGCTGCCCTCAAGGCACAAAAGCCATCCAAGGCTTCTGGTCCCCGATGGCTTTTCGATGGCCTACTATAAATCGTTTGCATGGCAGGTACCTCCTCAGCTGATTTGGCTATTTAACACAGTCTTCCATGGAGCCCAGTTCCACCCAGACTCTGCGCAACCTATTGTCCCAATTCCCTTGTCAACACTGATCTTAAGTTTTTTGCTAAGATTCTAGCCACTAGATTAAACAGGGTGTTGCCTTCCTTAATTCACCTGGACCAGGTTGGCTTTATCCCCCAACGCCAAGCCTCTGACAACACCAGGCGTACTATAGACTTAATGCATTATTCTAATATCAAAAAGATCCCCTCAGTTGTCTTGCTCTTAGATGAAGAAAAGGCGTTTGATCGCCTTTTATGGCCATTTATGTTTAACACGTTGTCCTTAGTAGGCTTACGCAGCAGCGGCAGGCTGGGACTGCAGGGAGAGGGACGAGGCCCAGGAGCTGTCACTTTGCGCTTAAACCCATCGGGGAAGCTGGAGCAGCATCACGGCCTGACTTGCCCATCTTCCCCCACCCCCAGTCACATGGGGAGCAGTCATGTGACCGGAGGGACCTGAGACTGCAGCGCCGCACCGGGAACTGTCAGGAGCCAGCACCCGGTACAGCATCAGATAACCCCCGATAAGCTGCCGCTCGTGCCAAATTATTGGGGCCAATAGGATAGCCCCCCCGGTGGGACAATTAGCCCTGGTAAATTACTGGGGCCAATTGGATATCCCCCCTTGTCTAACACTTTAGTATCTCTCCCTAATCTTCAGTCAGAACTGCAAACATGGCTCTCTCCGGATATAAAATCAATAGCTTTAAGTCTAAAGCTATGGCTATCTGCGTTTCTCCACAACTACTCTCATTGCTTACATCCTCCTTTCTTTTTATTTGGCGCTCTTCAGCCATTAAATATATAGGCATCTCCATCACAAAGACTTACTCTCTATTATGTTCAAAACATTGACTAAAAACTTAATCTATATCTCGTGGTTCGGTAGAATTAACATAATTAAAATGAGTCTCCTCCCAAGATTACTTATTCCAGACCCTCCCAATACCTGTCCCGATTTTGTCCCTGGACTCGATGCAAAAACTTTCAGTTTATTTGGGCACAACGTAAGCCTGTATTCGTAGATCTTTTTTAGGTAAATCTGCCCCGGATGGAGGTCTGGTCTACCAGTGCTTCTTTCCTAATATTACGCAGCCCAACTAAATCAAATAGTATCATGGCATTCTGAACCGTTGTGCAGAAGATGGGTGGATCTGGAAAACGCAATGCTTCAAGAAGGACAAGTGGATGGGATAATTTGGCTTCCCAGGTCAGTCAGACTGGCCTCGGCCTTATGCAGTCCCAACAGTACGGTTTACTCTCAACATATGGGCCAAACTTTGTCTATCTCTAGACTCGTCTAACTTCCCTTTCTCTTACGTCCTAGAAGATGCTGGGGTTCACATTAGTACCATGGGGTATAGCGGGGTCCACTAGGAGCCATTGGCACTTTAAGAGTTTGAGAGTGTGGGCTGGCTCCTCCCTCTATGCCCCTCCTACCAGACTCAATTTAGAAAATGTGCCCGGAGGAGCCGGTCACAGCTAGAGGAGCTCTACAGAGCTTCTTTAGATAAAAGGTTTTTTTTAGAGTTTATTATTTTACAGGGAGGCTACTGGCAACAGCCTCCCTGCTTCGAGGGACTAAGGAAGGGAGTAGTGTCCGCCCTGCGGGGTCTGAGGCACTATTTCCACTGACAGGACACTGAGCTCCTGAGGGGATAGATCGTTTCCCGCCACAGGGGATCGCTTACCCCAGCAGCATGCCGCCACCCCCTTACAGAACCGGAAGATCAGTGGTGAGTGAGTCACCGACACCCCTAGCAAGCAGGGGGCCAGTGTGAAGATGGTGGCAACAGGGTAGGGAGTGCGGTATTAACTGCGCTCCGGAGCTCAGAGGCACACTGTGCGGTGCTGTGAGGAGGTGCCCTGCACTGGTCAGAAAGTCTGTCTGGGTCCATGGATCTCGGCCAGCATTATCCTCAGGCAAGTATAATCATTGTAAAGAGCGGGAAGACAGTGCCATTTTGGGGGCGGAGCTTCTCAGAGCGGACCCAGCAGCGTTCAGCGCCATTTTCCTGCCTGCACAGCACTGTCCAGGAAGAGCAAGTCCCTCCACAGCAACTCCAGCTATCTCTCACGGTACCAGGGGGTTGTAGAAGGGGGGGGGGGGGGCTAAATACAGACTGTGTAACCTATAGGTGCACAGTCAGTGCTGGTAGGGGATCTTCTTTTACCTAAAAGGCGCTGTGTGTGGGTTGGCTCCAATCTGTGTCTCTCTTGCCATCCTTGGGAGTGAAACTCTGTCTGCCCTCACGTGTGTGTGTGTGTGTGTGTGTGTGTGTGTGTGTGTGTGTGTGTGTGTGGAGTGTCTGAGGTCTCCATTAAGCTATGTCCAGGGACTCTGTGTCATATGATGTCCTCTCAGGATGATCCCATTCCATGTAATCAGGATTGCACTGGTTTAGCACAGATACCAGCAAGGGAGCCTGAGTGGTTTTCCTCTATCAAATCTATGATTTCACAGATTTCAAATAGGGTTGCACAAAATGAATCTGCAACTAAGGCTTTACATAACTCTATGGCAGTCTGGCCCAGTTCTGGTACCTCAAGGCTCCCCGCTGTATATTGCCAAAAATGTGCTCTTGCACAGATCATGCGGGATGACACGGATACCGATTCTGACACTACAGACAGTGGTGGGGATGTGTTGCGGGGGGGGGGGGGCGCATCTCTTGCTAAAGGGGTGCAGTTGATGATAGAGGCTATTAGAGATGTGTTGACTATTGCTGATACAACACTGGTGCAGGTTGAGGAGGCTTACTTCTAGAGAATAAAAAAGCCTCGGTAACCTTCCCTGCGCCAAAGGAATTAAATGCTATTTTTGAAAAAGTTTGGGAAAACCCAGATAAAAAATTCCAGATCCCTAAAAGGTAGAGGATAGAAAAAAATGGGAAAACCCGCCCACTGTTGACGCATCAGTATTCAGACTCTCAAAAAAGGTGGTTTTACCTGTTCCAGGATCTACCGCCTTGAAAGAGCCGGCTGATCGTAAAATTGATAATACGCTCAAATCCATGTACACGTCTTCTGGGGCAATACTACGTCCCACTATTGCCAGTGTTTGGATTGCCAAAGCTATAGTAAAGTGGTCAGGCACGTTACTTGAAGATTTGGATACTATGGAGAAATGTGATGTTGAATTGTTTTTACATAACGTTCAGGATTCGGCAGGATTTCTGGTAGAATCCATGAAAGGCCTGGGTTCCATGGCGGCGGGAATTTCTTCCATGTCTGTCTCAGCTCGTTGAGGACTGTGGTTGCGCCAGTGGTCTGCGGAATCCAGAAGTGTGGAGACCCTACCCTACACAGGTCAGGCTCTCTTTGGGGAAGCGGTAGATGCGTGGATCTCCATGGCTACGGCGGGTAAATCACCTTTTCTTCCCTCAGCTGCACCTGCTCCGAAGAAACCCTTTTCTTCAACTGCATCACAGCCCTTTCGGCCTGCCAAGCCCAGAAAGGCCAAACCGTCCAACACCTTCTTTCGGGAAGGTCGGCCCAAGTCAAAGAAGCCTGCTGCTGCAGGTTCCCAGGAACAGAAACCTGCTTCAAGTACACCAAAGTCCTCCACATGACGGTGGACTGCACGCCCCAGAGGTGGGGCCAGTGGGAGCGAGACTCAGGCATTTCAGTCACGTCTGGGTGTCGTCCGGCCTGGATCCCTGGGTGCAAGATATTGTGCCCCAGGGGTAAAGGCTGGAATTTCAAGATCTCCCTCCTCACCGATTTTTCAAATCAGGCTTGCCAGCTTTGCTGGCAGACAGGACGGTCCTGCAGGCAGCTGTCCAGAAGTTGGTGGAGGCACCAAAACCGGATGGCTCGGTCAGGCCCACTCTGAACCTAAAATCGCTGAATCCCTTTTTGAAGGCGTTCAAGTTCAAAATGGAATCTCTAAGGGCGGTGATATCAGGTCTGGAAGAGGGGGAGTTTCTGGTATCTCTGGATATCAAGGATGCGTACCTCCACATTCCGATTTGGCCGCCGCATCAAGCTTATCTCCGATTCGCACTGTTGGACTGTCACTACCAGTTCCAGGCCCTGCCATTTGGCCTCTCCACGGCACCGAGGGTATTCACCAAGGTGATGGCGGAAATTATGTTCTCCTCCGCAGACAGGGGGTGAATATAATTCCATATCTGGACGATCTGCTGATAAAGGCGTCGTCCAAGGAGAAGCTGTTACAGTCCATTCTTCTCACGACCCACCTGCCCAGAGAACACGGTTGGATCCTGATTCTTCCAAAATCACATTTAGAACCAACTAGGAGGTTGTCCTTTCTGGGAATGATCCTCGACACGGAGGTGCAGAGGGTGTTTCTTCCAGAGGAAAAAGCGTTGGTGATACAAACAATGGTCCGGGATGTCCTGAAGCCAGACCACGAGTCGGTTCATCAGTGCATTAGCCTTCTGGGAAAGATGGTGGCCTCTTACGAGGCTCTACAGTACGAGAGGTTTCATGCTCGGTCCTTCCAACTGGATCTCCTGGACAAGTAGTCGGGATCCCATCTACATATGCACCAGAAAATACGTCTGTCACCAAAGGCCAGGATTTCACTCCTCTGGTGGTTGCAACTACTGTACCTCACCTTCTGGAGGGCCGCAGGTTCGGGATTCAGGACTGGATCCTTCTAACCATGGATGCAAGTCTCCAGGGCTGGGGCGCAGTCACTCACGGGGAGACCTTCTAAGGAAGGTGGTCAAGTCTGGAAGCCGGCCTGCCGATAAACATTCTAGAGCTAAGAGCCGTCTTCAACAGTCTTCTTCAAGTGACCCATCTTCTGAGAAATCGGGACATTCAAGTGCAGTCGGACAATGTAATGACAGTGGCTTACATCAACCGACACGGCGGAACGAAGAGCAGAGCTGCAATGTCAGAGGTAACAAGATTCATCCTCTGAGCAGAAAAACACGCGTTGGTGCTATCAGCAATCTTCATTCCGGGAGTGGACAACTGGGAAGCGGACTTCCTCAGCAGACACGATCTCCATCCGGGAGAGTGGGGTCTCCATCCGGAGGTGTTCAAGGAGGTAACAGATCTTTGGGGTGTACCTCAAATAGACATAATGGCCTCTCATCTCAACAAGAAACTTTGGCGATATTGTTCCAGGTCGAGGGATCCGCAAGCAGTGGCGGTGGATGCACTAGTGACTCCTTGGGTTTTCCAGTCAGTGTACGTGTTTCCACCACTCCCACTCATTCCAAGAGTGCTAAACCTCATAAGGAGAACAAGGGTTCAAGTGATCCTCATTGCTCCAGACTGGCCAAGAAGGTCTTGGTACGTGGATCTTCTGGATCTACTGCTAGAAGAGCCAAGGCCTCTTCCTCTTCCGGAGGACCTGCTGCAGCAGGGGCCATTCGCCTATCATGACTTACCACGGCTGCGTTTGATGGCATGGAGGTTGAACGCCAGGTACTAGCTCGGAAGGGCATTCCGAACAAGGTTATTCCTACCCTGATACAGGTTAGGAAAGGAGTAACATCTAAACATTACTATCGTATTTGGAAAAAATATGTATCTTGGTGTGGGTCCAAGAAGTTTCCTACGGTGGAGTTTCAACTGGGACGTTTTCTCCTCTTCCTGCAAACAGGTGTGGATATGGGCCTGAGGTTGGGATCCAGTAAGGTCCAGATTTCGGCCCTATCCATTTTCTTCCAGAAACAGTTGGCTGCCCACCCTGAGGTTCAGACTTTTTTGAAGGGAGTTCTGCACATCCAACCTCCCTTTGTACCGCCTACGGCGCCCTGGGATCTTAACGTGGTGTTGCAGTTCCTCCGGTCGGACTGGTTTGAGCCTCTACAGGAGGTTGAGGTCAAGTTTCTCACGTGGCAGGCTGTCACTTTGTTGGCCTTAGCTTTTGCTAGACGTGTCGGAGTTGGGGGCTTTGTCATGTAAAAGCCCATACTTGATCTTCCATGAAGATAGAGCTGAGCTTCGGACACATCAGCAGTTTCTTCCGAAGATTGTGTCGGCATTTCATATCAACCAACCTATTGTGCTAGTTGCTACTGACGCCTCAATTTCATCAAAGTCCTTGGATGTTGTAAGGGCTTTGAAAATCTATGTGAAGAGGACTGCTCGTCACAGGAAATTGGACTCTGTCCTGTATGATCCCAAGAAACTTGGGTGTCCTGCTTCTAAGCAGTTGATATCTTGCTGGATCAGGTTCACTATTTGCTGTGTCCTATGTCTGTTAAGGCACACTCTATTCGTAAGGTGTGGTGTTCCTGGGCGGCTGCCCAGGATGTCTCGGCGTTACAACTTTGCTGAGCAGAAACTTGGTCTGAGTCGAACACGTTTGCAAAGTTCTACAAGTTCGATACTTTGGCCCCTGAGGACCTGAAGTTCAGTCAATCAGTTCTGCCGGAGCCTCCGCGCTCTCCCTCCCATTCTGGGAGCTTTGGTACATCCCCATTGTACTAATGTGGACCCCAGCATCCTCTAGGACGTAAGAGAAAATAGGATTTTGGTTACCTACCGGTAAATCCTTTTCTTGTAGTCCGTAGAGGATGCTGGGCGCCCGCCCAGTGCTTCGTTTTCCTGCAATTGTTATCTGGTTCAGTACAACTTTGTTTTTAGTTATGTACTGCATTGTTACTTGGTAAGTACTGTTTTAGCGGTTGCTGAGTTTTCAAGCTAAGTTAGCTTGATGTGCCTTGTATGTGTGAGCTGGTGTGAATCTCGCCACTATCTGTGTTAAATCCTTCTCTCGAAGATGTCCGTCTCCTCGGGCACAGTTTCCAGACTGAGTCTGGTAGGAGGGGCATAGAGGGAGGAGCCAGCCCACACTCTCAAACTCTTAAAGTGCCAATGGCTCCTAGTGGACCCGATTATACCCCATGGTACTAATGTGGACCCCAGCATCCTCTACAGACTACGAGAAAAGGATTTACCGGTAGGTAACCAAAATCCTATGTTTCCCATGTCCCTTATTTGGAGTCATCCCTTGTTTCCCTTGGGTTGTAACAGAGCCATGGCCTCTTACTGGCAACATTTACAAATTGATAGATTTAGACATGTGAAAGTCAATTCGCTCCATTAAGTATTACTGACCTTTAGTCCAAATTCTCAATTCCTGTTATCAATTTCAAAATATACAGGTTAAGAGTTTCGTTAACTCTCAACATCCTTCTGACAAACTTTGACTGTTATCTCAACATAGTAGGACAAAAGGGTGACATTTCCGTCATTAATCGCTCAATTTTGACCACAAACCCCACTGATCGTGAACTTCATGAATCAAACTGGGAAGCAGATCTCCCAACCTCTATTGATGATGAAGACTGGTCCACTATTAGATCAGGAATAGCTAAATCCTCTATTAGTGTGGCCATAAGAGAGACAAGTTACAAGGTATATACTAGATGGTACTTGGTTCCATCCAAGATTCACGCCATTTTTTAAGCATCTTCAAATTCATGCTGGATGAATTGTGGAGAGGAAGGTACATTTTATCCTATATCGTGGACATGCCCAATTGTCCATGCTTTCTGGAGTCAAGTGTAGGCACTATTATCAAGAATTTTTGGTACGCCCATTTTGTATGATGCTATAGTGGTCTTGTTAAGTGCCCCGGTACGATCTGATAGCTCCCACCAAGATAAGCTTATAGTAAATGTTTGTAATACCTCCAAATAATTGATTGCTAAGAATTGAAAATGTCAGACGGCCCCGTCAATAACCGCTTTTCATTCTCTGTCCATTTTGTAGCATCTATGGAATATATTATGAGCAAATAAAATAACACCGTTATCCCTTTCACACCACACAAATAACCGTGTAAATTGCTGGATCGATGTATGGTGTGAAAGGGGTAAGTGCTGATTTCCTGGGTCACCTGATCCGGTATTTCAACCTGGGAATAAAGAAGGGTTATTATGTTGACAGTTATCTTCAACCACGCGTCTCTCGAGTTAAGATCTCGCATATGTGACACTATGCATTTCTTACAAATCTCAGAAAATATTAATTGGAAATCTTCATATACATTTACCACTTTAGATGTTACTGGCCTGTACACCAATATCCCACATGAATTGGGTGTGCAGGCTATTGAAACATACTTTATCTTGATGGGAATCTGACTGACACAGAAGGTTTATTTTAAATTCTATTCAGTTCATTCTCACAATTATTTTCTTTTCTAAAACATTTTTCTGTCAAATAATGGGGACGGCCATGGGGACCAGATTTGCGCCGAGTTACGACAAACTACGTGGGCCAGCTGGAGGGAGGAGCTGGTGTGGGGCAGTGGACTCAGCGCACGTCTTGTCCTCTGTGGCCATTATATAGACAATCATCATTTAGGATGGGGATCTGGACACATTTTCCGATTTAATTCTTCTCTCAACACGAACACTTATAATTTATCCTTCACTTCTAAATTTGACTCTAAGAAGATAAACTTTCTTATATAACCCTGGAAATTGTGGATAATCAAATTAACAAGTCAAACTATATTAAGGAAGTTTGGAGTAATGCATATTTGAACCATAACAGTGCCTATCATGTTTCCTGGAAGAACAACTTTTTTGAGTCAAGCCAACACTTTATTAGAATCATTTAAAGATAAAGATTATCCACAGTATTTGTCAGACAGGGCACTACAAGAAGTGGATGATGAGACAGACAGACAAACTCGTTTATATTCAAGAGAAAAGTTGTTTATAATGTAGTAATAAAGAGTGGGCTTTTATCTCAAAATTTAACTCTAGATCAAATGAGATTAAAGCTATAGTGAAACACAATTTTTATATGCTTAGAAGCGATCCAGTTTTCTGTGATATATTATCACTCAAACCAGATTTTATCTTTAGAAAAAATAAATCTCTGAATACATCATTAGCACCTAGTCAACTAAAAACAAGTGGACCTAATACTGGATAAGTATCAGATCAAATGTGGTTAAAAGTAAAAATGAAAGGCTTCTTTAAATGTGGTGCAAGTAGATATACAACATACATGCATGTAATAAAACACAAATAATTTTACCTATGGAGGGAAGGAGCATCAATATATCCTTATTAATTGCAATACCCCTTGGCTGGTGTATCTTTTACAATGTGGATACAAACTTAACTATAGTGCCTTGCAAAAGTATTCACCCCGCTTGGCTTTTTACCTACTTTGTTACATTACAACCTGTAATATAAATGTTTTTTTAATCTGAATTGTATGTAATGGATCTGGACAAAATAGTCTAAGTTGGTGAAGTGAAATGAGAAAAATATATATAATTTTTTTTAAATAAAAATATGAAAATTTAATTTCGACTGTATTGGTTTAATTGCAATGTTTATTGTAATGTTTTTCTTTTTTCTTGGAAAAATAAAAAAATACTTGATTTAAAAAAATAAATAAAATAAATCTGATAATTGGCATGTGCATACGTATTCACCACATTTCCTATGAGGCCCTTCAAAAGTTCTGGTGCAGCTAATTACCTTCAGACGTCACATAATTAGTGAAATGAAGTCCACCTGTGTGCAATCTAAGTGTCACATGATCTGTCAGTATAAACACACCTTTTCTGAAAGGCCCCAGAGACTACAACACCACTAAGCAAGAGGCATCACACCATGAAGACCAAGGAGCTCTCCAAACAAGTCAGGGACAAAGTTATTGAGAAGTCAGGGTAGGGTTCTAAAAATATATCCAAATCTTTGATTATCCCCCAGAGCACCATCAAATCCATCATCTTCAAATGGAAAGAACATGGTACCACAACAAAACTGCCAAGAGAGGGCCGGCCACCAAAACTCACAGACCGGGCAGGAAGGGCATTAATCAGAGAGGCAGCACAAAGACCAAAGGTAACCCTGAAGGAGCTAGAGTTCCACAACAGAGACTGGTGTATCTGCATGGGACCACAATAAGCCGTACACTCCATAGAGCTGGGTTTTGTGGAAGAGTGGCCAGACAAAAAGCCATTACTTAGTGTTAAAAATAAGAAGGCACGTTTTGAGTTTGCCAAAAGGCATGTGGGTGACTCCCCAAATGTATGGAGGAAGGTGTTCTGGTCAGATGAGACTAAAATGTAACTTTCGGGCACCAAGGAAAATGCTATGCCTGGCGCAAACCTAGCACATCCCATCAACCCATGAACACCATCCCCACAGTGAAACGTGGTGGCACCATCATGCTGTGGGGATGTTTTTCAGCAGCAGGGACTGGGAAACTGAATCGAGTGGAGGGAAAGATGGATGGTGCTAAATACAGGGATATTCTTGAGCAAAACCTGTTTCAGTCTGCCTGTGATTTGAGACTGGGATGGAGGTTCACCTTCCAGCAGGATGATGACCCGAAGCATACTGCTAAAGCAACACTCGAGTGGTTTAAGGGGAAATATTTAAATGTGTTGGAATGGCCTAGTCAAAGCCCAGATCTCAATCCAATTGAGAATCTGGTCAGACTTGAAGATTGCTGTTCACAAGCAGATCCAAAGATCCCAGTGGCAAGATGTGGCAAGCTCATAGAGACTTTTCCAAAGTGACGTGCAGCTGTAATTGCCGCAAAAGGTGGCTCTACAAAGTACTGACTTTAGGGGTGTGAATAGTTATGCACATTGACTGTTTCTGTTATTTTGTCCTATTTGTTGTTTGCTTAACAATAAAAAAAATCACATCTTCAAAGTTGTAGGCATGTTCTGTCAATGAAATGATGCAAACCCTCAAACAATCCATTTTAATTCCAGGTTGTGAGACAACAAATCATGAAAAATGCCAAGGGGGTGAATACTTGTGCAAGGCACTTGTATGTAGGAAGAACTACAAGTATGCTCAAACGCGATTTATGGTGCACCATAGAAATATTATCAACGGGTCACTAAACATAGTGTGTCAAGACATTTCCTTCAACATCATAATAATGATCCAAGTTCCTTGAGGATCATAGGTTTTGAATACATTCCAAAAACAAATTGGGGGGAGGGAATCAATTTAAAAGACTGTGTAGGAAAGAAATATTTTGGACCTTTCAACTTAACTCATTGGGGTTTATTTACTAAAGTCCCGATTTTGTCCGAGTTGTTTTTTTTTTCTAAGTGTCATCTCGGGATTTTACTAAGCACAAATCTCGGCAGTGTTGGGGCTATTCGTAATGGTTTTCACGGCAGAGGGCAGAAATACGAATGAATAAACCATCGGTCAAATGCGGCTGTTTGTTCATACAACTGTTAGGGTCTCCTGCCCTGTGCTGCCACGTCGTCATGGCAACCGGGAGACAAGTGCTAGCGGAGTAACCTGAGCGCAGCTGATACTCCGGTTCGGGTCTTTTGCTGTGCAGTGGTTATAGGCTCTGTGCACGGCAGGGGATCCGGTGCTGGTTTTTGTGCTCACAGTCTGTGAGGTCTGAGTGGGGCGTGGACAGCACCTGCTTTATAAGGCCTCTTCTCAGGGTAAGCAGATGCTGCTGAATCTTTGTTGGTTAGTCAGTTCATGAAAGTTAGCCAGTACTGTGTAGCTTTGTATTTGTTTGTTGCTTACTGCAAATAGGCCTGGGGATTTGGTATTACACTCTGCCAATCCAGACCTAGCAGTAAGACTGGAGTCAGTCGTTTAGCTTGCTGGGGTTCTGTTACTACTCTGTGAACTTAGCAAGTTTGTGGCTGTATTCTAAGACTTGCCTGTCTAATCCTGTCTCACTGTGCTAGGTGTCAGGGGTCAGTTTAGTGGCAGTAAGCTGAACCTGTGCACTGCAAGTGAGAATTAGGATTGTGGAGACTCTCCTTGTGTCTATCATTCCATCTCTGACCAAGGAGTTTACTGCCACACCCGTTGGTAACCCTTTAGGGTTTTGCTGTTGCCCTTAGCAACAGCATTTCGGGTTCTCTACGTATTAAAACACAACATCTTGCTTTTCCCATCTGAGCAGTTCTAATACAAGGGAGATACCCAGTTCCTTAGCCTCTGGGCTTCTCTGTTCACTTTGTGTGTATTTTGTTACCCTATCACCTTCTGTGTACGTTATGTCATATTCCCCAGTCTGTCTGTGAGTCCATTTGTTTTGCATAACAGTTCAAACACCAGTACATTCCTGCAGGCACTGGAGTGCATAACAGTTCTGACACCAGTACTTTCCTGCAGGCACTGGTGTGCATAACATATTCAGCAGCCTAATACTCCTGTTGAAATTTTGTGGGAATATGGAGCATACCCCTCAAAATACGTTGCAACAGGTGGTCGATCAGGTGCAGGTCCTGACTCGACAATTTAATGATTTGTCCATTAAAATGCACACCTCCCAGGCTGCTGGCGGAGCTCCCGCAGCAGCAGCACCTGCAGGGGTTAAGGAGCCGAAAGTAAATCTCCCGGATCGTTTTTCTGGAGATCGCTCGCAGTTCTTTTGTTTCAAGGAGAGCTGCAAGCTATACTTCCGGCTTAGGCCTCAGTCTTCTGGGTTGGAGATTCAGCGGGTGGGCATAGTGATTTCCTTGCTACAAGGAGACCCACAGGTCTGGGCATATGGGTTGCAGCCTGACTGTCCGTCGCTTAAAAGTGTTGATGCTTTTTTTACGGCACTGGGCATGTTGTATGATGACCCTGACAAGACGGCCTCAGCCGAGGCTCAGATTTCGATCCTTAAGCAAGGGCGAAGGCCAGTTGAGGTTTACTGTACGGAGTTTCGGAGGTTGGCCCATGATACCCAGTGGAATGACCCAGCCCTGAGACACCAGTACCGAAGAGGTCTTTCTAACCAGATAAAGGACCAACTGGTACAATATCCCTTGCCTGATAGCTTGGATCAGCTCATGCAGTTATCCATCCGAGTGGATAGACGGCTGAGAGAGCGTAGGCTTGAAAGGGAGACTGAGATTTCCTTCCTTCCCAAGGGAACCTCAGACTCTGAGGAATTTTCTGAGGAGCCTATGCAGATTGGGGCTACCCGCCTCTCCTCGCGTGAGAAGACGCGGAGGAGACAGCAGGGGTTGTGTTTGTACTGTGGGAATAAAGGTCATGTGGTAGTATCATGCCCAGAAAAGCCGGAAAACTTCAGGGCCTGAGGGTGATGGGAAATATCCTGTCAGGCCAGAAGTCAGAATTTCCCAAGAAGACTTTTATCATTCCGGTGACCTTGAAGATCCTCGGTCAAACTGTCAAGACTGATGCCTTTGTGGACAGTGGGGCCGACGGGGTTTTTATGGACCGCCAATTCGCCCTGAAACACTCTGTTCCCTTAGTACCCTGGGCATCGGAAATTGAGATTTGTGGGTTAAATGGGGAACCATTATCCCAAGGTAAAATTACTTCTTGCACTAGCCAGATTTCTTTGTTTATTGGAGCCACACACTCTGAAAAATTGTCCTTTTATGTGACTGTCTGTACTTTTGCCCCATTGGTGTTGGGGTTACCCTGGTTAAGGGCCCACAATCCTCAATTTGACTGGGTCTCTGGGGAGATTCTTAGTTGGGGTACTGATTGTTTCAGGAGTTGCTTGAGCCTTCCAGTCAGGCTCTCGCAGCTAAGTTTGCCAGGATTGCCAGGGTGTTATGCAGATTTTGCGGACGTGTTCTCCAAAAAAAGTTGCAGAGGTACTACCTCCCCATCGCCCCTATGACTGTGCCATTGATTTGTTGCCAAATGCTAAGCTTCCCAAGAGCAGGTTGTACTCCCTGTCACGTCCTGAGACTCAGGCTATGGCAGAGTACATTCAGGAGAACTTGGCTAAGGGATTTATCAGACCTTCAAAGTCTCCAGTTGGGTCGGGGTTCTTCTTCGTGGGTAAAAAGGACGGTTCGTTGCGACCCTGCATCGACTTCAGGGAATTGAACTGTATCACGATTAAAAACTCTTACCCACTGCCTCTCATTTCGGTCTTGTTTGACCAGCTTCGTACTGCCACCATTTTTTCTAAGATTGACCTACGCGGTGCGTACAATCTAATCCGAATAAGAGAGGGGGATGAATGGAAGACTGCCTTTAATACCCACTCAGGGCATTATGAATATTTGGTGATGCCTTTTGGGCTCTGTAATGCCCCGGCAGTCTTCCAGGATTTCATGAATGATGTGCTCAGGGAATATTTGGATAGATTCTTAGTTGTATACTTAGATGACATCCTAATCTTCTCCCATTCCCTGGAGGAACATCGGAAGCATGTACGCTTAGTCCTCCAGAAACTCAGAGACCACCGGCTTGGGGCGAAGCTGGAGAAGTGCGAATTTGAAGTTCAGCAAATCGCATTTCTAGGATATATTATCTCCCCAGAAGGTTTCCAAATGGAGGGTTCCAAGGTACAGGCAGTCCTGGATTGGGTGCAGCCCACTAGTTTGAAGGCGCTTCAGCGTTTCCTGGGCTTTGCGAATTTTTATAGACGATTTATCGCTGGATTTTCGTCTATAGTGGCGCCCTTGGTGGCACTCACTAAGAAAGGGGCGGATGTTGCTCACTGGTCTTGTGAGGCTAAAGCGGCTTTTGCCCGTCTCAAAAGGGCATTTGTTTCGGCCAAGGTGCTGCGACACCCAGATCCAGAGCGTCCTTTTGTGGTGGAGGTGGATGCCTCTGAGATGGGTATTGGGGCAGTGCTTTCTCAGATGGGAGTGTCTGATAATCGCCTTCATCCCTGTGCTTACTTTTCCCGTAAATTTTCGCCTGCCGAGATGAATTATGACGTGGGTAACCGGGAATTGTTGGCTATTAAGGATGCACTCGAGGAGTGGAGACACTGGCTTGAGGGGGCTAAGTTTGTGGTCTCAATTCTCACTGACCATAAGAATCTGGCATATTTAGAGTCAGCGAAGCGTCTCAATGCCAGGCAGGCACGATGGGCTTTGTTTTTTGCTCGCTTTAATTTTTTGATAACATATCGCCCTGGGTCAAAAAACATCAAGGCTGATGCGCTCTCGCGGAGTTTTGCTCCAATCCAGGAGACCACCGAGGAGCCGTTGCCCATTGTTTCCCCATCATGTATTAAAGTGGGCATTACCCAGGACCTCTTATCATTAGTCCTTAGAGCACAGGAGCAGGCTCCTCCAGACCTTCCGGTAGGTCTTTTGTTTGTGCCTCCTAGGTTAAGACAGCGAGTGTTCCTGGAATTCTATGCCAAGAAGTCGGCAGGTCACCCGGGTATTGCCAGAACTCGGGAGTTGCTATCTAGGGCGGTGTGGTGGCTAAGGATGTGGATCAGTGGGTTCGGGCATGTGACATCTGTGCCCGAAATAAGACTCCTAGAAGGGTTCCTGTTGGCCCATTACATCCACTCTCTCTCCCATCTAAGCCATGGACCCACATTTCAATGGATTTTGTGGTGGACTTGCCCAAATCCTCGGGGATGACAGCCATCTGGGTTGTCGTTGACAGGTTTTCGAAGATGGCGCACTTCGTTCCACTGGTTGGGCTGCCATCGGCCAGACGCCTGTCTGAATTATTTATGCTGCATGTTGTGCGTCTCCACGGGTTGCCACTTGATGTGGTCTCTGACCGCGGATCCCAGTTTGTGGCCAAATTCTGGAGGGCATTTTGTTCCGATCTCCAGATTTCTGTCAGCTTGTCGTCAGGCTACCATCCGCAGTCTAATGGGCAGACTGAAAGGGTGAACCAGTCCTTGGAGCAGTTCCTCAGGTGTTATGTCTCCAAGTGTCAGACTGACTGGGTTGCTCATCTGTCCATGGCGGAGTTTGCCTATAACAACGCGGCTCACTCTGCTACAGGGATCTCTCCCTTCCTTTGTGTGTATGGGCATCATCCTAAGGCCAATTCTTTTGACCCCCTGGACTCCACGCCTGGTGGTTCCTCTGTGGTTTCGGTCCTTAGAGGTATTTGGCGGAAAGTGAAGAAAGCCCTTGTGTCTGTCATTAGTGACCAAAAGGGTTTTTGATAAGCGGAAAAGACCCTGCAGCTTCAAATTAGGAGACTTCGTCTGGTTGTCTACCAAGAATTTGAAGTTGAGACAGCCATCTCATAAGTTAGGCCCCCGGTTCATCGGCCCTTATAAGATCACCAGGGTTATCAATCCGGTGGCATTTCAGTTAGATCTGCCCCGTTCTTTGGGTATCAATAAAACATTTCATTGTTCCCTTTTAAAACGGGCGATTAGTAATCCTTCTTCCAGTGGAAGACCTTCCCCTCTTCTGATACGTGGCCAGAGGGAGTTTGTTGTTGAAAGGATTCTTGACTCCAAGGTGGTTCGGGGTCGGCTGTCATTTTTGGTGCACTGGAAGGGGTATGGCCCGGAGGAGCGGTCGTGGGTGCGCAGTTGTGATCTTCATGCCCCCAGACTGATACGTTCTTTCTTCTCGCAGTTCCCCGATAAACCCGGTGGTAGGGGTTCTTTGACCCCTCGTCAGAGGGGGGGTACTGGTAGGGTCTCCTGCCCTGTGCTGCCACGTCGTCATGGCAACCGGGAGACAAGTGCTAGCGGAGTAACCTGAGCGCAGCTGATACTCCGGTTCGGGTCTTTTGCTGTGCAGTGGTTATAGGCTCTGTGCACGGCAGGGGATCCGGTGCTGGTTTTTGTGCTCACAGTCTGTGAGGTCTGAGTGGGGCGTGGACAGCACCTGCTTTATAAGGCCTCTTCTCAGGGTAAGCAGATGCTGCTGAATCTTTGTTGGTTAGTCAGTTCATGAAAGTTAGGCAGTACTGTGTAGCTTTGTATTTGTTTGTTGCTTACTGCAAATAGGCCTGGGGATTTGGTATTACACTCTGCCAATCCAGACCTAGCAGTAAGACTGGAGTCAGTCGTTTAGCTTGCTGGGGTTCTGTTACTACTCTGTGAACTTAGCAAGTTTGTGGCTGTATTCTAAGACTTGCCTGTCTAATCCTGTCTCACTGTGCTAGGTGTCAGGGGTCAGTTTAGTGGCAGTAAGCTGAACCTGTGCACTGCAAGTGAGAATTAGGATTGTGGAGACTCTCCTTGTGTCTATCATTCCATCTCTGACCAAGGAGTTTACTGCCACACCCGTTGGTAACCCTTTAGGGTTTTGCTGTTGCCCTTAGCAACAGCATTTCGGGTTCTCTACGTATTAAAACACAACATCTTGCTTTTCCCATCTGAGCAGTTCTAATACAAGGGAGATACCCAGTTCCTTAGCCTCTGGGCTTCTCTGTTCACTTTGTGTGTATTTTGTTACCCTATCACCTTCTGTGTACGTTATGTCATATTCCCCAGTCTGTCTGTGAGTCCATTTGTTTTGCATAACAGTTCAAACACCAGTACATTCCTGCAGGCACTGGAGTGCATAACAGTTCTGACACCAGTACTTTCCTGCAGGCACTGGTGTGCATAACAACAACATGGGAATTTACTATTCATTCGTATTTTGGTGTTTGTCCCTGAATGTGCAATTGTGGTTGTATTTTTTTGCTAATCGTAAAAAAAAGCAGGAAAAATATAGACCTGCTTTTTCCTGGCGTGTTTGGCTAGTCATGCACGGATTAGTGAGATCCGTGCATGGTTATCTGTAGGAAAGGGTCTGTTTAGGTTAAAAATCTTTTAAAAAATTGCGTGGGGTCCCCCCTCCTAAGCATAACCTGCCTCGGGCTCTTTGAGCCGGTCCTGGTTGTAAAATTACAGGGGAATAATTTCGTAGGGTCCCCCCATATTTATACAACTAGCACCGGGCTCTGCTTCCGGTCCTGGTTCCAAAAATACGGGGAACAAAATATGTAGGGGCCCCCGTATTTTTAAAACCAGCACCGGGCTCCACTAGCCAAAGTTCCCATCATTGAGTAGAATGAAGGAGCGCTCTCCTCCATTCTAGCCAGTGCGCTCCTGCTGATTGGCTGTGCGCTCCTGGCCTGTCAATCAGGAGAGCGCCATGATGTGGCGCTCCCTGATTGGCTGACAAGACCTTCAGTGACAAGTCACGGGGGGTCCCGGCATTCGGGGAAAGGGGTTCCATGTGTAAACATGGAACCCCTTTAAGTGCACGGATCGGGTTTTCGGTTTGGTTTTTTATTCAAGTCCGTGGATTATGTCGGATAAGAAGAGGACAGTTCTTCAAAGGATTGGTTGTAAGTATAATTTTTATTTGACAGTTACCCTGTGGATTCTACTGGACAAGGGGACCGAGGGGCTTCGTGGGACAATAGGTAAGTATGTGAGTGTGTAAGTGTGCATGTATGTAAAATAAAGCTTTACTGTCACAGTGTGTGTGTTGTGTTTTTTTGGGGGGTATTTTTTGTGGTTGTAGAACTACAGGTACCAGTGGGTCCGTTATTTCCCCGCATGCTGGTACTTGTGGTTCTCCAAGTACCAGCTTGCGGGCTAGGCTTGCTGGGACTTGTAGTTCTTCAACAAAACACAATATTCTTTTTACGCAAAGGCTATCAGCCCAGCACCCACCACCCAGGGGTGCTGGGGACAGCCTTGGGCTTCATCCCTGGCCCTTGGGTGGCTGGAGGGGGAAACCCCTTGACTTAAGGGGTCCCCACTCCTCCAGGGTACCCCGGCCAGGGGTGACTAGTTGGGGGTAATGCCACGGCCGCAGGGACCAATATAAAAGTGTCCCCCGGCTGTGGCATTATCTCTCTGGCTAGTGGAGCCCGGTGCTGGTTTTAAAAATACGGGGGACCCCTACATCATTTGTCCCCCATATTTTTGGAACCAGGACCGGATGCAGAGCCCGGTGCTGGTTGTATAAATATGGGGGGATCCTACGCAATTTTCCCCCTGTATTTTTATAACCAGGACCGGCTCAAAGAGCCAGAGGCTGGTTATGCTTAGGAGGGGGGACCCCACGCAATTTTATTTTTAAAGATTTTTAACTATTTACACACTTATCATAATGTACACAATGAAGCCCTGCACGGATCTCACTCATCCGGCCGGACTTCATTGTGTTATGTCCAGCAGTGTTTTACTAATGACTCCCGTAAAACACTGCCCGACAATACGAATCACATCGACATCGGAAAATAGAAAACTTGTCAGCCTAGTAAATTACCGTAGATGGATTCAAAAAGTTGCAGTAAAATACGTCCGATAAAATTCGAGATCATACTCCCTAAAAATCGGAACAAACCCGAATATTAGTAAATAAACCCCCTTATTCCCAAGTGGTTTAACCCCTTCAATGGTGAGTTTCCAACTTAAAAACACACCCTGGGGGGCTGTTTTTAAATTGACGTGGGAGCATGGGGCAGGTGCAGGGGGGCGAGTGACAGGGCAAGGCGAGGTTTTCGCCTGGTGACTGCCTTGCGGAGCCCAGGAATCAGCATAAGCCATTATACAGCTAAGCCCGCCTCCCGGCCAATAGGAGTCCGAGGGGTGGGCTTATCTCCATAATGGAGTATGCTGATTACCGGGCGCCGTGCATGCTGCACGGCTGTCCCCAAGGAATCAGCAGGTAGTACGCACGGATATCTTCCAGGGTTGCCAGCAATGTCATATTGATCCAAAGTTCAAACTGGAACCGTAAAACAGGTTGGATATTTACCTAGTTGATAGGTGGCTACCTATGACATTACACACAATTTGTATAATATCGGTCTCCCTGTATATGTTTAATCTTGGGTGTATGGAGAGAATGCATTGAGGGAGATTAAATGAGTTTAAATATATCCAGTGGAACTAATTAAGAGTTCATAAAATAATAATTATTAAGGTTATGGTAGATTAACAGGTTGGTGATTGGTTCATAGTTTGCATGTGATCTGATCACATGACCGCAATGAATCCCGATATGGAGGCTAGACACGCAGGTCCCGCTGCTTCCGCAATACACGAACAATGACAAAATCCGGTCACATGATCGCATTAGATCAATAGCTTACCCAATCGCTTATGAAGTGCGTTCCAATTACAGGAAGCTGTGCCAGTCGGTCATGTGACCAGGAACCGGTATACAAGTTTAACAACTTATTCTTAGTATTTAGGTCATTAAAAATTTGTATATTACTATACCATTTAAGAGTTCTGTCCATCATTAAATTAAAGAGCTGGATAAAAGACAATTTTTAATGTGGGTTTGATATATGTAGTTGATGTCACCTGTGAATCATGGGCAATTAGCACTGCTATGAAAAGGGCATTTGGGCACTGAGTTTAATCACCTTGACAAAGCTGTGGCATAGAGCAAAACGCGTTGGTGGAGGAGCTTGGTACTGCTATATATTGAACTTACCAGGAGACGAGCCTAGATGTCCACAAGTGGGATTATTATTGCAATTTGGATTTATGCCTAATGTCCGGAGCTTACAATAGGACTATTTGGGGTCCACAATCAAGCTGCAAGAGGTCACCATTTCCACTACAAGTTGGCAATTACCACTTACGCAATCTTGCACTTCCCAGGACTGTGGCCATTCTCCACGGATGAACTTTTCATGTAAATCCCAGCCTATGCTTTCTTCATTAACTTTTTCCCATGCAGTGCTGTTGTATGCCCTCTTATCTGTAATTTTTTTAATGTTCATTTTAGAATATGTTGCAACAATACATTTCATGTTTATTGTGTATAAATGTCATATTTTTATTAGAGATGAGCGCCGGAAATTTTTCGGGTTTTGTGTTTTGGTTTTGGGTTCGGTTCCGCGGCCGTGTTTTGGGTTCGACCGCGTTTTGGCAAAACCTCACCGAATTTTTTTTGTCGGATTCGGGTGTGTTTTGGATTCGGGTGTTTTTTTCAAAAAACCCTAAAAAACAGCTTAAATCATAGAATTTGGGGGTCATTTTGATCCCAAAGTATTATTAACCTCAAAAACCATAATTTACACTCATTTTCAGTCTATTCTGAATACCTCACACCTCACAATATTATTTTTAGTCCTAAAATTTGCACCTAGGTCGCTGGATGACTAAGCTAAGCGACCCTAGTGGCCGACACAAACACCGGGCCCATCTAGGAGTGTCACTGCAGTGTCACGCAGGATGTCCCTTCCAAAAAACCCTCCCCAAGCAGCACATGACGCAAAGAAAAAAAGAGGCGCAATGAGGTAGCTGTGTGAGTAAGATAAGCGACCCTAGTGGCCGACACAAACACCGGGCCCATCTAGGAGTGTCACTGCAGTGTCACGCAGGATGTCCCTTCCAAAAAACCCTCCCCAAGCAGCACATGACGCAAAGAAAAAAAGAGGCGCAATGAGGAAGCTGTGTGAGTAAGATAAGCGACCCTAGTGGCCGACACAAACACCGGGCCCATCTAGGAGTGTCACTGCAGTGTCACGCAGGATGTCCCTTCCAAAAAACCCTCCCCAAACAGCACATGACGCAAAGAAAAAAAGAGGCACAATGAGGTAGCTGTGTGAGTAAGATAAGCGACCCTAGTGGCCGACACAAACACCAGGCCCATCTAGGAGTGTCACTGCAGTGTCACGCAGGATGTCCCTTCCAAAAAACCCTCCCCAAACAGCACATGACGCAAAGAAAAAAAGAGGCGCAATGAGGTAGCTGTGTGAGTAAGATAAGCGACCCTAGTGGCCGACACAAACACCGGGCCCATCTAGGAGTGTCACTGCAGTGTCACGCAGGATGTCCCTTCCAAAAAACCCTCCCCAAACAGCACATGACGCAAAGAAAAAAAGAGGCGCAATGAGGTAGCTGTGTGAGTAAGATAAGCGACCCTAGTGGCCGACACAAACACCGGGCCCATCTAGGAGTGTCACTGCAGTGTCACGCAGGATGTCCCTTCCAAAAAACCCTCCCCAAACAGCACATGACGCAAAGAAAAAAAGAGGCGCAATGAGGTAGCTGTGTGAGTAAGATAAGCGACCCTAGTGGCCGACACAAACACCGGGCCCATCTAGGAGTGTCACTGCAGTGTCACGCAGGATGTCCCTTCCAAAAAACCCTCCCCAAACAGCACATGACGCAAAGAAAAAAGAGGCGCAATGAGGTAGCTGTGTGAGTAAGATAAGCGACCCTAGTGGCCGACACAAACACCGGGCCCATCTAGGAGTGGCACTGCAGTGTCACGCAGGATGTCCCTTCCAAAAAACCCTCCCCAAACAGCACATGACGCAAAGAAAAATTAAAGAAAAAAGAGGTGCAAGATGGAATTGTCCTTGGGCCCTCCCACCCACCCTTATGTTGTATAAACAGGACATGCACACTTTAACCAACCCATCATTTCAGTGACAGGGTCTGCCACACGACTGTGACTGAAATGACGGGTTGGTTTGGACCCCCACCAAAAAAGAAGCAATTAATCTCTCCTTGCACAAACTGGCTCTACAGAGGCAAGATGTCCACCTCATCATCATCCTCCGATATATCACCGTGTACATACCCCTCCTCACAGATTATCAATTCGTCCCCACTGGAATCCACCATCTCAGCTCCCTGTGTACTTTGTGGAGGCAATTGCTGCTGGTCAATGTCTCCACGGAGGAATTGATTATAATTCATTTTAATGAACATCATCTTCTCCACATTTTCTGGATGTAACCTCGTACGCCGATTGCTGACAAGGTGAGCGGCGGCACTAAACACTCTTTCGGAGTACACACTTGTGGGAGGGCAACTTAGGTAGAATAAAGCCAGTTTGTGCAAGGGCCTCCAAATTGCCTCTTTTTCCTGCCAGTATAAGTACGGACTGTGTGACGTGCCTACTTGGATGCGGTCACTCATATAATCCTCCACCATTCTTTCAATGGTGAGAGAATCATATGCAGTGACAGTAGACGACATGTCCGTAATCGTTGTCAGGTCCTTCAGTCCGGACCAGATGTCAGCATCAGCAGTCGCTCCAGACTGCCCTGCATCACCGCCAGCGGGTGGGCTCGGAATTCTGAGCCTTTTCCTCGCACCCCCAGTTGCGGGAGAATGTGATGAGGAGATGTTGACAGGTCGCATTCCGCTTGACTTGACAATTTTCTCACCAGCAGGTCTTTCAACCCCAGCAGACTTGTGTCTGCCGGAAAGAGAGATCCAAGGTAGGCTTTAAATCTAGGATCGAGCACGGTGGCCAAAATGTAGTGCTCTGATTTCAACAGATTGACCACCCGTGAATCCTTGTTAAGCGAATTAAGGGCTCCATCCACAAGTCCAACATGCCTAGCGGAATCGCTCCGTGTTAGCTCCTCCTTCAATGTCTCCAGCTTCTTCTGCAAAAGCCTGATGAGGGGAATGACCTGACTCAGGCTGGCAGTGTCTGAACTGACTTCACGTGTGGCAAGTTCAAAGGGCATCAGAACCTTGCACAACGTTGAAATCATTCTCCACTGCGCTTGAGACAGGTGCATTCCACCTCCTATATCGTGCTCAATTGTATAGGCTTGAATGGCCTTTTGCTGCTCCTCCAACCTCTGAAGCATATAGAGGGTTGAATTCCACCTCGTTACCACTTCTTGCTTCAGATGATGGCAGGGCAGGTTCAGTAGTTTTTGGTGGTGCTCCAGTCTTCTGTACGTGGTGCCTGTACGCCGAAAGTGTCCCGCAATTCTTCTGGCCACCGACAGCATCTCTTGCACGCCCCTGTCGTTTTTAAAAAAATTCTGCACCACCAAATTCAAGGTATGTGCAAAACATGGGACGTGCTGGAATTTGCCCATATTTAATGCACACACAATATTGCTGGCGTTCTCCGATGCCACAAATCCACAGGAGAGTCCAATTGGGGTAAGCCATTCTGCGATGATCTTCCTCAGTTGCCGTAAGAGGTTTTCAGCTGTGTGCGTATTCTGGAAAGCGGTGATACAAAGCGTAGCCTGCCTAGGAAAGAGTTGGCGTTTGCGAGATGCTGCTACTGGTGCCGCCGCTGCTGTTCTTGCGGCGGGAGTCCATACATCTACCCAGTGGGCTGTCACAGTCATATAGTCCTGACCCTGCCCTGCTCCACTTGTCCACATGTCCGTGGTTAAGTGGACATTGGGTACAGCTGCATTTTTTAGGACACTGGTGAGTCTTTTTCTGAGGTCTGTGTACATTTTCGGTATCGCCTGCCTAGAGAAGTGGAACCTAGATGGTATTTGGTAACGGGGGCACACTACCTCAAGAAATTGTGTAGTTCCCTGTGAACTAACGGCGGATACCGGACGCACGTCTAACACCAACATAGTTGTCAAGGCCTCAGTTATCCGCTTTGCAGCAGGATGACTGCTGTGATATTTCATCTTCCTCGCAAAGGACTGTTGGACAGTCAATTGCTTACTGGAAGTAGTACAAGTGGTCTTCCGACTTCCCCTCTGGGATGACCATCGACTCCCAGCAGCAACAACAGCAGCGCCAGCAGCAGTAGGCGTTACACGCAAGGATGCATCGGAGGAATCCCAGGCAGGAGAGGAATCGTCAGAATTGCCAGTGACATGGCCTGCAGGACTATTGGCATTCCTGGGGAAGGAGGAAATTGACACTGAGGGAGTTGGTGGGGTGGTTTGCGTGAGCTTGGTTACAAGAGGAAGGGATTTACTGGTCAGTGGACTGCTTCCGCTGTCACCCAAAGTTTTTGAACTTGTCACTGACTTATTATGAATGCGCTGCAGGTGACATGTAAGGGAGGATGTTCCGAGGTGGTTAACGTCCTTACCCCTACTTATTACAGCTTGACAAAGGCAACACACGGCTTGACACCTGTTGTCCGCTTTTCTGTTGAAATACCTCCACACTGAAGAGCTGATTTTTTTGGTATTTTCACCAGGCATGTCAACGGCCATATTCCTCCCACGGACAACAGGTGTCTCCCCGGGTGCCTGACTTAAACAAACCACCTCACCATCAGAATCCTCCTGGTCAATTTCCTCCCCAGCGCCAGCAACACCCATATCCTCCTCATCCTGGTGTACTTCAACACTGACATCTTCAATCTGACTATGCAATGGGAGAGGACAGAAGGCTCTTGTGTGGGCGCACTCTTAAAATGAAAAAAATACTTGAAAGTATTAGAGAGAGTATTTTAAGATATAACTTTTATTATTAAGGTTAAAACAAGATAAACTTCCCACAAATCTTGTAAAATAACCGGAGATTATTGAGGAAAATAAAAAAATGAAAAAATGAATGTTCTGGTCTCTTAAGTCGTAAGAGTATGGAAAGGGTTGTAGACATGGAGTAGTCATACCCCCATTTCCCCTGACCAGTACAGTATTTCTGTATTAATGGAACCGGGGGTTTCTTAGTCACAACACAGTTTCAAAATAATTAGGCTACAACTAGCTGAAATGGTAATCAGTGGTCACCACTCAAGGAATTATACCCCTGAGTATTGTTAGCATGCCATAGCCCTAATTGCGGGCAGAAATTGTAAGCAAGAAGTTAAGGTCAGTTGATGTAGATATTGAGAGCAATAAAAGAAGGAGAAAGTAGAATTAGTGGTGATACTGCTGTTGGTGTGTGTTGGTCACATAAGAGAGGAAATTAATTCCTGACCTACTACACCAGGTATTCACAGGCAGTCACCTCTCCTGATACTAACCTGGCCCAACGCTGTTTGGCTTCCAAGATCGGACGAGATCGGGCACTGACAGCGTGGTATGGTCGTAGGGATTTATGTGTACACCAATGAGAGTGCACCTATATAGGAAATTGAAATTGAAAAGTGAAGGGTAAAGATGATAGAAAACGAAAATGACGGATAAGATAAGTACGTGAAAATATGTGGATCTGCTTTCCACGTTAGACCCGGTTTGAGAGATTCCACTGGTGTGGTACTCTATCCCGAGAATCGTGAATGAGAGTCCACGAAAATTGGTGAACACAGATTATGAAGATATTCAGGTTAGTATCTGTAATGGAATAAGGCAAAGATTAAGCTGTCATTAGGCGGTATACAAAATTCAGGTGGGGCTGAGCCCAATGACCAACCGCAGACGTTCGTAGGCGTCAGAAAATTATAACCTTAGGCAAATAATGGTTTTTTGTTTAACCTTGTGCCAAAGAGTACGTATAGGGTTATTTATGAAGATACAGATAATATAACCCCTAAAGAGTAGAAAAACATACAAATAAACAAAGAGATGAAAAAAATAATATAAAATGAAAGTAAAACTAAAGATGAAAATAAAAATGAAAAAGTAAGCTGTATTGGGTAATATGACCCGGTACCGGCAGCATGAAACAAACTGCTCGGTGTACTGTACCATGCAAAATGATGATGTTAATACAAACAATATATCCCTTAAAGATAAGAGGTATATGAGATACACATAAATAAACCGATTCTGATGTAAGTAATATAACCCCTAATAGGGGAAGCTATATGAGTTGATATACCCAGTTGTTATGACGTAAAAATTTAGATAATTGGTATGCTGCACAGGACAAGGCTAAGATCCTGTTGTAGACATGCAGAATACTGGTAGCAAATTGATAAGACAAAAACAGTGAGTTCCTATCCCTAGAAAAAAATGTCAAAGCAGATACAAAATAAACTGACCAAAACAAATGCTGGCATAAGACCAATGATTTTAGGTGACTCACAGAATAGCCTCAGATACATAGGAGGCTGAGTGTTAGGCTGGTCTAACGGCAATGATCCTTACAACAAGGATAATCTAAGTAATTAGAGGGAGCTTACGAATCTCCAGTGAGTTAGTTATGATCCGTTAGAATGGTGCCATGATAAGACTGTGTGGACGGAGTTCCCCGCAGAAAACGCGTTTCACCCTGTGGGCTTGTTCACTTCCAGTGGAATCTCTCAAACCGGGTCTAACGTGGAAAGCAGATCCACATATTTTCACGTACTTATCTTATCCGTCATTTTCGTTTTCTATCATCTTTACCCTTCACTTTTCAATTTCAATTTCCTATATAGGTGCACTCTCATTGGTGTACACATAAATCCCTACGACCATACCACGCTGTCAGTGCCCGATCTCGTCCGATCTTGGAAGCCAAACAGCGTTGGGCCAGGTTAGTATCAGGAGAGGTGACTGCCTGTGAATACCTGGTGTAGTAGGTCAGGAATTAATTTCCTCTCTTATGTGACCAACACACACCAACAGCAGTATCACCACTAATTCTACTTTCTCCTTCTTTTATTGCTCTCAATATCTACATCAACTGACCTTAACTTCTTGCTTACAATTTCTGCCCGCAATTAGGGCTATGGCATGCTAACAATACTCAGGGGTATAATTCCTTGAGTGGTGACCACTGATTACCATTTCAGCTAGTTGTAGCCTAATTATTTTGAAACTGTGTTGTGACTAAGAAACCCCCGGTTCCATTAATACAGAAATACTGTACTGGTCAGGGGAAATGGGGGTATGACTACTCCATGTCTACAACCCTTTCCATACTCTTACGACTTAAGAGACCAGAACATTCATTTTTTCATTTTTTTATTTTCCTCAATAATCTCCGGTTATTTTACAAGATTTGTGGGAAGTTTATCTTGTTTTAACCTTAATAATAAAAGTTATATCTTAAAATACTCTCTCTAATACTTTCAAGTATTTTTTTCATTTTAAGAGTGCGCCCACACAAGAGCCTTCTGTCCTCTCCCATTGCATAGTTTACGTACTTCTGGCTCTGGGTGCACCACCAACCAGGACTGTATATTACTGATAACATATATTGTTATCTCCCTACTTAGGTCAATACACTGTCCAATTTTGGTCTTTTTTCTGCTATTTTTCTAAATATTATATGGAATTTAAACCTGTGCCCGATCGCCCCCTTTCTACTATCTTCAATCTGACTATCAGGAGCTGGACTGCGGGTGCTCCTTCCAGCACTTGCAGGGGGCGTGCAAATGGTGGAAGGCGCATGCTCTTCACGTCCAGTCTTGGGAAGGTCAGGCATCGCAACCGACACAATTGGACTCTCCTTGTGGATTTGGGATTTCGAAGAACGCACAGTTCTTTGCGGTGCTTTTGCCAGCTTGAGTCTTTTCAGTTTTCTAGCGAGAGGCTGAGTGCTTCCATCCTCATGTGAAGCTGAACCACTAGCCATGAACATAGGCCAGGGCCTCAGCCGTTCCTTGCCACTCCGTGTGGTAAATGGCATATTGGCAAGTTTACGCTTCTCCTCCGACAATTTTATTTTAGGTTTTGGAGTCCTTTTTTTACTGATATTTGGTGTTTTGGATTTGACATGCTCTGTACTATGACATTGGGCATCGGCCTTGGCAGACGACGTTGCTGGCATTTCATCGTCTCGGCCATGACTAGTGGCAGCAGCTTCAGCACGAGGTGGAAGTGGATCTTGATCTTTCCCTAATTTTGGAACCTCAACATTTTTGTTCTCCATATTTTAATAGGCACAACTAAAAGGCACCTCAGGTAAACAATGGAGATGGATGGATACTAGTATACTTATGGATGGACTGCCGAGTGCCGACACAGAGGTAGCTACAGCCGTGGACTACCGTACTGTGTCTGCTGCTAATATAGACTGGATGATAATGAGATGAAATCAATATATATATATGTATGTATATATAATATCACTAGTACTGCAGCCGGACAGGTAGATAATATATTTATTAGGTAATGATGACTGATGACGGACCTGCTGGACACTGTCAGCTCAGCAGCACCGCAGACTGCTACAGTAAGCTACTATACTATAGTAGTATGTACAAAGAAGAAAGAAAAAAAAAAAACACGGGTAGGTGGTATACAATTATGGATGGACTGCCGAGTGCCGACACAGAGGTAGCTACAGCCGTGGACTAACGTACTGTGTCTGCTGCTAATATAGACTGGATGATTGATAATGAGATGAAATCAATATATATATGTATGTATATATAATATCACTAGTACTGCAGCCGGACAGGTAGATAATATATTTATTAGGTAATGATGACTGATGACGGACCTGCTGGACACTGTCAGCTCAGCAGCACCGCAGACTGCTACAGTAAGCTACTATACTCTATAGTAGTATGTACAAAGAAGAAAGAAAAAAAAAAACCACGGGTAGGTGGTATACAATTATGGATGGACTGCCGAGTGCCGACACAGAGGTAGCTACAGCCGTGGACTAACGTACTGTGTCTGCTGCTAATATAGAGTCTAGACTGGATGATAAATTATTGATAATGAGATGAAATCAATATAATATCACTAGTACTGCAGCCGGACAGGTACTATATATATTTATTATGTAATGACTGATGACGGACCTGCTGGACACTGTCAGGTCAGCACAGCACCGCAGACTGCTACAGTAAGCTACTATAGTAGTATGTATAAAGAAGAATGAAAAAAAAAAACCACGGGTAGGTGGTATACAATATTATATATATATATATATATATATATATATATTATATACAATTATATATATATATATATATATATATATATTAAACTGGTGGTGATTGATTATTAAACTGGTGGTCACTTCAGGTCACGTTGCAACTTGCAACTAGTACTCCGAGGCCTAAGCAGACAATCACAAAATATATTATTATACTGGTGGTCAGTGTGGTCACAACAATGGCAGTGTGGCACTGACTCTGGCAGCAAAAGTGTGCACTGTACGTTATATGTACTCCTGAGTCCTGCTCTCAGACTCTAACTGCTCCCCACTGTCAGTGTCTCCCCCACAAGTCAGATAATACACTTACAGTCACACTATCTAATCTATAAATATCACTTCAGCAAGTAGTATAGTAGTATACAGTATAGTAGTACTCCTCCTAATAATGCTCCCCAAAATACTGTGTCTCTCTCTTCTCTAAACGGAGAGGACGCCAGCCACGTCCTCTCCCTATGACTCTCAATGCACGTGTGAAAATGGCGGCGACGCGCGGCTCCTTATATAGAATCCAAGTCTCGCGATAGAATCCGAGCCTCGCGAGAATCCGACAGCGTGATGATGACGTTCGGGCGCGCTCGGGTTAGCCGAGCAAGGCGGGAAGATCCGAGCCTGCTCGGACCCGTGTAAAAAACCTGAAGTTCGGGCGGGTTCGGATTCAGAGGAACCGAACCCGCTCATCTCTAATTTTTATTATATCCAGCTCTATAGCATTGATTTTATATCTTTCTATTGTTTACTGCGGCTGACTATCCCTTTATTTAGCTGCCTATGGTATAATCAGCGCCAGACCAATTCCTGTGGTAATTTAATTTTTTTAATATCTGAGGTCAACATAAAAAAGTTTTTGGTTAGAATGCTATGTAGATAATAAATATATATACCTGTATTGCTGAAGGTATTTTGCTGAACAAATTGTAACTAATTTTAGTCAGAAATCTATGTATGGTGTGCGTAAGGAGCCAAATTCTGATTTCTTATAACTTCTACTTTCCGTCATCTGTGTGTACATTGAATGACGGAATGAGAAGGTGGTCAGAAGTAGATACTGGCTCTAGTCAAGAATAGAGGAGCACTTCTGCTGCCCTTGAGTAAAGGAATGGGGCAGATGTATTAACCTGGAGAAGACATAAGGAAGCGATAAACCAGTGATAAGTGCAAGGTGATAAATGCACCAGCCTATCGGCTCCAATATGCAAATTAACAGGTAGGAGCTGATTGGCTGGTTTATCACCTTGCACTTATCACTGGTTTATCACTTATGCCTTCTCCAGGTTAGGGATGGCTCATTGGTGGCTGTCCATCAATGGTTGCCATCGATGCCACCATCGGTAATAAACATCGATGGTACATAAATCATTTATGGTAAATGTGCTGGCTGGGCCGTGAGGCAATAAAAAATGGGCGGGGCTATGCTCAGTGTCCTGGGACCTTGAAAATAAAATAATTAAAAATATTTGTTTAGGCTGTGCCATTGATGGAGGGAAACCATCTGGTGCTTTCCCATCGATGGCAAAAGTATTCAACATCGGCCATAAACCATCAATTATTTGGAATCATCGATAGTCAATGGCCATCCCTACTCTAGGTTAATACACCTGCCCCGTTCTGTTACATGGTGCATTGCAAAACTTATTGTAACTCGCAGGATGAGTAATCCAGAATAAATTATTTTCTTGAAAAGGATGATTGTAAAAAGAGGCAGAAATGAATGAGAAATAATGTATGATAGAAGATGAGAAATAAAGAGAGTAATTACAGACTGTCTTGGTCTTCTAATTATATTATACAGCTGAGTCTGCAGACCATGCCAGGTTTGAATTTACCCTATAGTTGCAGCCTGTGACAGACTACATATAACTGCAACACCAGACATCACATCAGGTAGTAGCCTGCAAGCTTAATTGGCGCTATTTCATGGTATGCGGCTGCAGTAACAAAATAACAGCCTGCAAAGTTATGCAGCTGCAGTAATAAAATATCACTGTATTAGTTTCAGCTCAGTACTTTCACTGACCTAGGTTGGGGGTGTTGTGAACTCGGGGGTTCTCCCGATGGTAGGGGAGAGGAACCACAGTTGGGTCGGAACAGGGATGGCTTGATATAGGTCTTCCTCATACAGGACTCTGACAGAAAAGCTTGGTGAAAATATTAAAGGACTTTATTGCAGGAAGAGAGCAACACAATGTCACATAACAGAGAAGGAGTGTATGGAGAAATGTCCAGGTAGTACTTGTGAGTGACCGTAAAAGATACTGGTGACTGAAGAACTTGAGAGCGGTGGTTAAAAGACACTGATGATTTGAAGAACTTGAGAGCGGTGGTTAAGACTCTGATAATTTGAAGAACTTGAGAGCGGTGGTTAAAGACACTGATGATTTGAAGAACTTGAGAGCGGTGGTTAAAGACACTGATGATTTGAAGAACTTGAGAGCGGTGGTTAAGACTCTGATAATTTGAAGAACTTGAAAGCGATGGTTAAAGACACTGATGATTTGAAGAACTTGAGAGCGGTGGTTAAAGACACTGATGATTTGAAGAACTTGAGAGCGGTGGTGAAAGACACTGATGATTTGAAGAACTTGAAAGTGGTGGTTGAAGACACTGATGATTTGAAGAACTTGAGAGCGGTGGTTAAAGACACTGATGATTTGAAGAACTTGAGAGTAAGGGTTAAAGACACTGAAGACTTGTATACCGTGAGAGCGAGGGTTAAAGACACTGAGGACTTGTATAACTTGAGAGCGAGGGTTAAAGACACTGAGGACTTGTATAACTTGAGAGCGAGGGTTAACCTGCAGCCCACGCTGACTCCAAGAAGCACTGGTGACTAGAGCGCAGTGGAACCCAGCAGCGGCTGGGAACGCTGGAAGCTGTGCAACAACCGACACCTGGAAATGCCGGAGACACTGGGGTATGCTGCAGAGAGATCCGCCGAGGACAGAAGCACTGGCATCCACTTCAGGGGAAAAGACGATACTCAGGCGCCGAGGCGCTGCCCAGCGTCTGCCTTTGAATCTCCCGCCTCCGCTGGATTGGTGGAACAGTCTGATGACGTCACCTGCTCCCCGCCCACTTGATGCCTATACTTACCACTGTGGAATGGGCTGAGACTGGAGCGGGGCGCTGGTGTCCGCGTGACCAGAAATTCGGACACCGGAAGTATCTTTCCTCATAACAGTAACCTTATATTCACCATTTATAATACTAGTTACAATCCCTGGATAAAGCTCATTGTCATATTTTACCACCACTCACTCATCCACCTCAAGCTCATTTTCCTTTTGATTTTTATTACTTCTGATGATGTATGCTCAGTTATTTCACCATTAAGGAGTTCCAAGTGATGAACTCTGTTGATGGCGTGAGAAGCTATGCAATTTCTAACCAATGAAGAAAGTTTCAATCTCTTGTTGTATTTTGTGGTTTTCAAAGCCTCTGAAATGTACCTGTTTTTGAATTGAGAAGCAGGACCATCAGACCAAACTATAACTACAGTATGTCTGTTCGCAGTTCTTCAAGAGGTTTATCTACATATGGGATGGCCATATTCTTGGAGTGATCAAGATTAATACCAAAACAAAAGAATGCATATCTCCTGAATGCCAAGTTACGGCAGTATAAGATACTCACTTGACTCCAGTGAGCACTCTGGATTTCATCCTAACTAAAAACCCACCTGCATCATTGCTGTTTGTAGAGCTAATGCCAATGGTGCCTTAACTTCTTGGTAGCTCCTTGCCTCTTGCTATAACAATGCTCCATGAACTTAGGTTCTATATTATTATTATTATCTTATTTATATAGAACACACATTCCACAATGCTTTACAGAGAATATTTAGCCATTCACATCAGACCCAGACACGCACACACTAGGGCTAATTTTTTCTTGGGAGCAGCTTAACCTATCACTATATTTTTGGAGGTCCTATAGTGAAAATGTGATCTTGGCGCTCCTGTAGGCTTCACTCTTCTTGTACTTTACACAAGTCTTCCATTACTTTCTTGCCATACAAACCATTTCACATATATTCCACTGAAACAACACAAACCTCTTCCAGTCTAGCTGCCATCAAACCTGGAAATTTTGCACATTTTCCAAACAAGCAGTCTGCGCTTGGTCCCTTACATACAAAAGATGCACGCAAGTAATTACTGTATTCTGGCATTTGTGGGGCTACTTAGTGAAGAGAATTTATTGCATTGATAAAACTCTTGTGATATCATCACGAGTTTAGGATATCCCAGTACTCGGGCTGCCGGGGGTCACATGACTGACCCTGGTATCCGAAAACCGAAAATCCAGACACCTTTGGGGGGTTAGTACTTTAACTGTCCCCCCTACCCTAATCCTCCTCTGGTGGCAGCTAGGGCTAAACCTAGGGGGGGGGGGGGGGCTAAGGCTGACCATCTCCCTAGTGCCTAACCCTAACCATCTCCCTAGTGCCTAACCCTAACCATACCCCCCAGGCCCTTACCCTAACATCAACCCAGATACCTACCTTCGGGATATCGGCTGTCTCCTGAGCTAAACGTATACCATCGGCACAGGAAACATTGTGCAAAACTTATGTTTTCAGCAAAACATGCTTAGGCCTCAATTCAGTAAAACGTACTTTTCACAGTCACTTTGCCATTTTCTTCACAAAAGATTCCATGTGCTTCTTTGAGTAAATAGAGAAAATAGCAAATGCCTTACTTGCAATTTTGTCTTCCTACAACCATCTCTCACAGTTAAAACATCTTTGCACCCAGGAGCCAAGAGACTGATGTCAACCCATCATAAAAGTTGATTATGGCATGAGTTGTTTCATTAAATCAAATTAAGCCAACTTCATTATTTTATCACAGCAAACTTTTGAAAGTGGTAGTCATTTGTGGAAAATAGGAACACACATTACATGAAATCAAACTACCGTTACTAATATGAGTGCACATGATGGAAAGCAATTCCATATATCTAATAAATATCCATACACAAATTAAGGAGAAAATACAAGACGATTTTCTCTGACTGTCGTGTAAGTGAATATGGCCCTCATTCCGAGTTGTTCGCTCGCTAGCTGCTTTTAGCAGCATTGCACATGCTAGGCCGCCGCCCTCTGGGAGTGTATCTTAGTTTAGCAGAATAGCGAATGAAAGATTAGCAGAATTGCAAATAAATAATTCTTAGCAGTTTCTGAGTAGCTCGAGACTTACTCCTACACTGCGATCCGCTCAGCCCGTTTCGTTCCTGGTTTGACGTCACAAACACACCCTGAGTTCGGCCAGCCACCCCCCCGTTTCTCCAGACACTTCCGCGTTTTATCCTGGCACGCCTGCGTTTTTCCGCACACTCCCAGAAAACGGTCAGTTTCCACCCAGAAACACCCACTTCCTGTCAATCACACTCCGATCACTTCAACAATGAAAATTCTTCGTTCGGACGTGAGTAAATCTACTAAGTTTTGTGCTAAAATACTTAGCGCATGCGCGCTGCGTACCATGCGCATGCGCATTTTTGCCTTAATCGCTCCGTTGCAAAAATCGTCAACGAGCGAACAACTCGGAATGACCCCCTATATTTTAAAAAGAATGGTGCTGAGTAACTAACGTTACACATTTTAGGGTAGGTTAAAAAAAAATGTTCCTCCTTAACTCAAGTTCTCTATTTACATGGAATGACCCAGAGGTTAAAGAGAAGTTCCATGCTCCCTGTCAGGAGTGTCACCAGAGAGTGTAAGGAGGAAATGGTTGGGTTGAGCCTACCTGCTGAACTAGGAGATCCCAGGAGCCGCTAGTGTAGGCGAGGACAGACCACGTCAGGGTTGAGAGAAGCCAGAGTAGGATCATATTAGGAGGTGCTGGAATACCCGGACCACTCTGGCTGAGTGAAAGCTGGAGCACAGCACCAGGGGAGAACAGGGACCAGAAGAGACTGTCACCAACTGCAGTAGCCACGCAGCTGGGGGAGTGATGTGCCGGAGATGGAGCTTGGAAGACCATGCTGTGTGAAGGAGCCGGAGGAGAGCCAGATGGGAGAAATGTTCTCAGTGGCTGAGGACTGATAAATGGGAGAGACAGGTGGGGGAGTCTCTGAGGTACCTGTCCAACAAGCAGAGGCCACATAACTGGCACCAGAATTCCCATATTGTTACCAGTGGGAGATGCCAAGTAGAGACTGTGGTACCTGACAGCTAGATAATATTGCCTGCATTACTATTATTATTCCTCTATTTACACTTTACCCCACTATGCCTCATTATTACCCCTCAAGCCCACCCCCATGTGTGCCTCCCCACTGACCTCACTGCATGTCGCTGTCTCCACCTCCCTGACTTCCTCAGTTATTAATATGCAATTGTTTCAGAAATTATTCCATTCAATACTGTAAGTGTAACACATGATATGTAATATGTACACACAGTAACCATCAGATAAGTGTATATGTGATAAGTGGCTGACTCTCATTTCCATGTTATACCCACAGTGATGTCACTCCCTCATTTCCATATTATACCCACAGTGATGTCACTCTCTCATTTACATGTTATACCCACAGTGACGTTACTCTCATTTACATGTTATACCCATAGTGATGTTACTCCCTCATTTCCATATTATACCCACAGTGATGTCACTCTCTCATTCACATGTTATACCCGCAGTGATGTCACTCTCTCATTTACATGTTATACCCACAGTGATGTCACTCTCTCATTTACATGTTATACCCGCAGTGATGTCACTCCCTCATTTCCATATTATACCCGCAGTGATGTCACTCTCTCATTTACATGTTATACCCACAGTGATGTCACTCTCTCATTTACATGTTATACCCACAGTGACGTCACTCTCATTTACATGTTATACCCACAGTGATGTTACTCCCTCATTTCCATATTATACCCACAGTGATGTCACTCTCTCATTTACATGTTATACCCACAGTGATGTCATTCTCTCATTTCCATGGTATACCCGCAGTGATGTCACTCTCTCATTTCCATGTTATATCCACAGTGATGTCACTCTCTCATTTACATGTCATACCCGCAGTGATGTCACTCTCTCATTTACATGTTATACCCACAGTGACGTCACTCTCATTTACATGTTATACCCACAGTGATGTTACTCCCTCATTTCCATATTATACCCACAGTGATGTCACTCTCTCATTTACATGTTATACCCACAGTGATGTCATTCTCTCATTTCCATGGTATACCCGCAGTGATGTCACTCTCTCATTTCCATGTTATATCCACAGTGATGTCACTCTCTCATTTCCATATTATACCCACAGTGATGTCACTCTCTCATTTACATGTTATACCCACAGTGACGTTACTCTCATTTACATGTTATACCCATAGTGATGTTACTCCCTCATTTCCATATTATACCCACAGTGATGTCACTCTCTCATTCACATGTTATACCCGCAGTGAAGTCACTCTCTCATTTACATGTTATACCCACAGTGATGTCACTCTCTCATTTACATGTTATACCCGCAGTGATGTCACTCCCTCATTTCCATATTATACCCGCAGTGATGTCACTCTCTCATTTACATGTTATACCCACAGTGATGTCACTCTCTCATTTACATGTTATACCCACAGTGACGTCACTCTCATTTACATGTTATACCCACAGTGATGTTACTCCCTCATTTCCATATTATACCCACAGTGATGTCACTCTCTCATTTACATGTTATACCCACAGTGATGTCATTCTCTCATTTCCATGGTATACCCGCAGTGATGTCACTCTCTCATTTCCATGTTATATCCACAGTGATGTCACTCTCTCATTTACATGTCATATCCGCAGTGATGTCACTCTCATTTACATGTTATACCCACAGTTATGTCACTCTCTCATTTACATGTCATACCCGCAGTGATGTCACTCTGATTTACATGTTATACCCGCAGTGATGTCACTCTCTCATTTCCATGTTATACCCGCAGTGATGTCACTCCCTCATTTCCATGTTATACCCGCAGTGATGTCACTCTCTCATTTCCATGTTATACCCGCAGTGATGTCACTCCCTCATTTCCATGTTATACCCGCAGTGATGTCACTCTCTCATTTCCATGTTATACCCGCAGTGATGTCACTCTCTCATTTACATGTCATACCCGCAGTGATGTCACTCTCTCATTTACGTGTTACACCCACAGTGATGTCACTCTGTCATTTGCATGTTACACCCGCAGTGATGTCACTCTCATTTACGTGTTACACCCGCAGTGATGTCACTCTCTCACATGTTATATCCACAGTGATGTCACTCTCTCATTTCCATGTTATACCCGCAGTGATGTCACTCTCTCATTTACATGTTATACCCGCAGTGATGTCACTCTCTCATTTACATGTTATACCCACAGTGATGTCACTCTCTCATTTACATGTTATACCCGCAGTGATGTCACTCCCTCATTTCCATATTATACCCGCAGTGATGTCACTCTCTCATTTACATGTTATACCCACAGTGATGTCACTCTCTCATTTACATGTTATACCCACAGTGACGTCACTCTCATTTACATGTTATACCCACAGTGATGTTACTCCCTCATTTCCATATTATACCCACAGTGATGTCACTCTCTCATTTACATGTTATACCCACAGTGATGTCATTCTCTCATTTCCATGGTATACCCGCAGTGATGTCACTCTCTCATTTCCATGTTATATCCACAGTGATGTCACTCTCTCATTTACATGTCATACCCGCAGTGATGTCACTCTCATTTACATGTTATACCCACAGTTATGTCACTCTCTCATTTACATGTCATACCCGCAGTGATGTCACTCTGATTTACATGTTATACCCGCAGTGATGTCACTCTCTCATTTCCATGTTATACCCGCAGTGATGTCACTCCCTCATTTCCATGTTATACCCGCAGTGATGTCACTCTCTCATTTCCATGTTATACCCGCAGTGATGTCACTCCCTCATTTCCATGTTATACCCGCAGTGATGTCACTCTCTCATTTCCATGTTATACCCGCAGTGATGTCACTCTCTCATTTACATGTCATACCCGCAGTGATGTCACTCTCTCATTTACGTGTTACACCCACAGTGATGTCACTCTGTCATTTGCATGTTACACCCGCAGTGATGTCACTCTCATTTACGTGTTACACCCGCAGTGATGTCACTCTCTCACATGTTATATCCACAGTGATGTCACTCTCTCATTTCCATGTTATACCCGCAGTGATGTCACTCTCTCATTTACATGTTATACCCGCAGTGATGTCACTCTCTCATTTACATGTTATACCCACAGTGATGTCACTCTCTCATTTACATGTTATACCCACAGTGATGTCACTCTCTCATTTACATGTTATACCCGCAGTGACGTCACTCTCTCACATGTTATACCTACAGTGATGTCACTCTCTCATTTACATGTTATACCCGCAGTGATGTCACTCTCTCATTTACATGTTATACCCGCAGTGATGTCACCATGTTTAGCCAATCACTATCATAAACTGATATCCCATAATGCTTCACCCATCTGGCATCTATCACTAGCAACGTTCCTCATTCCCCATACAGCTGTCACTCAGGAGATTCCTATGACTGATAATTACCCCATGCTCAGGCCCCTCATGATTTACCTCACATATAGCGTTAGTCACATCTCAGTGTAGGCTCTGCAGGGTGCAAGGCCTCGTATGGCTTTACTTCTAGTACAATGAGCAAAGACTTTCACAGAGAGAAAATATGTTCCCTTATATAGAAATGTACAGTACAGGCATAAATCCATGGCAATAGCTCAGGATAACAATACATATCTATAATATATACACAGACAACAAAATAATAATACAATGGACAGATATTATAGAACACTCCTAAGTAGGTGAATGCAAGACAACCAGATCTAAAGCTTTATGTAAATGGAGAAGCGCCCTTGTTCCTCTAAATATTCGCTCCAAAGAAGCCATTTCATGTGTGGAGATGAAGCTGAGGAAGAATATTTACTATCTGCCATTTCAAAAAAGAGGATTTTGGTACTTACCGATAAATCCATTTCTCTGAATCCACTCGGGGACACTGGAACAACAAATACAGTAGGGGTGTGAAGCTTGCAACCGGAGGTGTGGCACAATCTAAAATTAAACATTGTCTGCACAGCCAGCTCCTCCCCCTTCATGCCACTCATCCCTCAGTTTGGAAAATTTGACGGAGAGATTAGGACATGAGAATACATATCTAATGGCGAGGAGCCTACCGTACAACAAATCAAACAGCGTCCTAGAACTCTGTTAACAGAAAACGAATGCTGTTTGCACCAACAGTTCAACACAAACATTTAACACAGCAAGCTGACAGCACCAAGGCGGGCATCCAGTGTCCCCGAGTGGATTCAGAGAAATGGATTTATCGGTAAGTACCAAAATCCTCTTTTCTCTTTCATCCACTAGGGGACACTGGAACAGCATATACAGTAGGGGACGTCCCAATGTTACTCCCAAGGGTGGGAGTGCTGTCAGTAGCCTGCAAAACTAGACGTCCAAACTTTGAATCTCTGGACGCAAAAGTATCGAACTTGTAGAAGCTCGTGAACGTGTGTGCTGAAGACCACATTGCTTCTCTGTAATGTTGAGTATTAGCTGCACCTCTGGCTGCTGCCCATGAGGTACTCACTGATCTGGTGGTATGGATACCAGCCTGAACCGGAAATCGTATACCACAGGATAATCACTGCATAATGGAAAGCCTAATCCATCTGGCCAGAGTTTGTTTAGATGCCGGCCAACCCTTCTTTGGACCATCCTAAAGAACAAACAAATGGTCCCATGTTCTGATGGACAACGTAACTTGCACATATATCTGTAGAGCTCTTACAACCTCCAAAGACACGTCCTCATCTGCAACCTCTCTAAAAGATGGCATCACAAGCGGCTGGTTTACGTGAAAACCACCAAACTACCTTTGGGAGAAACTCTGCCCGCGTACAGAGTACTGCCCTATCTTCATGGAAAATTTGAAAAGAAGCTCTAACTGTTATGAGCCACGGCTGTGGCTCATTCCTGTTTTGCAGTTTTGTTCTGTATTTCATGTTATACTTCTGTTTATGTTCCCCGTGGGTGTCATGGGGTGCTCGGAGCTCACCCTTAAGGAGGGGATACTGTTATGAACCACAGGTAGTGGTTCATTCCTATTTTATGTTTATAAAGTTGTCTTGCATGCCAGGATTTCCTGTTGCTCTGTTTTAGAATACTCTTGTCTGCTGCCGCTGGTGAGTCTGTGTAATTGCAGCTTGTTCCCTTGTGTTCAGCCTCACCTGGCTGCTAATTGCATCTGGTCAGTTTGGAATCTTGCAACAAGGCAGCTGCATGGGATTATTAATTAGGCCTCTCTGTTATATGCTGGCTGTTTGCAATTCACAGATGCTGGTGATATTCCTTGGTTTGCAGTCTGCTTGAGTTCTGAGCTTGGTTCCTGCTAGTTCCTGAGCTTCCTGTGTCGATTCCTGTGTCAGTCCCTGTGTCGATTCCTATGTCTGATCCCGTGTACTGCCGTGAGGCGTTCCTGTCCTGAGGTCCAGTACCGTTGCCTGTGCAAGTTTCTGGCTTCTTGGTGTCCACCGGTCTGCCGTTTGGGATTCTGCCTGTCCTCCAGTTCTGAGAGTCTGTGTCAGCAGCATTGGGAGTTCCTGTCCGTTTGCCAGTATTCGTACCGGTTCCGTGAGTAGCGGCACTACCGCGTCCGTCGGCCTAGGCTGCTGTATTCCCTTATTATTTCTGTCACTGGTGTTTTGCAGAGGGTTCTGCTTATGCTGTCACCGCCGGTACACAAAAGTATTGTCGGCGTGTGGTCAGCATTTCCTTTGTTGTTCTTTTCCTTTGGCGGCAAGCTGCACATACTTTGGTTTTAGGTTTGTTAGTAGCCCCTGGCCTTGTTGTTTAGTCAGAGGGCCCCTTGTTATCACCCTGTCTCGGTTCACTCTTTGTCTCTCATTAAGACCTGAGGGGGCATCGAAGTTGGGCAGACATAATCCGCCCTTCAAACGCGGCTGCCATGGGCTCAAGCAACCATAGTCTCGCAAGAGTGTACTGACAGCACGGGTGAGACAACGGAGATAGGGCGCCAGGGGCTATTCCCTTTCCATTCCCCTTTCCCAGCATTCCGTCCTGGTGCTCTGGACTCACTTCATAACATCTCCCTTGTTCTGAGCACCAGGAACCTAACATTATCACCAGCCATACCACAAAAAAGAAATAAAACTTTTTTCTTTTTTGGCCCAGTCCAGTGTCTAGTCTAGAATCCAGTCCTGTCTAGAATTCGGTGTTTAGAATCCAGTCCAGTGTTAGAATCCAGTCTTGTTTAGAATCCGGTGTTTAGAATCCAGTCCGGTGTTTAGAATCCAGTCCGGTGTTTAGAATCCAGTCCGGTGTTTAAAAAAAAAAAAAAAAAAAGTCTTGTTTTGTTTAGCAAAATTTAGTCTTGTCTTGTCTTGTCTTGTCTTGTCTTGTCTAGTTTTAAATCCTCCTATGTCTACTATGCAAGCCCTGCAGGCATCTCTCGCAGCCCTGAACTCTGTATTCAGTGCTTTGAGACCAGAGCGACTAGAAGTTTTGCAGCAATCCCTAAAGCAACTGCAAAACCTACTGACTAAAATCTTGCTCATCTTGCCAGAAGTCGTTGAGAGTACATCTATCTCTAAAGAGACTCTTGTTCACAGTATGGTGACAAGAGAATCCTCTGGTTTAATTGAAGAGAAAAGATTTAAAAGTTTTCTGCGGCCCAGGCTCTCAGAAGAGGAGCGTCTGCGTCGCAGAAACTTAAACTTGTGCCTATAATGTGGGGGTTTAGGCCACTATCTGCAGACCTGTGAGTTGCGCAAGCCAAAGTGTGGTGACGAGTCTTTCCCTCTGGCCAAGTTGAGTCAGGATACAAGACCTACTCCTGTCTCTACTGTGGCAGAGGTACTTGTCACACAACCCACACTAAAAAGCTCTCTGTCCTATAATTGGGGTCCTTGGGCAAGGGAGCCCCATTATAGATTCAGGAATCAAAAAAGAATGTTTTTCTCCTCTCTTGAGGTTCCTGTGGAAGCGGAGTTGCAAGCCCCTGGAGTGGTGCCCGTAGCCCAGGGTCCTGGAGTGGTGCCCGTAGCCCAGGGTCCTGGAGTGGTGCCCGTAGCCCAGGGTCCTGGAGTGGTGCCCGTAGCCCAGGGTCCTGGAGTGGTGCCCGTAGCCCAGGGTCCTGGAGTGGTGCCCGTAGCCCAGGTTCTTGGTGCGGTACCCGATGCCCAGAGTGCTGGAGCGGTACCCGATGCCCAGAGTGCTGGAGCGGTACCCGATGCCCAGAGTGCTGGAGCGGTACCCGATGCCCAGAGTGCTGGAGCGGTACCCGATGCCCAGAGTGCTGGAGCGGTACCCAATGCCCAGAGTGCTGGAGCGGTACCCGATGCCCAGAGTGCTGGAGCGGTACCCGATGCCCTAGCTTATAGAGGGACATCAAATATTATAGTTCAGGTGTCCATACCGGAAGGGGTCTCAGAAGCTGTCACCCCAGGTAGGGACTTGAAAAGCGCAACCCAAGAAAGGGTCTCTAAAACCATAGTTCTTGAAGGGAACTCGAGAAGCAAAACCCCAGAAGGGATCTTTGAAGTAATATCTCCAAGTGGGGTCTCGAGAGACGCAGCCCCAAAGAAGGGTCTAGAAGTCGCTTCCCCAGGAAAGAACTTAAGAAGCATAGCATTAGTGGAGGATCTGAACGTTATTGCTTCAGCAAAAGTCCCGGAAGTCATAGTCCCGGGAGAACTTTCGATAATTATCGACTCAGAGAGGGAGGCCGATGGCCCGATCCCAGTCAGGGAGGCCAACGGCCCGGTCCCAGTAAAAGAATCCGAGGTGCTGGCCCCAGCGGGGTTCCCGGAGGCCACTGCCCCAGCGGGGTTCCCGGAGGCCACTGCCCCAGCGGGGTTCCCGGAGGCCACTGCCCCAGCGGGGTTCCCGGAGGCCACTGCCCCGGCGGGGTTCCCGGAGGCCACTGCCCCAGCAGGGTTCCCGGAGGCCACTGCCCCGGCGGGGTTCCCGGAAGTCTCTGCCCCGGGTGGGGTTCAGGAAGTCTCTGCCCCGGGTGGGGTTCAGGAAGTCTCTGCCCCGGGTGGGGTTCAGGAAGTCACTGCCCCGGGTGGGGTTCAGGAAGTCACTGCCCCGGGTGGGGTTCAGAAAGTCACTGCCCCGGGTGGGGTTCAGAAAGTCACTGCCCCGGGTGGGGTTCAGAAAGTCACTGCCCCGGGTGGGGTTCAGAAAGTCACTGCCCCGGGTGGGGTTCAGAAAGTCACTGCCCCGGGTGGGGTTCAGAGAGTCTCAGCCTCGAGTAAGGTCAATAGTGACCAGGTCCTAGCAAAGCACTCCAGTCAGTCAGATGAGAAGGAAACAGATCCTGACTCTGATATCTCATCATCCATAATCTTTGATGGGGACTTAGCCCAATTTTTGACACTTTACAAACACTATTACATTATTATGTTGTCTAGACCATTTCTGGGCATCACTTCAGAGAACATTGTGCTTTATCTGATTTATTCTTTTAGAGGAGAGCCTTTTGAGTGGGCGACCAGCCTAATGAAAGCTGAAGATCCATTCTTCAGGATCCCTTAGCATTCAGTGATGCAATTATTAAAAGATATGGTTCCAAAGAAATTGGTTCAGGTTCCTCTAGGTCACCCGTCTTATATACTGAGAGTCCACCAAATACTGTAAACTCAGCACAAGAATCTCAGCCCGTTGTTTTGACTGCAGGATGTGCTTTTCTGACTTCTTCTTCTAATAATAGTACTTTACCAGAAAGTTCAGCTCCCAAGGGTAAGAGACCTGTCTCTGATTTGAACGCAGCCTTGCTGGGTGGTACCATCAGTTCAGACAATGTGTGGGGAATTACCTTGGTCAGACCTAAAGAGCTTTGTAAAAAGAAGAAGAAAAATAAATAATTTTTGACTCTTGCCTTGATAAAAAAAAAAAGTTTTTTTTGTTTTTTCCCCTTGTCTTGTGTCCAGTGGCCACCATCAAGGGGAGGGCACTGTTACAAGTTGTTGCTACAGCTTGTTTTTGTTTTCTTGTCTGTTAGACCAGTGTGTCAGGTTTTTTTTTGTATCCCTTGTTCTGGATAGTCTGAATTTTGGGGTCTTTTGACCCCTCCTCAAGGGGGGGGTAATGTTATGAGCCACGGCTGTGGCTCATTCCTGTTTTGCAGTTTTGTTCTGTATTTCATGTTATACTTCTGTTTATGTTCCCCGTGGGTGTCATGGGGTGCTCGGAGCTCACCCTTAAGGAGGGGATACTGTTATGAACCACAGGTAGTGGTTCATTCCTATTTTATGTTTATAAAGTTGTCTTGCATGCCAGGATTTCCTGTTGCTCTGTTTTAGAATACTCTTGTCTGCTGCCGCTGGTGAGTCTGTGTAATTGCAGCTTGTTCCCTTGTGTTCAGCCTCACCTGGCTGCTAATTGCATCTGGTCAGTTTGGAATCTTGCAACAAGGCAGCTGCATGGGATTATTAATTAGGCCTCTCTGTTATATGCTGGCTGTTTGCAATTCACAGATGCTGGTGATATTCCTTGGTTTGCAGTCTGCTTGAGTTCTGAGCTTGGTTCCTGCTAGTTCCTGAGCTTCCTGTGTCGATTCCTGTGTCAGTCCCTGTGTCGATTCCTATGTCTGATCCCGTGTACTGCCGTGAGGCGTTCCTGTCCTGAGGTCCAGTACCGTTGCCTGTGCAAGTTTCTGGCTTCTTGGTGTCCACCGGTCTGCCGTTTGGGATTCTGCCTGTCCTCCAGTTCTGAGAGTCTGTGTCAGCAGCATTGGGAGTTCCTGTCCGTTTGCCAGTATTCGTACCGGTTCCGTGAGTAGCGGCACTACCGCGTCCGTCGGCCTAGGCTGCTGTATTCCCTTATTATTTCTGTCACTGGTGTTTTGCAGAGGGTTCTGCTTATGCTGTCACCGCCGGTACACAAAAGTATTGTCGGCGTGTGGTCAGCATTTCCTTTGTTGTTCTTTTCCTTTGGCGGCAAGCTGCACATACTTTGGTTTTAGGTTTGTTAGTAGCCCCTGGCCTTGTTGTTTAGTCAGAGGGCCCCTTGTTATCACCCTGTCTCGGTTCACTCTTTGTCTCTCATTAAGACCTGAGGGGGCATCGAAGTTGGGCAGACATAATCCGCCCTTCAAACGCGGCTGCCATGGGCTCAAGCAACCATAGTCTCGCAAGAGTGTACTGACAGCACGGGTGAGACAACGGAGATAGGGCGCCAGGGGCTATTCCCTTTCCATTCCCCTTTCCCAGCATTCCGTCCTGGTGCTCTGGACTCGCTTCATAACATCTCCCTTGTTCTGAGCACCAGGAACCTAACACTAACACCATAAGGCTCCCAAATCAGAGACCCAGTTGGCCGAAACCAAGGCAAGTAACAACATGACTTACCTGGAGAGATAATGCAATCCTGCTCTCTCTAAAAGCTCAGAGGTTGTTGAATTTAAATATTCCAACCCCAAGTTTAGGTCTCATGGCGCTGTGGGAGGCCGGGAAACGAGGTTGTATCCTCCGAATTTCCTGTAAAAAAGTCTGAACCTCCTGTAAAGATAGTAAGCGCTGTTGAAAAAGGATGGAGAGATCCGAAATTTGAACCGTCAAGGAGCCTAAATATAGGCCTCCATGTAAACCGGCCAGGAGAAAATGTAAAAGTCTAGACATGCGGAATCCCCTGGAATCCAATCCCCATTCCTGACACCAGTCCATCTTTCCTTCCATAGTCTGTAGCAATGCATGGCTATAACCGTCTACCTAACTGTATCATTGTGGGAATAGACGCCTCTGTTATCCCTCTCTTTCTCAAAATCCGGGTCGCAATAGACATGCAGTTAAATGCAACCCGTTCAGGTCTGGGAAGAGGAACAGTCCCTGCGATAGCAGGTCTTCTCTTTGAAAGATAGTCTCAAGGGATCTTCCGCTAGTAGCCCCCTCAGGACCGAGTACCAACTCCTGCGGGACCAGTCTGGTGGAATGAGAATTGCCCACACTCTTTGCCACTTGGCCGTCTTTAGTACCCTGGGTATGAGAGGAGATGGTGGAAAATTGTAAAGACCAAGGAAGTGTCAATACGTCCACTCCGTTCGCTGCTAGATCTCACGTGCTGGCCACATACCTGGGCAGCTGATGGTTGTTTCGAGAGGCCATTAGGTCTACTTGAGGTAGCCCCCATCTCCCTATCACCATCTCGATTCCTGGCTGCATATCCTGATGACTGAGATAATCTGCTTCCCAGTTCTCCCCTCCTGGAATGAACTATACTGAAAAGGATGATGTTGCGCCTTCTTGCCCACAACAAGATCCTTGTGGCTACTTCTAATGCCATCTTGCTCCCTGTTGCTTCTTGACAGTTTTTGTAAGCCGTCGGTGTGACATTATTTATTTATTTATTAACAGTTTCTTATATAGCGCAGCATATTCCGTTGCGCTTTACAATTAGAACAACAGTAATAGAACAAAACTGGGTAAAAACAGACAGACATAGAGGTAGGAAGGCCCTGCTCGCAAGCTTACAATCTATAGGGAAATAGGCATAGATACACAAGGATAGATGCTACCTATTGCATAATGGTCCACCAGATTGCTAGGTTCTTAATGGGTTGTATGATGATACCCCACAAAGTTATCCAAGTGTCAGGAGGGTGTGAGACTAAAGAAAGACAAGATATGTGATGTTATGAATACTCTACAGAGGATGTAATTAGATAGGGAAGCACTGAAGGTTATGTGGGTGGGTCTGGAATTTGATAGGCTTGTCTGAAGAGGTGAGTTTTCAGGGAACATTTAAAGGTTTGGAGACTAGAGGCGAGTCTTACTGTGCATGGGAGGGCATTCCACAGAGTGGGTGAAGCCCGGATAAAGTCCTGTAATTTTGAGTGTGAACAAGTAATGCGTGTGAATGAGAGACGCAGATCTTGTGCAGAGTGGAGAGGTCGGGTACGGAGATATTTTGAGATGAGTGAAGAGATGTATGTTGGTGCAGTTTGGTTAATAGCCTTGTATGTGAGTAAAAGTATTTTATATTTAATACGGTAGAATACCGGTAACCAATGGAGGGACTGACAGAGCGGATCTGCAGACGATGAACGTCTGGCAAGGAAGATTAGCCTCACAGCTGCATTCAAAATGGATTGTAGTGGTGAGAGCCTATGTTTGGGAAGACCGGTCAGGAGACTATTACAATAATCAATGCGGGAGATAATGAGAGCAGCCTGACATTGTCCGACTTGCATCTTCAAGTGTTGACCCATCACTAGGTTGTCAGCTAAGAGAAGTTGTATTGTAACCTCACTCAGTACGAGAATGTCTATAGGTAGACTGCTCTCTCATGACATCCCTCTGTTCTGAAACTGATGTTCCTCTAGGACATCACCCCAACCTCTGAAACTGGCATCCGTTGTGAGGATCCCCCAATCCTAAATGCCGAATCTGCTACCTGCTGCGAGATTCGTGTGTAACGACCACCAATATTAGGGAAGCTTGGACTTGTGTGAAAGCCGAAACCTGTGATATAGAAAACTAGTGCGAACCTGCTCCCTGAGCAATGAGGTTCACCTGGAATGGTTGGGAGTGAAGTCTGCCATACTGTAGAGCCTCCAAAGATGGCACTATATTCCCAAGAAGTTGTACACCTAGGTGTAGAGCAACTGTCTGTGCCTGTAGTACCTGAGCCACCAGCCTCTGTCTGGATCTTGCTCTCTAGTAGGACTGCCCTCAATTGTACTGTGTCCAAGATGAGACCTGGAAATTGAATCCTTTGAATTGGCATTAGGTTGGATTTCTGGAACTCACAATCCACCCATGTTGAGTGAGAAATTGATGAGACATCTTCTTTGATCAGCTGTTCCTGGAAGGTGGCCTAGATCAGCAGATCATCTAGATAAGGTATGATCGTGACCCCTGACAGTCTCAAACTTGCGACCCTTATCTTTGTAAAAATTCTTGGGGCTGACGATAGACCGAATGGTAAGGCCCCAACTGGTAATGATCTTTGACCAGTACGAATGCTAAGTATGCTTGATGAGGAGTACAAATCAGGATATGAAGGAATGTATCCATTATGTCCAAAGACACTATGAACTACCCCGGGTCTAGGCCTGCAATGACCGATTGGATTGATTCCATCTTGAATCTGTAAGCCGGTAGAAACTGGGTTAAAAACTTTAACTTGAGTCTCAGTGTGACCGTCTGTGGGCACGACAAAAAGGATTCGAAAAGAACCCCTTCCCTCCTTGAGAATTGGGATGTGTAGCAATTTCCGAATTGTCATCAGTAATGCCTTCGCTTTGGACCGGAATGACAGCTTAGACGTTGTCAATATCTATTTTTAATATATATAGGGAGACAAACCCTGTGATAAAAAATTCTCTTCTCAAGTCTCGGACCCGGTCTCCATAGACCCTTCCAACCCTTACTCCCCATAGGAGGTCCAAGGTGAGTTTGTGTAGAGACCTGATTACTGGCCATTGGGAATAGTCTCTGCTATCCAAGACTCCTCCAGCACGAGACTGAAAACCAAACTAGTTGAATAATGACATTTATTGGACCAAGGAAAGCTTCTCTCCCATGGAAATCGCCTTCCAACCCGGTAACTCTTTACCGAAACACGAACCTTGAGATGGTCTTGCAACTAGAGGTTGGGTTTCCAGGTCAATTTCAACCTACATACGACACTTGTTTTGCAGTGGGACTTTAATAAGAAAGTCCCGTTAACAGACTAGGCAGGGTTAAGCCACCATCGTTATGGTATCCTTTCCCCTTCTGTGGAATCTGAAATTCTGTTGTCACAGAAACCATTTAGAGATCTAGCTGAGATCGGGATGCTAACCTCCCTAGCAGCCTAATAATTATATGTGGTTAACTCTCGGATATGCTCCGCTAGACAAAAAATTGATTTGGGAATTTGGAAGCATGTATCGATCGCCTCTAGTTAGTTACGCCTCTTACGGTTCACCAACCGTTACGAGAGCAGCAGCTTTTCCACTACTACTGTAAGGTAGGAAAGGGGTCTCATTTCCATTTTAGACCATTTAGTTATACCCGTGCGGATGGAGTAATTTTAACTATGAATTCCTCCCTGTTTCGGATGGGCTCGCAGCCCATACTCAAATGTTGAAATATATGTCAGGTTATGTTATCCTAACCTTGACGGATCACTGGCCCTCTGGTTGTGTGTCCATTCTCAATTCTGGGCTGTCAACCTTAGTGCTCATTTATTTGAGCAACCAAAGTAATCCTTGCGGTCCTATTTACCTTAGATAAACATATACATACCACTCAGCCAAACTTTCACCTATTAGCATAGAAGGAGAAAGGCCGTAGAAATAATAGGAGCTCTGAAGAGTATTTTTAAACAGCTGTAAATCTTTTTTTTTTTTTTAGTTAAAAATAAATAATTAAGTAATATAAATACTCATTCAACTATCACCCACCAGACCACCAACTGTTGATACAGATATTGAATTGGGTGACAATATCTGATGCTCCCTCCTCCGCCGGACCTGTCATCAGCGTCCGTTGGAGGCATTATGTATGTATGTATATATATATATATATATATATATATATATAATTAGATGGACGCCAAAGGTAACTGGAGTTACCGTGCTGGTAATACGTTCTTGGTTTGTGCATTTGATATTTAAAATGCACCCCCACAGAATACTTGCAGTGCATCTCATCTTTATAATAGGTAACGGAATACCATAGATGACGGGAACCAATGTTCACTGGATTCACCTGGCTGGTGTCACAACTGAGGGTTTTGGCTGACAACAGGAAGCCTCAGTTGTAGGGGCTGAAATGAAATTAAACTTGGGAGGTTAAATCAGACCCCTGGACATGTAAGTGTGAAAGGATTACCCGAAGGTGTGACCATGACAACCAGGTTAAAAGTCAAATAAAAGGTTTATTAACAGACTCCGTGTAATAATAACAGCATTCACAGTTGAACATAAGCAGTGGCAGATAATACAGTTCCTGGATCACTTTAACCGTGAGAGGTATCACAGAGCACTGGTAGGTAGAAGAACAGTTGTTAAAGTCCTTTGATGGATTAACCTTACCAGGCCTGGCTGTAGTAGTGGATATAGCCGAGGAACACGCCAGTAGGTGTATTAGATGAAGCTGGTAACTGGAATGAACTGTTGTAGTCACTGGATGGAACCAGCCAGGTGGTAGAGACACGGAGTGGATGCTGAATGGAATCAGCCAGGTGATGTAGACACGGAGTGGATGCTGAATGGAATCAGCCAGGTGATGAAGACACGGAGTGAGTACTGTAAGATGCTAGGGAGCATGGAAACAGAAGTGTTGAAAAGTGGTTACCGGTGGTTAGTGGATACTGCTGGTAAGTAGGGATCCGCTGGATCGACACCGGCACTTTAAGGAAGCTGGAATCTGCTGAAAGCTGGCTGCTGGAAGCAGATGGGTTAATAGCTGGAAGCTGGAACAGCCACGAAGAACTGCAGAGTCAGGCTGCACCGCAGGATGGTAGGCAGGTGCGGGTCTCTTAGTGGATGCTGGAGACAGGAGCTGGAACCTGGAGAAACAACCACAGGAGAGAGAGACTGGAACAAGGATTGACAAACAAAGCACTGACGATTTCCTGGCCCAGGCACAGAATACTTATACCTGCAGCAAGGCAGGCATTGGCTGGGCAATTATGCAGATTTCCAGAGGCAGCGGATTGGTGGAACTGAGGCATGTGATTGGATCCAACATGGCTGCGCCCATGTTAGAACTTGGAGGGAAAGCTGGTTTGGAAAACCATGTGGAAACATAGCAGTAATGGTGGCGCCGGCCGCAGAGGACAGGAGGCGCCAGATTGACAACTGCACACTGAGACACATGGATGACAGCGGAGGCCGCGGCAGACATGAAGCACCACTCTGACAACCTGCAAACTACAACACAGGAGCGGCGGCGGAGGCCGCGGAGGACGGGAGACGCCATGCAGGATTCAAACATGGCGCCGCTGTGCCAGCATCTCAGACTGACAGGGGGGATATGCAGAGTGTAGACACAGATGAGATATCCGGACTTGGAACGCTGAGCCAGCCTCAGGAGACATCTAAAAGGCAAGTAATGGCGTCCAGATACCCGGATCGTGACAGCACCCCCCCCCCCCTTCAGGATTAGGAGTGGCCCCAGGACACTTCTTAGGCTTTAGAGGAAACTTCGAGTGGAAATTCCGGACCAAGGCGGGAGCATGGACATCCGACGCATTGGTACAAGAGCGTTCTTCAGGACCATAGCCCTTCCAGTCAATAAGATACTGCAACTGACCGTAACGGAAACGTGAATCCAGAATCTTGGCAACCTCATACTCAACTCCCCGTTGAGTCTGGACTTTAGGAGCCGGAGGAAGTGCAGAATGAAACCGATTCAGGATCAGCGGTTTCAACAGGGAAACATGGAATGTCCTGGGTATTTTCAAGAAGGGAGGTAACTGGAGTCTGTAAGCAACGGGATTGATGACTTGTTCAATTTTTAAAGGACCGATGTAACGAGGTGCAAATTTCAAACTGGGAACTCTCAACCTCAAATTCTTCGTGGACAACCATACACGATCACCCACCTTGAGAGCAGGAACCGCTCTACGCTTCCTATCGGCAAACTTCTTGTACCTGAACGAGGCTTTAAGCAGGGCCGCACGGACATTCTTCCAGTTATCTGAACACTGACGCAAGGTGACATCCACTGCTGGAACAGAAGTGTCACGATCCGGGTATCTGGACGCCATTTCTTACCCATCAGATGCCTCCTAAGGCTGGCTCAGCGCTCCAGGACCGGATCCCATCTGTTATCCTGATGTTTACATTCCTGTATCCTCTCCTGTCACTCTGAGACGCTGTCACAGTAACGCCTTATTACATCTGGCATGGCGTCTCCCGCGGCCTCCGCCGCCGTCCCTGAGCTTCTGCATGCAGAGTGTCTGAGTGGCGATTACGTCAGCCGCGGCCTCCGCTGTGTCCGCGTGATTGGATGTGCACCTGTCAGCTTGGCGTCTCCTGTCTCCGGTGGCCGGCGCCGCCATTACTGTTTTCATTACCACATGGATTACAAACCAAACTTCCCTCCAAGTGTCTGCATGGGCGCAGCCATCTTGGATTCTGTCAGCTGATCATTTCCACCAATCTGTTCTCAGTATTGATAATCTGCATAATTGCCTAGCCAATCCCTTCCTTGCTGCAGGTATAATACACTGTGCCTGAGCAAGGAAGGCGTCAGTGCTTTGGTTGTCAAACCTAGTTCCTGTTTGTCTCTCTCCTGTGATTGTCTTCCAGGTTCCAGCTCCTGTCTCAAGACTTCCACCATAGAGACCCGCACCAACATTCCACCTGCGGTGTAGCCTGACTCTCCAATCCATTGTGGATTCATCTGTTTCCAGCTACAACATTACCTGCTTCCAGCCCAGCTTCCAGCAGAGTACAGCTTCTCTTAAAGGGCCGGTGTCCTTTCTACACTTTACCACTCTCCACCGGTATTATTATTTCTCCGCTCTCAAGTTCTACATTTCAGTTCATATTTCATCGCTCCCAAGTTCATTTATTATTTAACTGGTTCCAGCCAGTATCCACTCCGTGCTAACAACAGTCTGGTTCCAGCCAGTATCCACAGCAGCCGTTTTATCTTCAGCAACCCAGCTTTTCCTGGAACACCAGCTGGTACAATCCTGGGTTATCTCCATTGCTACAGTCGGGCCTGGTAAGGACTTTCCATCTAGAAGATTATAAGAACTATCTCACACTACCAGTGCCCTGTGGCTCCTGCCACCCTGTAGTTCCCAGGAACTGTATTTATTCTTTGCTGACTTTTATGTTTCTTTTACTGCTACTGTGATGCATGGAGTTTGTCATAAATAAACATCATTGACTTTTATTCAAGTTGTCGTGGTCACGCCTTCGGGCGGTTCTTCTTCATGTTACTTACATGTCCAGGGGTCTGATACAACCTCCCAGGTTCCGGTACATCTCAGCCCCTACAACTGAGGCTGCCTCCCGTCAGCTCAGGCCCTCAGTTGTGACAGTAAGCACTGACCTAATGAATCCAGCCGGAGACCAGGATCAAGCGGCCAGGCCGATGCAAGAACTGGCAGCCCGACTAGAACATCAGGAGGCTGCACAGGGCCACATCATCCGCTGTCTCCAGGATTTCTCTACTCGGCTGGATGGGATTCAGACAACTCTCCGTGGATCAGGCGCGTCTGGTGCGTCAACCACAGTGACTCCAGCTATAACCCCACCCACCTTACCCATTTCTGCTCCACGTCTTCATCTTCCAACGCCAGCAAAATTTGACGGATCTCCAAGATTCTGCAGGGGATTTCTCAACCAGTGTGAGATTCAGTATGAGCTACAACCTGGCAATTTTCCCAGTGACCGTACAAAAATTGCCTACATTATTTCTCTTCTCAGTGGCTCAGCCCTTGATTGGGCATCACCGTTATGGGAGAGGTCCGACACCCTACTATCTTCCTACACTGCCTTCGTGTCAACATTCAGGCGCATCTTCGACGAGCCAGGCCGGGTAACCTCAGCTTCATCCGAGATTCTCCGTTTACGCCAGGGGTCACGTACTGTAGGACAATATCTGATACAGTTCCAGATCCTGGCATCCGAACTGGCATGGAACGACGAGGCCCTGTATGCTGCATTCTGGCATGGCTTATCTGAGCGTATTAAAGATGAGTTAGCTACCAGAGACTTACCCTCTAAGTTAGATGAGCTAATCTCACTCTGCACGAAAGTTGATTTACGTTTCAGAGAGAGAGCAACTGAGCGTGGAAGATCATCTGCTCCAAAATCTTCTGCTCCTCCTCCTCGCCAACTGTCACCAACTAAAGATGAGCCCATGCAAATTGGCCGTTCCCGTTTAACTCCTGCTGAGCGCCGAAGACGTCTCTCCGAGTCTCTCTGTCTTTATTGTGCAGCTCCGTCTCACACCATTAGTGCCTGTCCCAAACGTCCGGGAAACTCCAAATCCTAGCTCGCCAAGGAGAGGGCCGGCTAGGAGTAATGATCTCCTCAAGATTGTAATCTCCCAGTCTCGCTTCAAGTTGCTCAACGTTATCGGAACGTCATTGCCCTCCTTGATTCCGGAGCAGCTGGGAACTTTATTACCGAAGCCTATGTTAAACGGTGGTCCCTACCCACCGAGAGACTTCCTTCGTCCATTTCTTGCCGTGGATGGCAGCAAAATTTTTGATGCAGTTATTTCTTTAAGGACTCTACCAGTTCGTCTGAGAGTGGGAGTTCTTCATTCCGAACTTATTTCTTTTTTAGTGATTCCAAGAGCCACACATCCTGTGGTCCTGGGCCTTCCATGGCTCCGTCTTCACAATCCTACAATTGATTGGACGACTACGGAAATCCTGGCATGGGGTTCCTCCTGTGCTGAGACATGTTTGTTTAAAGTATTGCCTGTCTGTTCTTCCTCCCCCAGGTCGTCTGATGTTCCACCTCCTCCATATCAAGATTTCACGGATGTGTTCAGTAAAGCTTCTGCTGATATCTTTCCTCCTCATAGAGAATGGGACTGCCCGATTGATCTCGTTCCAGGGAAGGTTCCACCTCGAGGCCGAACTTATCCGTTGTCTCTGCCTGAGACGCATTCTATGGAGGAATACATTAAAGAGAACCTAGCAAAGGGGTTCATTCGACCTTCTTCTTCCCCAGCCGGCGCAGGCTTCTTTTTTGTAAAAAAGAAAGATGGTGGTCTGCGGCCGTGCATCGACTACAGAGGTTTGAACGACATTACCATCAAGAACCGTTATCCTTTACCCCTGATTACTGAGCTCTTTGACAGAGTTAGCGGAGCTACCATCTTTACAAAGCTGGACTTGAGAGGTGCATACAATCTCATCCGGATCCGTGAGGGTGACGAGTGGAAGACCGCCTTTAACACCCGTGACGGACATTATGAGTACCTCGTCATGCCCTTTGGATTGAGCAATGCTCCAGCTGTCTTCCAGCATTTTGTCAATGAGATCTTCAGAGACATTCTATACCGTCATGTCGTGGTCTATCTAGACGATATCCTCATTTTTGCCAACGATTTAGAGGAACATCGTTTTTGGGTTAAAGAGGTTCTGTCCCGTCTCCGTGTCAATCATCTCTATTGCAAATTAGAGAAATGCGTCTTTGAAGTCAAGTCCATTCCGTTTCTAGGGTACATTGTGTCCGGTTCCGGACTAGAGATGGATCCTGAGAAACTACAAGCAATCCAAAATTGGCCGGTACCCTTAACCCTCAAAGGGGTCCAGAGGTTCTTAGGGTTCGCCAACTATTACCGAAAGTTTATACGAGACTTTTCCACCATTGTGGCGCCTATTACTGCTTTCACTAAGAAGGGTGCTAACCCGTCCAAGTGGTCTGAAGAAGCCATGCAAGCATTTCATCTTTTAAAACAAAGGTTCATCTCTGCGCCTGTTCTGAAACAGCCTGACATCGACTCTCCTTTCATCTTAGAGGTGGATGCCTCCTCCGTTGGAGTAGGAGCGGTGTTATCTCAGAGGGCTAAAGATGGCCATTTACACCCTTGCAGTTTCTTCTCCTGGAAGTTCTCCCCAGCTGAGCGCAACTATGCCATTGGCGACCAGGAGTTGCTAGCCATCAAGCTCGCTCTAGAAGAGTGGAGGTATCTGTTGGAGGGAGCTTCTCATTCAATCACCATACTTACAGACCACAAGAACCTTTTATATCTGAAAGGCGCACAATGTCTCAACCCTCGTCAGGCCAGATGGGCACTTTTCTTTTCCAGGTTCGACTTTAAACTCCAGTTCTGTCCGGGCTCTCAGAATCGCAAGGCCGATGCCCTTTCCCGCTCATGGGAGCAAGAAAATGAGTCAGAGTCTTCAGACAAGCATCCTATTATAAATCCGTTGGCATTCTCCACGGTAGGGATGGACTCTATGCCCCCATCAGGGAAAAGTTTTGTGAAACCGATGCTAAGGAAGAAGCTCATGCATTGGGCCCATGCTTCCCGTTTTGCCGGACATACAGGTATCCAAAAAACCCTGGAGTTTATCTCTAGGTCCTATTGGTGGCCAACTCTGAAAAAGGACGTCTTGGAGTTTATTGCATCTTGCCCAAAGTGTGCTCAACATAAGGTATCCCGCCAGTCGCCTGCGGGGCAACTGGTTCCACTATCTGTTCCCCGTCGACCTTGGACCCATTTGTCGATGGATTTTATTACAGATTTACCCATGTGCAACAAGTTCAATACCATCTGGGTGGTAGTTGACCGGTTCACCAAGATGGCACACTTCATTCCTCTCACCGGTCTTCCGTCAGCTTCCAAGTTGGCTCAAGTATTCATACAAGAGATCTTCCGACTCCACGGTCTTCCTGAAGAAATTATTTCAGATCGAGGAGTTCAATTCACAGCCAAATTCTGGCGAAGTTTATGTCAAGTCCTCCAAGTCAAGCTAAAGTTTTCCACGGCTTACCATCCTCAGACCAATGGTCAAACCGAGAGGGTGAATCAGGACTTGGAGGCCTTCCTCCGCATCTATGTGTCCTCCTCTCAAGATGACTGGGTTCAATTACTTCCCTGGGCCGAGTTCTGTCATAACAACCAGTATCATTCTTCATCTGCTTCAACACCATTCTTCACTAACTTTGGATTCCACCCTAAAGTCCCTGAGTTCCAACCGCTTCCAGCAACTTCTGTTCCCGCAGTGGATATCACCTTGCATCAGTTTGCCAATATCTGGAAGAGCGTACGATCAGCTCTGCTCAAGGCATCGTTCAGGTACAAGAAGTTTGCGGATAAGAAGCGTCGAGCAGTTCCTGCTCTCAAGGTGGGTGATCGGGTATGGTTATCCACGAAGAATTTGAGGTTAAGAGTTCCCAGTATGAAGTTTGCACCTCGCTATATCGGTCCTTTCAAGATTGAACAAGTCATCAATCCTGTTGCTTACAGACTCCAGTTGCCTCCCTTCTTAAAAATACCCAGGACATTCCATGTTTCCCTGTTGAAACCGTTGATCTTGAATCGGTTTCATTCCTCACTTCCTCCAACTCCGAAAGTCCAAACTCAACGAGGCGTTGAGTATGAAGTAGCCAAGATCCTGGACTCACGTCACCGTTACGGTCAACTACAATATCTTATTGACTGGAAGGGTTATGGCCCTGAGGAACGTTCATGGACCAATGCTTCTAATGTCCATGCTCCTGCCTTGGTCCGGAGATTCCATTCCAAGTTTCCTCAAAAGCCAAAGAAGTGTCCTGGGGCCACTCCTAAAGGGGGGGGGGGGTGCTGTCACGATCCGGGTATCTGGACGCCATTTCTTACCCATCAGATGCCTCCTAAGGCTGGCTCAGCGCTCCAGGACCGGATCCCATCTGTTATCCTGATGTTTACATTCCTGTATCCTCTCCTGTCACTCTGAGACGCTGTCACAGTAAACGCCATATTACACCTGGCATGGCGTCTCCCGCGGCCTCCGCCGCCGTCCCTGAGCTTCTGCATGCAGAGTGTCTGAGTGGCGATTACGTCAGCCGCGGCCTCCGCTGTGTCCGCGTGATTGGATGTGCACCTGTTAGCTTGGCGCCTCCTGTCTCCGGTGGCCGGCGCCGCCATTACTGTTTTCATTACCACATGGATTACAAACCAAACTTCCCTCCAAGTGTCTGCATGGGCGCAGCCATCTTGGATTCTGTCAGCTGATCATTTCCACCAATCTGTTCTCAGTATTGATAATCTGCATAATTGCCTAGCCAATCCCTTCCTTGCTGCAGGTATAAATACACTGTGCCTGAGCAAGGAAGGCGTCAGTGCTTTGGTTGTCAAACCTAGTTCCTGTTTGTCTCTCTCCTGTGATTGTCTTCCAGGTTCCAGCTCCTGTCTCAAGACTTCCACCATAGAGACCCGCACCAGCATTCCACCTGCGGTGTAGCCTGACTCTCCAATCCATTGTGGATTCATCTGTTTCCAGCTACAACATTACCTGCTTCCAGCCCAGCTTCCAGCAGAGTACAGCTTCTCTTAAAGGGCCGGTGTCCTTTCTACACTTTACCACTCTCCACCGGTATTATTATTTCTCCGCTCTCAAGTTCTACATTTCAGTTCATATTTCATCGCTCCCAAGTTCATTTATTATTTAACTGGTTCCAGCCAGTATCCACTCCGTGCTAACAACAGTCTGGTTCCAGCCAGTATCCACAGCAGCCGTTTTATCTTCAGCAACCCAGCTTTTCCTGGAACACCAGCTGGTACAATCCTGGGTTATCTCCATTGCTACAGTCGGGCCTGGTAAGGACTTTCCATCTAGAAGATTATAAGAACTATCTCACACTACCAGTGCCCTGTGGCTCCTGCCACCCTGTAGTTCCCAGGAACTGTATTTATTCTTTGCTGACTTTTATGTTTCTTTTACTGCTACTGTGATGCATGGAGTTTGTCATAAATAAACATCATTGACTTTTATTCAAGTTGTCGTGGTCACGCCTTCGGGCGGTTCTTCTTCATGTTACTTACATGTCCAGGGGTCTGATACAACCTCCCAGGTTCCGGTACATCTCAGCCCCTACAACTGAGGCTGCCTCCCGTCAGCTCAGGCCCTCAGTTGTGACAAGAAGTTGCTGGAAGCGGTTGGAATTCTGGAACTTTAGGGTGGAATCCATAGTTGATGAAGAATGGTGTTGAAGAAGATGAGGAATGGTATTGATTGTTGTGGCTGAACTCGGCCCACGGAAGGAGTTGAACCAAGTCATCTTGGGAGGAAGACACATAAATGCGGAGGAAGGCCTCCAAGTCCTGATTCACCCTCTCGGTTTGACCATTGGTCTGAGGATGGTAAGCTGTAGAAAACTTTAACTTGACTTGGAGGGCTTGACACAAGCTTCGCCAAAATTTGGCTACAAATTGTACTCCACGATCAGAGATGATCTCTTCAGGAAGACCGTGAAGTCGGAAGATCTCTTGAATAAACACTTGAGCCAACTTGGAAGCTGACGGAAGACCGGTGAGAGGTATGAAATGTGCCATCTTAGTGAACCGGTCAACGACCACCCAGATGGTATTAAACTTGTTGCACATAGGCAAGTCTGTAACAAAGTCCATCGACAAATGGGTCCAAGGTCGACGGGGAACAGATGATGGAACCAGTTGCCCCGCAGGCGACTGGCGGGAGACTTTGTGTTGGGCACACTTTGGGCAAGAAGCAATAAACTCCATGACGTCCTTCTTCAGAGTTGGCCACCAGTAGGACCTAGAGATAAACTCAAGGGTTTTCTGAATGCCTGTATGTCCGGCAAAACGGGAAGCATGGGCCCAATGCATCAGCTTCTTCCTTAACACCGGCTTCACAAAACTTTTCCCTGGTGGGGGCGTAGAGTCCATTCCTACCGTGGAGAATGCCAACGGATTAATAATAGGATGCTTGTCCGCAGACTCCGACTCATTTTCTTGCTCCCATGTGCGGGAAAGGGCATCGGCCTTGCGATTCTGAGAGCCTGGACAGAACTGGAGTTTAAAGTCGAACCTGGAAAAGAAAAGTGCCCATCTGGCCTAACGAGGATTAAGACATTGTGCGCTTTTCAGATATAAAAGATTCTTGTGGTCGGTAAGTATAGAGATTGAATGAGAAGCTCCCTCCAACAGATATCTCCACTCTTCTAGAGCGAGCTTGATGGCTAGCAACTCCTGGTCACCAATGGCATAATTGCGCTCAGCTGGGGAGAACTTCCGGGAGAAGAAACTGCAAGGATGTAGAAGACCATCTTTAGCCCTCTGGGATAGCACCGCTCCTACTCCAACAGAGGAGGCATCTACCTCAAGGATGAAAGGAGAGTCGATGTCGGGCTGTTTCAGAACTGGTGCAGAGATGAACCGTTGCTTTAGAAGATGAAAGGCTTGCGTAGCTTCTTCAGACCACTTGGACGGATTAGCACCCTTCTTGGTCAACGCAGTGATAGGCACCACAATGGTGGAAAAGTCTTGTATAAACTTTCTGTAGTAATTGGCGAACCCTAAGAACCTCTGGACCCCTTTGAGGGTTAAGGGTATCGGCCAATTCTGGATTGCTTGTAGTTTCTCAGGATCCATCTCTAGTCCGGAACCGGACACAATGTAACCTAGAAACAGAATGGATTTAACTTCAAAAACACATTTCTCCAATTTGCAATAGAGATGATCGACACGGAGACGGGACAGAACCTCCTTTACCCAGAAACGATGTTCCTCTAGATTATTGGCAAAGATGAGGATATCATCTAGATAAACCACGACATGGCGGTATAAGATATCTCTGAAGATCTCATTCACGAAATGCTGGAAGACAGCTGGAGCGTTGCTCAATCCGAAGGGCATGACGAGGTACTCATAATGTCCATCACGGGTGTTAAAGGCGGTCTTCCACTCGTCACCCTCACGGATCCGGATGAGATTGAAGGCACCCCTCAAATCCAACTTTGTAAAGATGGTTGCTCCGCTGACTCTATCGAAGAGTTCTGTAATCAAGGGTAAAGGATATCGGTTCTTAACGGTAATGTCGTTCAGACCTCTGTAGTCGATGCACGGCCGCAGACCTCCGTCTTTCTTCTTAACGAAGAAGAAGCCTGCGCCAGCTGGAGAAGAAGAAGGTCGGATAAAACCCTTCGCCAGGTTCTCCTTGATGTACTCCTCCATGGAGTGTGTCTCAGGCAGAGACAACGGATAAGTTCGGCCTCGAGGTGGAACCTTCCCTGGAATGAGATAAATTGGGCAGTCCCATTCTCTATGAGGAGGAAAGATATCAGCAGAAGCTTTACTGAACACGTCCGTGTAGTCTTGATATGGAGGAGGTGGAACATCAGACGACCTGGGGAAGGAAGAACAAACAGGAAGCACTTTGGACAAACAGGTCTCAGCACAGGAGGGACCCCATGCTAGTATTTGCGTAGTCGTCCAGTCAATCGATGGATTGTGGAGACGGAGCCATGGAAGGCCTAAAACCACTGGATGTGTGGCTCTTGGAATCACTAGAAAGGAAATAAATTCTGAATGAAGAACTCCCACTCTCAGACGAACTGGTAGAGTCCTTAGAGAAATCTTGCTGCCATCCATGGCAGTCAAGGAGATGGACGAGGAAAGTCTCTCGGTGGGTAGGGACCACCGTTTAACATAAGCTTCGGTTATGAAATTCCCAGCTGCTCCGGAGTCAAGGAGGGCAATGATGTTCCTGTAACGTTGAGCAATTTGGAGCGAGACTGGGAGATTACAATCATGAGGAGATGGAGAGGAGATCATTACTCCTAGCCGGCCCTCTCCTTGGCGAGCTAGGATTTGGAGTTTCCCGGACGTTTGGGACAGGCATTGATAGCGTGAGATGGAGCTGCACAGTAGAGACAGAGAGACTCAGAGAGACGTCTTCGGCGCTCAGCGGGAGATAGACGGGAACGACCAATTTGCATGGGCTCATCCTTGGATGGAGATGGTTGACGAGGAGGAGGAGCAGAAGATTTAGGAATAGATGATCTTCCTCGCTCGGTTGCTCTTTCTCTGAACCGTAGATCAACTTTCATGCATAATGAAATTAGCTCATCCAACTTAGAGGGCAAGTCTCTGGTAGCTAACTCATCCTTGATGCGTTCAGATAAGCCATGCCAGAATGCAGCATACAGGGCCTCGTCGTTCCATGCCAGGATTTTGAACTGTATAAGATACTGTCCCACAGTACGTGTTCCCTGGCGTAAACGGAGAATCTCAGATGAAGCAGAGGTTACCCGGCCTGGCTCGTCGAAGATGCGCCTGAATGTTGCTACAAAGTCAGTATAGGAGGACAGCAGGGGATCAGACTTCTCCCATAAAGGTGATGCCCAGTCAAGGGCTGAGCCACTGAGAAGGGAAATGATAGAGGCAACTTTAGTAAGGTCACTGGGGAAATTGCCAGGTTGAAGCTCAAAATGGATTTCACATTGGTTGAGAAATCCCCTGCAGAACCTTGGAGATCCGTCAAATTTTGCTGGCGTTGGAAGATGAAGATGTGGAATGGAAATGGGTAAGGTGGGTGGGGTTACAGCTGGTGTCACTGTGGTGGACGCACCAGACGTGCCAGGTCCACGGAGGGTCGTTTGAATCCCATCCAGCCGCGTAGAGAGATCCTGGAGACAGCGGATGATGTGGCCTTGTGCAGCCTCCTGATGTTCGAGTCTGGCTGCCAGTTCTTGCATCGGCCTGGCCGCTTGATCCTGGTCTCCGGCTGGATTCATATGGTCAGTGCTTACTGTCACAACTGAGGGTTTTGGCTGACAACAGGAAGCCTCAGTTGTAGGGGCTGAAATGAAATTAAACTTGGGAGGTTTAATCAGACCCCTGGACATGTAAGTGTGTGTTAGGGTCTCCTGCCCTGTGCTGCCACGTCGTCATGGCAACCGGGAGACAAGTGCTAGTGGAGTAACCTGAGCGCAGCTGATACTCCGGTTCGGGTCTTTTGCTGTGCAGTGGTTATAGGCTCTGTGCACGGCAGGGGATCCGGTGCTGGTTTTTGTGCTCACAGTCTGTGAGGTCTGAGTGGGGCGTGGACAGCACCTGCTTTATAAGGCCTCTTTTCAGGGTAAGCAGATGCTGCTGAATCTCTGTTGGTTAGTCAGTTCATGAAAGTTAGCCAGTACTGTGTAGCTTTGTATTTGTTTGTTGCTTACTGCAAATAGGCCTGGGGATTTGGTATTACACTCTGCCAATCCAGACCTAGCAGTAAGACTGGAGTCAGTCGTTTAGCTTGCTGGGGTTCTGTTATTACTCTGTGAACTTAGCAAGTTTGCGGCTGTATTCTAACACTTGCCTGTCTAATCCTGTCTCACTGTGCTAGGTGTCAGGGGTCAGTTTAGTGGCAGTAAGCTTAAACCTGTGCACTGCAAGTGAGAATCAGGATTGTGGAGGCTCTCCTTGTGTCTATCATTCCATCTCTGACCAAGGAGTTTACTGCCACACCCGTTGGTAACCCTTTAGGGTTTTGCTGTTGCCCTTAGCAACAGCATTTCGGGTTCTCTACGTATTAAAACACAACATCTTGCTTTTTACATCTGAGCAGTTCTAATACAAGGGAGATACCCAGTTCCTTAGCCTCTGGGCTTCTCTGTTCACTGTGTGTGTATTTTGTTACCCTATCACCTTCTGTGTACGTTATGTCATATTCCCCAGTTTGTCTGTGAGTCCATTTGTTTTGCATAACAGTTCAAACACCAGTACATTCCTGCAGACACTGGAGTGCATAACAGTTCTGACACTAGTACTTTCCTGCAGGCACTGGTGTGCATAACATATTCAGCAGCCTAATACTCCTGTTGAAATTTTGTGGGAATATGGAGCATACCCCTCAAAATACGTTGCAACAGGTGGTCGATCAGGTGCAGGTCCTGACTCGACAATTTAATGATTTGTCCATTAAAATGCACACCTCCCAGGCTGCTGGCGGAGCTCCCGCAGCAGCAGCACCTGCAGGGGTTAAGGAGCCGAAAGTAAATCTCCCGGATCGTTTTTCTGGAGATCGCTCGCAGTTCTTTTGTTTCAAGGAGAGCTGCAAGCTATACTTCCGGCTTAGGCCTCAGTCTTCTGGGTCGGAGATTCAGCGGGTGGGCATAGTGATTTCCTTGCTACAAGGAGACCCACAGGTCTGGGCATATGGGTTGCAGCCTGACTGTCCGTCGCTTAAAAGTGTTGATGCTTTTTTTACGGCACTGGGCATGTTGTATGATGACCCTGACAAGACGGCCTCAGCCGAGGCTCAGATTTCGATCCTTAAGCAAGGGCGAAGGCCAGTTGAGGTTTACTGTACGGAGTTTCGGAGGTTGGCCCATGATACCCAGTGGAATGACCCAGCCCTGAGACACCAGTACCGAAGAGGTCTTTCTAACCAGATAAAGGACCAACTGGTACAATATCCCTTGCCTGATAGCTTGGATCAGCTCATGCAGTTATCCATCCGGGTGGATAGACGGCTGAGAGAGCGTAGGCTTGAAAGGGAGACTGAGATTTCCTTCCTTCCCAAGGGAACCTCAGACTCTGAGGAATTTTCTGAGGAGCCTATGCAGATTGGGGCTACCCGCCTCTCCTCGCGTGGGAAGACGCGGAGGAGACAGCAGGGGTTGTGTTTGTACTGTGGGAATAAAGGTCATGTGGTAGTATCATGCCCAGAAAAGCCGGAAAACTTCAGGGCCTGAGGGTGATGGGAAATATCCTGTCAGGCCAGAAGTCAGAATTTCCCAAGAAGACTTTTATCATTCCGGTGACCTTGAAGATCCTCGGTCAAACTGTCAAGACTGAGGCCTTTGTGGACAGTGGGGCCGACGGGGTTTTTATGGACCGCCAATTCGCCCTAAAACACTCTGTTCCCTTAGTACCCTTGGCATCGGAAATTGAGATTTGTGGGTTAAACGGGGAACCATTATCCCAAGGTAAAATTACCTCTTGCACTAGCCAGATTTCTTTGTTTATTGGAGCCACACACTCTGAAAAATTGTCCTTTTATGTGACTGTCTGTACTTTTGCCCCATTGGTGTTGGGGTTACCCTGGTTAAGGGCCCACAATCCTCAATTTGACTGGGTCTCTGGGGAGATTCTTAGTTGGGGTACTGATTGTTTCAGGAGTTGCTTGAGCCTTCCAGTCAGGCTCTCGCAGCTAAGTTTGCCAGGATTGCCAGGGTGTTATGCAGATTTTGCGGACGTGTTCTCCAAAAAAGTTGCAGAGGTACTACCTCCCCATCGCCCCTATGACTGTGCCATTGATTTGTTGCCAAATGCTAAGCTTCCCAAGAGCAGGTTGTACTCCCTGTCACGTCCTGAGACTCAGGCTATGGCAGAGTACATTCAGGAGAACTTGGCTAAGGGATTTATCAGACCTTCACAGTCTCCAGTTGGGTCGGGGTTCTTCTTCGTGGGTAAAAAGGACGGTTCGTTGCGACCCTGCATCGACTTCAGGGAATTGAACCGTATCACGATTAAAAACTCATACCCACTGCCTCTCATTTCGGTCTTGTTTGACCAGCTTCGTACTGCCACCATTTTTTCTAAGATTGACCTACGCGGTGCGTACAATCTAATCCGAATAAGAGAGGGGGATGAATGGAAGACTGCCTTTAATACCCACTCAGGGCATTATGAATATTTGGTGATGCCTTTTGGGCTCTGTAATGCCCCGGCAGTCTTCCAGGATTTCATGAATGATGTGCTCAGGGAATATTTGGATAGATTCTTAGTTGTATACTTAGATGACATCCTAATCTTCTCCCATTCCCTGGAGGAACATCGGAAGCATGTACGCTTAGTCCTCCAGAAACTCAGAGACCACCGGCTTGGGGCGAAGCTGGAGAAGTGCGAATTTGAAGTTCAGCAAATCGCATTTCTAGGATATATTATCTCCCCAGAAGGTTTCCAAATGGAGGGTTCCAAGGTACAGGCAGTCCTGGATTGGGTGCAGCCCACTAGTTTGAAGGCGCTTCAGCGTTTCCTGGGCTTTGCGAATTTTTATAGACGATTTATCGCTGGATTTTCGTCTATAGTGGCGCCCTTGGTGGCACTCACTAAGAAAGGGGCGGATGTTGCTCACTGGTCTTGTGAGGCTAAAGCGGCTTTTGCCCATCTCAAAAGGGCATTTGTTTCGGCCAAGGTGCTGCGACACCCAGATCCAGAGCGTCCTTTTGTGGTGGAGGTGGATGCCTCTGAGATGGGTATTGGGGCAGTGCTTTCTCAGATGGGAGTGTCTGATAATCGCCTTCATCCCTGTGCTTACTTTTCCCGTAAATTTTCGCCTGCCGAGATGAATTATGACGTGGGTAACCGGGAATTGTTGGCTATTAAGGATGCACTCGAGGAGTGGAGACACTGGCTTGAGGGGGCTAAGTTTGTGGTCTCAATTCTCACTGACCATAAGAATCTGGCATATTTAGAGTCAGCGAAGCGTCTCAATGCCAGGCAGGCACGATGGGCTTTGTTTTTTGCTCGCTTTAATTTTTTGATAACATATCGCCCTGGGTCAAAAAACATCAAGGCTGATGCGCTCTCGCGGAGTTTTGCTCCAATCCAGGAGACCACCGAGGAGCCGTTGCCCATTGTTTCCCCATCATGTATTAAAGTGGGCATTACCCAGGACCTCTTATCATTAGTCCTTAGAGCACAGGAGCAGGCTCCTCCAGACCTTCCGGTAGGTCTTTTGTTTGTGCCTCCTAGGTTAAGACAGCGAGTGTTCCTGGAATTCCATGCCAAGAAGTCGGCAGGTCACCCGGGTATTGCCAGAACTCGGGAGTTGCTATCTAGGGCGGTGTGGTGGCCCTCGGTGGCTAAGGATGTGGATCAGTGGGTTCGGGCATGTGACATCTGTGCCCGAAATAAGACTCCTAGAGGGGTTCCTGTTGGCCCATTACATCCACTCTCTATCCCATCTAAGCCATGGACCCACATTTCAATGGATTTTGTGGTGGACTTGCCCAAATCCTCGGGGATGACAGCCATCTGGGTTGTCGTTGACAGGTTTTCGAAGATGGCGCACTTCGTTCCACTGGTTGGGCTGCCATCAGCCAGACGCCTGTCTGAATTATTTATGCTGCATGTTGTGCGTCTCCACGGGTTGCCACTTGATGTGGTCTCTGACCGCGGATCCCAGTTTGTGGCCAAATTCTGGAGGGCATTTTGTTCCGATCTCCAGATTTCTGTCAGCTTGTCGTCAGGCTACCATCCGCAGTCTAATGGGCAGACTGAAAGGGTGAACCAGTCCTTGGAGCAGTTCCTCAGGTGTTATGTCTCCAAGTGTCAGACTGACTGGGTTGCTCATCTGTCCATGGCGGAGTTTGCCTATAACAACGCGGCTCACTCTGCTACAGGGATCTCTCCCTTCCTTTGTGTGTATGGGCATCATCCTAAGGCCAATTCTTTTGACCCCCTGGACTCCACGCCTGGTGGTTCCTCTGTGGTTTCGGTCCTTAGAGGTATTTGGCGGAAAGTGAAGAAAGCCCTTGTGTCTGTGTCATTAGTGACCAAAAGGGTTTTTGATAAGCGGAAAAGACCCTGCAGCTTCAAATTAGGAGACTTCGTCTGGTTGTCTACCAAGAATTTGAAGTTGAGACAGCCATCTCATAAGTTAGGGCCCCGGTTCATCGGCCCTTATAAGATCACCAGGGTTATCAATCCGGTGGCATTTCAGTTAGATCTACCCCGTTCTTTGGGTATCAATAAAACATTTCATTGTTCCCTTTTAAAACGGGCGATTAGTAATCCTTCTTCCAGTGGAAGACCTTCCCCTCTTCTGATACGTGGCCAGAGGGAGTTTGTTGTTGAAAGGATTCTTGACTCCAAGGTGGTTCGGGGTCGGCTGTCATTTTTGGTGCACTGGAAGGGGTATGGCCCGGAGGAGCGGTCGTGGGTGCGCAGTTGTGATCTTCATGCCCCCAGACTGATACGCTCTTTCTTCTCGCAGTTCCCCGATAAACCCGGTGGTAGGGGTTCTTTGACCCCTCGTCAGAGGGGGGGTACTGTTAGGGTCTCCTGCCCTGTGCTGCCACGTCGTCATGGCAACCGGGAGACAAGTGCTAGTGGAGTAACCTGAGCGCAGCTGATACTCCGGTTCGGGTCTTTTGCTGTGCAGTGGTTATAGGCTCTGTGCACGGCAGGGGATCCGGTGCTGGTTTTTGTGCTCACAGTCTGTGAGGTCTGAGTGGGGCGTGGACAGCACCTGCTTTATAAGGCCTCTTTTCAGGGTAAGCAGATGCTGCTGAATCTCTGTTGGTTAGTCAGTTCATGAAAGTTAGCCAGTACTGTGTAGCTTTGTATTTGTTTGTTGCTTACTGCAAATAGGCCTGGGGATTTGGTATTACACTCTGCCAATCCAGACCTAGCAGTAAGACTGGAGTCAGTCGTTTAGCTTGCTGGGGTTCTGTTATTACTCTGTGAACTTAGCAAGTTTGCGGCTGTATTCTAACACTTGCCTGTCTAATCCTGTCTCACTGTGCTAGGTGTCAGGGGTCAGTTTAGTGGCAGTAAGCTTAAACCTGTGCACTGCAAGTGAGAATCAGGATTGTGGAGGCTCTCCTTGTGTCTATCATTCCATCTCTGACCAAGGAGTTTACTGCCACACCCGTTGGTAACCCTTTAGGGTTTTGCTGTTGCCCTTAGCAACAGCATTTCGGGTTCTCTACGTATTAAAACACAACATCTTGCTTTTTACATCTGAGCAGTTCTAATACAAGGGAGATACCCAGTTCCTTAGCCTCTGGGCTTCTCTGTTCACTGTGTGTGTATTTTGTTACCCTATCACCTTCTGTGTACGTTATGTCATATTCCCCAGTTTGTCTGTGAGTCCATTTGTTTTGCATAACAGTTCAAACACCAGTACATTCCTGCAGACACTGGAGTGCATAACAGTTCTGACACTAGTACTTTCCTGCAGGCACTGGTGTGCATAACAGTGTGAAAGGATTACCCGAAGGTGTGACCATGACAACCAGGTTAAAAGTCAAATAAAAGGTTTATTAACAGACTCCGTGTAATAATAACAGCATTCACAGTTGAACATAAGCAGTGGCAGATAATACAGTTCCTGGATCACTTTAACCGTGAGAGGTATCACAGAGCACTGGTAGGTAGAAGAACAGTTGTTAAAGTCCTTTGATGGATTAACCTTACCAGGCCTGGCTGTAGTAGTGGATATAGCCGAGGAACACGCCAGTAGGTGTATTAGATGAAGCTGGTAACTGGAATGAACTGTTGTAGTCACTGGATGGAACCAGCCAGGTCGTAGAGACACGGAGTGGATGCTGAATGGAATCAGCCAGGTGATGAAGACACGGAGTGAGTACTGTAAGATGCTAGGGAGCGTGGAAACAGAAGTGTTGAAAAGTGGTTACCGGTGGTTAGTGGATACTGCTGGTAAGTAGGGATCCGCTGGATCGACACCGGCACTTTAAGGAAGCTGGAATCTGCTGAAAGCTGGCTGCTGGAAGCAGATGGGTTAATAGCTGGAAGCTGGAACAGCCACGGAGAACTGCAGAGTCAGGCTGCACCGCAGGATGGAAGGCAGGTGCGGGTCTCTTAGTGGATGCTGGAGACAGGAGCTGGAACCTGGAGAAACAACCACAGGAGAGAGAGACTGGAACAAGGATTGACAAACAAAGCACTGACGATTTCCTGGCCCAGGTACAGGATACTTATACCTGCAGCAAGGCAGGCATTGGCTGGGCAATTATGCAGATTTCCAGAGGCAGCGGATTGGTGGAACTGAGGCATGTGATTGGATCCAACATGGCTGCGCCCATGTTAGAACTTGGAGGGAAAGCTGGTTTGGAAAACCATGTGGAAACACAGCAGTAATGGCGGCGCCGGCCGCAGAGGACAGAAGACGCCAGATTGACAACTGCACACTGAGACACATGGATGACAGCGGAGGCCGCGGCAGACATGAAGCACCACTCTGACAACCTGCAAACTATAACACAGGAGCGGCGGCGGAGGCCGCGGAGGACGGGAGACGCCATGCAGGATTCAAACATGGCGCCGCTGTGACAGCGTCTCAGACTGACAGGAGGGATATGCAGAGTGTAGACACAGATGAGATCCGGACTTGGAACTCTGAGCCAGCCTCAGGAGACATCTAAAAGGCAAGTAATGGCGTCCAGATACCCGGATCGTGACAGCTGGATTCACTGAGAGAGAAAAATAAATAAAATAATTCTAAACAACAGCCTCGTTGCAACCCTCGTACACCTAACTGTGATTCAGTTCTGAGGTCGGGGTTGACATCCAGACGTTCCCTTTATTTTCACAGGATCTTTGTATTAGAAGTCCTTTGATAATATAAAAGCATAAACATGCATGATTGAAAACACATGGAAAATCCTTTGCAGCAGAGACCTAAAATAAAAGCTAGCAGCAGAGGGAGGAATAAACTAATTTCCTTTAGTTCTATTCTAGGTATAAAACCCCTCCCTCTGTTCTGACTGGCTGAGGAAAATGTCTCCACTAATTGGGGGCGTTATTCCTTTCCTGAGAAGCAACTTAGCGCCTCTTACCTTGTTTAAAGATGGCAGCCACCCAAAATTTCTATTCACATCATTGATAACCTATAGCCTCCTAACACTCTCTGCCTCATATATCAACCCATAACTGCCGCCCGACCGCCCAGAGCTGACGAACTGTTATGCTAGTTAATCTGCCCGTCGTCTCCCCTCAGCCCTCCGCTGTCTTGCTTGTGCGGCCGGTGGGAGGGGATGTGCAGGCGGCTGCACTCTGTTAGCGGGCAGCGGGAAGTACTTGCTAATCCCTTCCCTCCTCAGCCTTCCTGGAGTCCCCCCCTGGGAGGAGTGTCTCTTGCTTCCCCTCCCTGAGAATTGCTGTGGCTGCCAGCTCTGATCTGCAGAAGGAGGGGGGTGGGTGGGGGATACTGCACTGGCCGGAAGGTAGCAATGGGTGTCAGGTGTCCCAAGTCTGTACAGCTGGGACTCATCGCTTACAATAACCTACAGTATTTACACACACTAACCCCTGGTAGCATTAGTGCAGGGAGCCACAGTCCCTTTCATCATATAATCTATAAGACTAGGGCCCTTAAACTAACCAGTACTCACTGTCTCTGTGCTCTGGATTTTTTTGAAGAGAGCAGATCCCTTTAGCTGGGACCTTAGTCTCTTTCCAGTAATGCCTGCACCCTCCTTTTGTTAGGAGGGATTGGGCTTCATCTGTCAAGTTAGGTCTGCCTGCACCCTCCTTTTTGCTAGGTGGGATTGGGCTCTTTCTCATATTAGAGAAGATAAAAAAATTATAATAATTTTGTGGAGCAATAACTCCTATGTGCTTCCTCCAAGATCAAATTTTCAAACTGAGGGATGAGGGGCGTGAAGGGGGAGGAGCCGGCTGTCAAGACAATGTTTGCTTTTAGATTGTGCCACACCTCCGGTTACAAGCTTCACACCCCTAATGTATATGCCAGTGGATTCCAAACTTTTTTGAATCATGGCACCCTAGAATATCAGAATTTTTTCCATGGCAACCCTAGGCCAAAAGTTTCTTATTGAGAAATTTAGAAATAAATATTACATTAAGTAGATGGCGGTTATATGTCATCCTTAGGGTCAGTTGTGTGGTGAAGGACAAGATTTGCTTCTGTTTGGCCACTGGCAGGCACCAGCACTGGTTTTGCCTTTTATATTGACCATGAATAATTTGAATTGGTCCTGGACCATCAACCCAGGGCACCCCTGCAAGTGTCCCGAGGCACCCCAGGGAGCCACGGCACACAGTTTGGGAACCTCTGGTATATGCTGTGCCAGTGTCCCCTAGTGGATGAAAGAGAAACAAAGTGTTTTTGAATTTTATTTTGTATAGCAACTAAAAATGGGTTCCAGTATGAATGGTCGACCATGTTAAGGTGGACAGTCATTAGGTTGACCACTATTGGTCGACATTGACATGGTTGACATGTACTAATGGTCGACACATGAAAAGGTCAACATGGATTTTTGAACCGTTTTTGGTGTCATTTTTGTCCGTAACATGACCGAGAACCACAATTAGTGTATTGCGTCCCCTTGCATGGCTCATTACCGCTGCGCTCGGCACAGGTTACTATTCCCAATCGTAGTCCACGTGGATGGTAAAGTATGAAATTTTTTAAAATCTAATAACCTTTTCATATGTCGACCTGTCATGTGTCGACCATGTGTTCATGTTGACCATGTCAATGTCGACCAATAGTGGTCGACCTAATAACTGTCAACCATAACATGGTCGACTATCCAAACGGATACCCTAAAAATGTTATAGAGGCGGTCCGCCAAAGCTGGGCAATAGCCCTTTGGATAGTTGACCCAGGTAGAAATGAAAAAGTGCAGACAAGTGGTCCATTGGGACGGTTACCCCTTCACTTTACTAATTATACTAAACTCCTCGGGCCAGAGAGCGGCTTAATACTAGGGCATGACCAAAAAACATGGAGCATATCGCCCAGTCTTACACAATACCTCCAGCAATGTTGAAACTAGAGACCCAGAGTCTGTGCTATCTCTCAGGGACAAAACACCCTATGAATGAGTTTGAAAAATATCTCCAAGTGGTTGATGCAATCAGAGACTTTGAAGCACATGCAAAATATAATCTCCCACTCATCCTCCGAAAGTGACCAAAAAACGTCCCTCTCCCATTCAACCTGGCAAGCCAGTTATCCTATTTTACTTTCCAATGACTGGAACTGATACAATATACCACCTCTATGGTTGGGAAAGTCAGTCTAAGCGAAACAGGTTGTCAACTCTGTAGCCAGTGCCGTATTTGTAGATATATATGTAGAAGTCCTGTGTTGGCACAGCAAAGTTGGCTTGGAGGTGACAGAAGGAGGCTAATGCCTCTTCAGAAAAAGGTATCACCTAGGGAGGACTGTCCATTGACCATGAGTTTAAATTAAAATAAGGCATTAAATTAGCTACGCCCTTTAATGATCAAGCTGGGAAGGCAGCAATAATTAATCCTGTGCCAGGATGACAACTCAGTTAGAGTTTCCTAGCCTATGAGGTTTAACAGAGTTAGGAAGCCAAAAAAGGTCTGGAAGGGCAAAGGGACATGCAGCCTCACTTTCTATGTGCACCCAAGGGTTTAGGGAATCTGAGGCAAACCAGTCTCTGGTAGTGCTGGATTTAAGGGTCAGGTTGCCCCTGGGCACAATATTATTCCCCCCCCCCCACACACACCTATTTTAACATTTTTGCAATATAAGGTTATTAGTCCTAACTTAGCAATTGGCAGTATACTGTAATAGTAAAATGAGCCAAGTGCTAAATATTTTTTTATTTTTTAAAGATTTTTTTATGTATGCTAAAGGAGAAAAATACACAATGGCAGAATAAAGTACATGACAGGGTACTAAAACAAAGTAACAGTGCAATAGTCACAAGAAGACATGGTCATAACAGCAGAATGCAAAGAAACAATATAACTAATATAAAACACGGTCTTCCATGAGGTGTTTCGGTGCCGTGACAACACTTTTTTATTATTTTTAATTATGTAGGCTATAGGAGGGTTTTTTTTTGCTTTCAGTCATGCAAATTATTCTATAAGGTCCTCATAATCAAATCGGCTTAATATTTCAGCTTCAATGTTTAGCAGCAACAAAAGAATTGAGGTTTCTCTGCCGTGGTCGCTTGAAGGCAAGACTTAATCCTCTTCAAGGTCAAAAATCAGAGTTCAGCAGAACAGTTTTGTTACTGCTGTGCAGAAAAACTTCAAAGCGCAATATCCAAGTTGGGGCATACTTGTCTGCACTCCCGGAATCTGGGGGAGACAATTGATTTTTTTAGATAGTCCTCCTACACCCCCGGAAGAGAGGGCAACCTTCCCACATCCCGCCCACTTCCTAGTGAAATGGGCAGAATGGGGAGATTGATATAGAGACTCCTGATGTCCTCAGGGAGGGGGTGGGGCTTAGCGATGTGTCTCAATGGAAACACATCATTTTGGCCCCGTCCTTAAGCAAATTAGAAACAATTGTGTCAATTTTACCGTAAGGGACGGGGCCTATGACACTATTTTCCCCACCCCCTCCCACCTGTATCTGTTCTCTGGGCTTCTCCCAGAGAGGAAAATTATAAGTGGCAAGTATGAGTTGGAAACTGCTGTTGCCTCAGAAATTTGTTAATTTCAACAGGAATGTCGTTAACTTTGTGGTTTTTTTCAAAAGTCCAGCAAACTGAATGCACTCATTGGGAAAAGGCCGCTCCAGATCCATTCCATATGCAGCCTGCAGATTTTCAGCAAGCTCATGAAGGTTACTAGAAGAGCTTTCTCGAAAGTGGCTGAAAAGACTAAAGATATCAATCAGTAAACTAGACGCCTCTCTTCTCCTTTCCAGCTCAGATTTCAAAAGATCACGTATGACAAAAAATATTTCAATCTTAAGCTTTTATATCCCTCTAAGCAAAACCTCATTCTCTGTGTTTTCATCTGCATGTAGTTTACGTTTCCCATACCCTTTTAGATGTGCATTCATAGTACATATCACTCATCTGTATAGCTTTTCCTTCATTGTGGTCAAACATACTACAAAGGGATTCAACAAAATTAATTCAAGATTGCGGCAGGGACAGCAGGATTTCACCTGTTTAAATGTGTAACAGCAGTTGAACATGGATCCAGTCCAGGTTTTCTGTTCGGTCAGAGATGAAACTGCAGCTAGCTGATTAGTAGCACCTGTTAGCTAGCTTTAAAAATGTTGTCAGTACACAGGGATATGGCACCTGATGCTGGACAAGCTGGCCAGGCGATATGCTGGGAGTGTGGCATTATGGTAGGAGCCACTGGAATCTATACCAACTTTGCTTATCAGAACTTTTAGCCGAGACGGGAGACCAGATGCCTCGCTTCTTACAGACAGTTTTTCATATGGATTGAGGGCCTGTACTACACACTCCCAGTTCTCTTCAAGGCTTGTACATGCCTCCTCTCGAGCAGTCTAGCGAGTTTCTGATAAACTTTTTAGTGTTCTACTGCCAGGTTCCATTAAAGACAAAGGTATTTCCCATCTTTTTGTAGACCCTACAAAAAAATTATAAACGTTTTGCACTAAATGAAAAAAATGACCACGCTTCCCGACAACTGCTCGCAGCAGATGTGCCCAAGATAAGTGATTGCGCAGCACACGGGACATAATGGATCTCTCTCTTTCATATGAGCTTGTAGACCTGTATATGCTCCAGACATATTGCTGGCGTTGTTATAGGACTGACCTTAACGGTTTCCAATATCTATGGAATTTGAATACAAAACACTCATACCTGGTTCCATGAGGTTTTCTGACTTGAGTCCAGGATTGACCAAAAACATAATAAAGCGTTCAGCAGCTACGCCTTGTTCTTCAACATATCTTATTACAAAAGACAGCTAATCTGTGTGTGAAATGTCTGGGGTGGAATCAATAACCATAGAAAAGTATTTAGCTATTTTAATCTCATAAAGAATGTTTTTTTTTACTCTATTGGCAAGTATATCTATCCCTTCATTACAGATAATGGAAGAAAGAGATGGCGTTTGTCCTGATCCAGGATTTCCATAACGTTCTCTATGTTGTGCTAGAAAGGGATCAAATTCAGCTATAAGATCAAGAGGGTTGGGATGGATATGCCGGCAGTCAGAATACTGACGGTGGCATCACGATGATCAGAATCCTGATGGGAACCCTCCCTTCCTGCAGCCTAAATCTAAACCCTCCCACATCCTAACCAACCCCAGTGGTAACTAAACCTAACCCTCCCCCTTCAGCCTAAAAGCTAACCTCCCCTCACCCACGGCTTACCTCTCCTGCAGCTCGGCACACGATCATTTAGGATCCCAGCGGGTTGGGATTCCCGTGTGGGGCTTGTGACCCTATTTGGTATTTCAACTGGCGGGATCCCGACCGGATCCCGCTCAAGAGACATCATGTAATTTCCATTATGCAAAGATCCAAATTTTTCTTCTGAGCCTCGTAATGCAAGTCCACAACTTACTAGTTATTTTTCCACAGTAAAAATTCTTTGTAGGACATTTTACCAGCACTTCTCCTCTGTCTCTACATAGGACTCATACACAGTTTCTAGTGTCTGGATTCCTTTTTCTCCTTGTTAATAATGTCAGTGCACAATCCTCATGTTCTTGTGAGTTTTCATGTTGAGATAAAATACTTGAACAATTTTTCCAGTCTGATAAACCCTCAGTAGTGAGTTCACTTTTCACAGTAGTTTGTGCTCCAAATATTCTATAAGGGGCACACAAAACAGATCCTGTACTTGAAGAATATACTAAATCTTCTCTTGGGCGCTGTCCACCATCAGAAGTTTCCTATAGAACATGTTTGTTTTTAAACACCTTGTTTTATCTCCAAAAATCTGTTTGGACTTAGAATAATCACAATCTTTAGTTTGGTTTGTTCCTCGGCGTAGAAGTACATGAATTTTTGTTTCATTGACAGTCTATTCAGCTGGATCATTACCAAGGTGAAGCAGAAGGAACACAGGATGTATTAACATTTTGTCTGCCATAGCAGGGTAATGAAAACTCCCCCCTCCAGCGATCCCTACTAATGCACTATGTCTCGCTGCCCAGCCGGCTCCTCTGGGCATGTGCGAGATCTCGCTACTCACATGAGATCTCACGTGCCCCAAGTGCCTAGTGGGAAATCCGGCACTGGTCTCTGGCTTAATTAAATAAACAAGCATCTTGATATTTCTCTAGGTTGGGGAATGCTACACTGCTTACAGGGGTTTATTTAGAGTTGGTTGCAGATTTTGCTATTGTAGCAAAATCTGCGAACAATGAAGTCACACGGCAATGTCATCGGCCTTCCCCAAAAACGGTCATCTTGCCTGCAGTTCCTGCCCCCCTCCCCCCCAACACCGCCCCCGGACGCCCGTCAATCACTATCGGGATGTGATCGCATAGTGTAGGGTAGCACTACAGCTACTTGGCATGCACAGAACCCTTTGGACGTGGCCATGCATGTGAATGCAGTGGCTGCGTCCAACTCTAAATAAAGCCCATACTCTTAGGAAGAGAGAGGATGTCTCTTGCTATTTTCGGTTTAGTCCCCTTTCAGATGACGTGCCATATAATTTTATAAAATGTATTGCATAACTGTTTAGGGAGGGGTTGGGGAATGTTCCCGAAAAGGTATAAGATGTTTGTAATTAGAATCACGCTTGGAAAGGGGTATGGAAATCATCAGCAACTTCTTTTATAATTTGAGAGGTGTTTCATAGTTCCCACCAAAAGAGTGCCAGTTGGCCTTGGCTTGCATTGGCGGGAGAAGCAGGTGACCCCTTCTGTGAGCCAGATACTCCAGCACCATTAATATAGGTAATTAGGCTAAATGTAATAGTCTGTGAGCTGCGGAAATCTATGCAAGTCTGCCCATACTTTTAAAGCGGAAATCATTTACAAAGCAAAACTAGGCCCTGTAAATAATAGCCGCCTTAAAAATATGGGCAGACTCACACAAAGTGCCGCAGCTCGCAGACTATTGCATTTAGGGGGTCATTCAGATCTGATCGGTGATGTGTGTTTTCGCACAGCGGGCAATCCGATCCGAATTGCGCATGCGTATGCACCGCAATACGCAGGCGCGACTGACGGCAGCAACAGGGATCGCTGGATAGCAACAGGATGGTGCAAAGGATCCTTTCGCACTGGTGTTCACAAGGAGATTGACAGGAAGAGGGCATTTGTGGGTGGCAACTGACCGTTTTCAGGGAGTGTCCGTAAAAACGCAGGCAGGCTCAAGCGTTTTGAGGGAGGGTGTCTGACATCAAATCCGGTCCCGATCAGCCTGTTCCCATCGCACTGGAAGAGTAAGTCCTGGGCTGCTACACATGAAAACCCACTCTCCCTGTAGGCGGCGACTATCTGATGGCGGGACTGCAAAAAACGCAGCCCAGCGATCAGATCTGAATGACCCCCATGGCCCCTTGATTAATTTTGTGGCCATAATGAGGCAGCTTAAGCACGTAAACTCAGTAGGCAACTCGATGTAATAAATAATGGCTCCACTTTGTTTCTAAGGATTAGGCCATCAAACAACTCGGGTGATAGGAGACGTGTGAGCAGGAGGCATCATCATGTAATATTTCACATTTAAGCTGATAAGGGCAGGTACGATATATAAAGCAATCCCAGAGACTGCTCAGAAAACTAAGATAAGGCACAGTCTGTGAAGCCTCCTATGATATTCTTAATGAAAACAGCAGAATACTGCCAGGGGAAAGACAAAATAGCTGCAGAGCCCAAAACACTCACCCAGGGCACAATAGAAGCAGGTATGAGAAGCTGAGTATTGGCCAAAAGAGCCGCTGAAGTTACAGTGAAGATGGCTGCGGCAGCTCATCTTTTTTATGTCTTTTTCTATGTTTGGAAAGATTTGATTTGTCAGTATAACATTTGCCACACTCAGAGCATTGAAATGGCTTCTCCCCTGTGTGATGTCTCTGATGTGTAAGAAGATAAGATTTCCGTGTAAAACATTTCCCACACTCGGAGCATGCAAATGGCCTCACCCCTGTGTGATTTCTCTGATGTCTAAAAAGATGTGATTTGTGTACAAAATATTTCCCACACTCAGAGCATGGAAATGGTTTCTCACCTGTGTGACTTCTCTGATGTGCAATAAGATGTGATTTCATTGTAAAACATTTCCCACACTCAGAACAGAGAAAGTTTTTATCTACTCTGTGAGCTGTACTGTGTGTAGTAATAATGGATGAGTATTCCTCACAATTAGAGGGAACAGATGACATATCTGCACTGTGAGATACTGGGGGTAGATATACTGTAATTGGGATGTCTCCTGGAGAATCCTGTGTGATGTAATCATCTGTATACAATATGAGATCTCCCTCTGAGGTCTTCTTGCTTGTGCGTCCATCTGCTGGAAATAAAATAAAATGTATGGAAGTATTTATTTTATGTAACTAGGAACATATCGTCATTCTATTACTAAGTTCACAATGTTTAGTTATTTTCTTTCTTTCTTTCTTCCTAAGTCAGTGTATAGTAGCAGTGTGGGTGGGAGATACAGACACAGTGAGATGATGTGAGGGAGAGAATGAGTCTGATATAGGAGATACACCAGAGAGTGTGGGGAGGAGACTGGTCAGATCTCTGGGCTGGTAACACACAGTGACATGATGTGAGGGGGAGAGCAGGAGTATAATAGGGACTGATGGCTCCTGATGTATGAGATACACCAGAGAGTGTTGGGAGGAGACTGGTCAGATCCCTGGGCTGGTAACACACAGTGACATGATGTGAGGGGGATAGCAGGAGTATAATAGGGTCTGATGGCTCCTGATGTATGAGATACACCAGAGAGTGTGGGGAGGAAACTGGTCAGATCTCTGGGCTGGTAACACACAGTGACATGATGTGAGGCGGAGAGCAGGAGTATAATAGGGGCTGATGTATGAGATACACCAGAGAGTGTGGGAATGAGACTGGTCAGATCTCTGGGCTGGTAACACACAGTGACATGATGTGAGGGGGAGAGCAGGAGTATAATAGGGGCTGATGGCTCCTGATGTATGAGATACACCAGAGAGTGGGGGGGGGGGGAGACTGGTCAGACTTCTGGGCTGGTAACACACAGTGACATGATGTGAGGGGAGAGCAGGAGTATAACAGGGGCTGATGGCTCCTGACTCCCCCACTGGGTAGATAAATTTCCCTCACTAGTCTATACTGACGGAGGAGGGTGTAGGATAAGAGATTGCTGTAGTGACTGAGCAAGGAGAATATGTGACGCTGTTCTGTAATTAGTGTTTATTACTCACCTGTGCTGATATCTGTAGGGATTTCCTCCTCCTTGCACTGATGATCATCCCTCAGATACATCTCTTCTCCATCCATATCTTCTGCCTTCATATCAGTCACATACGTCTCTTCTTCCTCTATCTCTTCTACTTTAATATTAGTCAGATCTTCACCCTAAATAACCCACAAAACAATAAAATAACACTTAGAAAATGCCTGATGTCATTAACTGAGATTAAACTGAAGAGTATCAGTGCTTATACCCCCTTTCACACAGAGAAAACAACCTGGTAATTTAATGGCACGAGCCGGGTCAACCCAGGTTGTTTTACTGTGTGAAAGGGTCAATCTGGGACTAGTTACCATGGTTTTTCCCGGGTCTGAAACGCATTGGGCAGTGAGTGACAGGGCGCGATCTGGATCGTGGTAACCAGTGTTGAGTGGCTGGGGCACCTGCGTCAAGATTTTTACGCTGCATAGCACCAGTAAGTGGTACTTTATGTGCTATATTACACACTTTTTCTTTACATAAAAACCTATTATACAGTATGGGTCATATTTCATAACGAATGGTGTTGCTGTTGGCACTGGTTACTAATAGTTACTGCTGCTTCTGTCATGTCTTTGAAAAACATCAGTGGGCCTCATTACCTGCAGCACCACTGACGGCTAGCAATGATTTCTTATAAATTTGGCCGGATACACACCTGCGCGATAGCGTGATTTTTCATTCTGAAAGGACCAATGGCGCATATTATGCAGCGTGTACGTACAATTGTGCGCTCCCACGGGTCACATATAATACTTTCTGGTTGGCTGTGTTGCGCTGCTAATCACAAGATATTGTGTACAAGGTGGTGACGTTTAATAAAGGACGGTACTAGATATCGCTCCATCCTTCATAATTGCGCAGTGTGCGTGAGCGATCCGACAGTGAGCGTGAGGATCCGACAGTTCAGTATTCAATTTGGGGTGTTTCCGCTGTCTTTGGTCCCGTTTTCAACATGCCAATCCGACTTTTTTTAAAGTCGAATTGGCATTGTCGAAAACGGGCCAAAAACCTGTCGAAAATGCCGGCAAATTCGACAAAGTACGTGTATCGGCGGCGAATTTGCTGATACACGTACTTTTGCTGTCTGATTTATAAAATGTAGAGTTTTTTTGTCCCATTTCTCTTTGTCACTTTACCTTCACAGAAGAAAACAATTTACAAGACAGAGGAAGCAACCCGCACAGTGACAGGAATTCTGGTCAGTCAGGTGCTGAAAGGCGGCACATAGGACACCAGACTCCAGCACTTTGACAATAAAAGACAATTGCCGACATCCAATCTCACACAGCTTGTGGGTATGCATGGACACACTTCCAGGGAACACAGAGAAGCACATTCCTTCCATAGTGCGCTAGTGACTAGATTACACAATACACCCACTCATCCACTGTGTTCTCCTTACTACCCTGAGGGTCATTTCCAAAATTATCAACACTATAACAGAGGCCAACCTTTATGGAAACAAACCCCTCAAATAGGTCATACCAGTCCGCATAGCAGTCTGCCTGGCACTGTGCATAATAGTCCAAGCATGGCAGTGTGCATACTAGTCCACATGGCACTGTGTATAACAGTCCCCCCATGGCAATGTGCATAATATTACCCACATGGCACTGTGTATAACAGTCCCCACATGGCACTGTGCATACTAGTCCACATGGCACTGTGTATAACCGTCCCCACATGGCACTGTGCATAACAGTCCCCGCATGGCACTGTGCATACTAGTCCACATGGCACTGTGTATAACAGTCCCCACATGGCACTGTACATAACAGTCCCCGCATGGCACTGTGCATACTAGTCCACATGGCACTGTGTATAACAGACCCCACATGGCACTGTGCATAACAGTCCCCGCATGGCACTGTGTATAACAGTCCCCACATGGCACTGTGCATAATAGTCCCCGCGTGGCAGTGTGCATACTAGTCCATATGGCACTGTGTATAACAGTCCCCACATGGCATTATGCATAATAGTCCCCGCATGGCACTGTGCATAATAGTCCCCGCATGGCAATGTGAATAATAGTCCCCGCATGGCACTGTGCATAATAGTCCACATGCCACTGTGTGTAACAGTCCCCGCATGGCACTGTGCATAATAGTCCTCACATGGCACTGTGCATAATAGTTCCCGCATGGCACTGTGCATAATAGTTCACATGGCACTGTGTATAACAGTCCCCGCATGGCACTGTGCATAATAGTCCCTGCATGGCACTGTGCATAATAGTCCTCACATGGCACTGTGCATACTAGTCCACATGGCACTGTGTATAACAGTCCCCACATGGCAGTGTGCATAATAGTCCCTGCATGGCACTGTGCATAATAGTCCTCAAATGGCACTGTGCATACTAATCCACATGGCACTGTAGTGTTCACTCTAGGAGTGAAAAGGGGCAGGGCGCCGGACTCCAGGGGCACAGGTGCGCGTCCGAAATGGGGGCGCGGCCACGCAAATTAGGGGGCGTGGCCACGCCTCCGTCATTTTAGGGGGCGGTGCGGCCCACAGACGCTACTATAGAGAGCGTCTGTGGCCGGCGACGTCACTGTTGGGGGCGTGCCCTGCCCTCTCCCAATGCGTGAATGGATGCCGCGCGCATGCGCACGGCATCTATACACGCCGGGAGGGCAGGGAGCGGGCGGCTGTTCTAGCAGGGCGCCGCAAAAGGGGCAGGGCGGGTTTTGCCTGTTAAAAAACGGGCAGGGCGCGGCGCCCTGCTAAAACAGCCTAGAGTGAACACTAGCACTGTGTATAACAGACCCCGCATGGCACTGTGCATAACAGTCCTCGCACGGCTTTGTGCATACTAGTCCACATGGCACTGTGCATAATAGTCCGCGCATGGTACTGTGCATAATAGTCCCCGCATGGCACTGTGCATAATAGCCCACATGGCACTGTGTATAACAGTCTTCACATGTCACTGTGCATAATAGTCCCCGCACGGCACTGTGCATAATAGTCCCTGCACGGCACTGTGCATAACAATCTCCGCATGGCACTGTGTATAATAGTCCCCACATGGCACTGTGCATAACAGTCCCCACATGGCACTGTGCATAACAGTCCCTGCATGGCACTGTGAATAATAGTCCCCGCATGGCACTGTGCATAATATTCCCTGCATGGCACTGTGCATAATAGTCCCCGCATGGCACTGTGCATACTAGTCCACACGGCACTGTACATAATAGCCCGCAAGGCACTGTACATACTAGTCCCCATGGCACTGTGCATAACAGTCCGCATGGCACTGTGCATAACAGTCCACCTGGCACTGTGCATACTAGTCCATGGCACTGTGCATAGCATTTCTCTTTGTCACATTACCTGCATGGAAGAAAACAATTTACAAGACAGAGCAAGCAACCCGCACAGTGACAGGAATTCTGGTCAGTCAGCTGCTGAAATGCGGCACATAGGACGCCAGACTCCAGCACTTCTTAGACAATTACAGACATCCAATCTCACACAGCTTGTGGGTATGCATGGACACACTTCCAGGGAACACAGAGAGGCACAACAGCTGCCTGAGATACTATTTAAACAGTGACCAGACTCATTGGAGGTTGCTCATTGTGAGAGCTTGTATTCTAAAGTGGAGCTTGGCTTTGTAAGTGAATTGTGACAAAGAGATATATCTTGTTAGACAGAAGGAGACTAAGAAGGTAATCAGATGTGCAAAGGCACGAGCTGAGGAGAAAATGGCCCAGTTAGTGGGTAAAGGAGGCAAAACTTTTTTTTAGGTATATAAGCGAAAGGCGAAAAACAAAAGTCGGAATAATAAAACTGCACTTCCCACCGACTATCGAGAATATCCCAAAAGGGGAATTTCTTAGACTTAGGCGCAACTGCACAGAAAATGATGTGTACAAACAAAAAAGCCAAGAACTTGCGACACGATTACAAGCCCGAGGGTACAGTAAGCGTGCCCTTAAGAGAGCTCAAAACTCCGTTCTCAAAATCAATAGGGAGACTTTGATCTTCCAAGATAAACCGAAGGACAAAGGTGGGGACTCTCAGATTCGGTTTGTGGGCACCTTCTGTCCGGAATGGCGCCAAGTAAAACATGCAATTCAGAAACACCTACCAGTCTTACATCTGAATGCAGGCTTATCACCTCTGTTGGACTCCACCCTCCAGATTAGCTGGAGAAGATCCAATAACATGAAGGATATGTTAGTTCAGAGCCATTTCACACGAGATCCCATCAGATCCAGAAATGTTACAGGATCCTTCCCATGTGGCCAATGCAAAGCGTGCCCACAGATCCAGATAATAGACAAAGTTAAAGATAAATGGGGACAAGACATCCCCTTGAGACACTTTTTCAACTGTGACACACAAGGACTGGTCTACTGTTTAATCTGTAGCTGTAATCAACGGTACGTTGGTATGACCACAAGAAAATTCAAAACAAGAATTTTGGAACACATGGGAACCATCAGAAATGCCTCATCAGACCTGCTCAAGGGCAAAAAACTAACATCTGTAGCAAGACATTTTCATGCACAACACCAAGATTCTCCCTATGAGATGCGTGCATTCGGTCTGGACAGAGTACATTTAGGCATACGGGGAGGTGATTTAAGCAAGGAACTCATCAAAAAAGAAAGTGAATGGACATTTAGCAGAGGCGTAACTAGGGTTTTTGGAGCCCAGGGCAAGATCAATAATGGTGCCCCCCCCCCAAATTTTTTTTTTTTTTTATAAAAATAATAAATTAATAAAATGATAATAATAATAAAAAAAAATACAAAAGGAAAGTATGTGCAGACGCCACCGGTGTCACTGCATATAAAGATGTCAGGGTGTGTATGTATGTGTATGTAGGTGCAGTGGTCGAAGTTGAATTTTTGAAGGTGGAATGAAAGAGTGCAGACACGTCACTCAAAAGGGGCGTGTCCTTCAGTGTAGTAGGACCCCTTATACTATCTAGTACTGGTGCCCCTTTCACATTATAGCACACGGTATGAGCCGAAATTCACATTATAGCACACAGTATGAGCCGAAATTCACATTGCCCCACACGGCATGAGCCGAAATTCACATTATAGCACACAGTATGAGCCGAAATTCACATTACCCCACCTGGTATGAGCCAAAATTCACATTATAGCACACGGTATGAGCCGAAATTCACATTATAGCACACGGTATGAGCCAAAATTCACATTACTCCACATGGTATGAGCCAAAATTCACATTACCCCACATGGTATGAGCCGAAATTCACATTACAGCACACGGTATGAGCCGAAATTCACATTACAGCACACGGAATGAGCTAAAATTCACATTACCCCACATAGTATGAGCGGAAATTCACATTATAGCACACGGTATGAGCCAAAATTCACGTTACAGCACATGATATGAGCCAAAATTCCCATTATAGAGTTAGGGGATCCTACACCCAGAATTAACATGGCCTGTGGGGCACTATGATGAGGGGAGCCCACCCCCTTAATAGACTAATTGCAGAGTTTAGCAGCGGAAGGGCTGCAGCGGTTTCTCACCCAAAGCTGCGGCGCTTCTGCCACCTCCGACACTCCACATCTTCGGCACCACCCGGGATGCAGAGCACTGCACCGGGTATGCACCCTTTTCAGTGTGGTCTGCTGCGCTCCGAAGGGGTTCTTGTTTCATGCTGCAGGATCCCGATGTGCGCCTTCCTCCCCGCTGTTACTATCACGGTAAGCATTAGTATCGTTTACCGCAGAGGCCATTTTCTGAGGCATATGTGTTAAACCTCAGGAACTGAGATGCCCTTCTCACCATACAGCTGTGTGGCCGAGCCGGGCGGGGGGACAGCCAGCAGCAGCATGCCGGATATCAGCAGCAGAGGGTGCGGGCTGTACATACTTGAGGCAGCTGGATATTCAACAGTGCTGAAAGCCTCCGGAGCCCGCACCCCCGGAGCTGCAGTACACCGGCAGAGGACACCCATCCCCCGAACCCTGCGTAGCCCAAAGCCGGAGATCAGCAGCATGTTGAACGCGGAAGCAGAAGCTGCTTATTGCCGGTCAACATGCTGCTGATCTCCGGCTTTGGGCTCCGCACGTGCATTACAGCCCCTACCCTCGGCTGCTGATATCCGGCATGCTGCCCCTGCTGCTGGCTTTCCACCCGCCCGGCTCGCCCACCCAGCTGGATGGTGAGTGAGAAGGGCATCTCAGTGCCCGTGGTTTAATACATATCTCTCTTCGGTAAATGGCCATTAGTACATCCCACACACACTGATTACACACACACAGACTGGCCACCCCCAAATCCTACACACACCCACTCAGACTACACACACACATTCTCTTACTTTCCTCTCCCCCACACACACACTGGACTGCAAAAATTTACACACACTGACACTGTTCCACACACACACAATTAACACACACTCACACTGTCCCACACACACAATTAACACACACGCACACTGTCCCACACACCAGTGGCGTGCAGTGAGGTCAGTGGCGTGCGGTGAGGCACTACAGCCATAATGTCTGCCGAATCCTGCCGATGACCCCTACCGCCACCGAGCCAATGCCCGTCACTGCCTCTGAGCCGATGCCCGCTGCCACCACCAATGGCTTACAAACTCGCCCACCATCAACTGACCCAGCCCTCCGCCACTAATTTGCAACTCAGTCCAAAGCCGCCAATGCCCGCTGCATGCCTGCTCATCATACTTGTGATATATTGTACATTTTTATAGAAAAAAATAATAATTTGTGTTTGGGACTGGGAAGGGAGTGGGAGGAGGACATGAATGCAATTTTGTTGTCCAGGGCTTCCATTAACTTAATGGAGAAGGGTCTGAATGGATTAAAAATTTAAAAAAAAACTGAGTGAGGTCCCCCCTCCTAAGTATAACCAGCCTCGGGCTCTTTGAGCCGGTCCTGGTTGTTTAAATACTGGGATAAAATTGGACAGGGGTTCCCCGTATTTAGACAACCAGCATCGGGCTCTTAGTCCGGTCCTGGTTCCAAAAATACGGGGGACAAAAGATGTAGGGGTCCCCCCGTATTTTTAAAACCAGCACCAGGCTCCACTAGCCAGGGACATAATGCCACAGCCGGGGGACCCATTTATGTAGGTCCCTGCGGCCGTGGCATTACCCCCCCAACTAGTCACCACTGGCTGGGGTTCCCTGGAGGAGTGGGGACCCCTTAAATCAAGGGGTCACCCCCCCTCCAGGCACCCAAGGGCCAGGGGTGAAGCCCGAGGCTGTCCCCCCCATCCGTGGGCTGTGGATGGGAGGCTGATAGCCATGTAAGTAAAAAAAGAATATTGTTTTTTGTTCTGGAACTACAAGGCCCAGAAAGCCTCCCCCGCTTGCTGGTACTTGGAGAACCTCAAGTACCAACATGCAGGGAAATAACGGGCCCGCCGGTACCTGTAGTTCTACAACAGAAAAAATACCCAAATAAAAACACAACTCACACACCGTGACAGTAAAAATTTATTAAAACACACTGACACACTCACACATACTTACCTATATCCCACGCCGGTCACGTCCACTTGTCCAGTAGAATCCAGTAGGGGAATCTGTAAAAATGAGAGACAGATTACTTACCTACATCCCACGCCAGTCACGTCCACTTGTCCAGTAGAATCCAGTAGGGGAATCTGTAAAAATGAGAGACAGATTACTTACCTACATCCCACGACGGTCACGTCCACTTGTCCAGTAGAATCCAATAGGGGTACCTGTAAAAATGAGAGACAGATTACTTACCTACATCCCACGCCGGTCACGTCCACTTGTCCAGTAGAATCCAGTAGGGGAATCTGTAAAAATGAGAGAGAGATTACTTACCTACATCCCACGCCGATCACGTCCACTTGTCCAGTAGAATCCAATAGGGGTACCTGTAAAAATAAGAGACAGATTACTTACCTACATCCCACGCCGATCACGTCCACTTGTCCAGTAGAATTCAATAGGGGTACCTGTAAAAATTAAAATGATACTTACAAACTGCAATCCACAGGAGGAGAGAGAGAGAGAGAGAGAGAGAGAGAGAGAGGGGGGGGGGAGACTAACCTGCTGCTGCTGCTGGGGAGACCGGCACACACTGCAGGGCCACGACGGGAGGACGGAGCCGGCGGAGGAGGGGGAGAGCCGCACACCGCCGCTCCTGTCAGCGGCAGCGGAGGAGGACGGGGCGCACACTACAGACGCCAATAACCTCCGGGACAATTAACACACACACACACACAATTAACACACACGCACACTGTCCCACACACACACACACACAATTAACACACACGCACGCACACTGTCCCACACACACAAATAACACACACACAATTAACACACACTCACACTGTCACACACACACACACAATTAACACACCCACACAATTAACACACATTCACACTGTCCCACACACACACACACACACACACACACACACACACACACACACAATTAACACACTCACACTGTCCCACACACACAATTAACACACACTCACACTGTCCCACACACACAATTAACACACATTCACACTGTCCCACACACACACAATTAACACACATTCACACTGTCCCACACACACACAATTAACACACTCACACTGTCACACACTCACACAATTAACACACGCACACTGTCCCACACGCACACAATTAACACACACTCAAACTGTCCCACACACACACAATTAACACACTCACACTGTCCCACACACAATTAACACACACACACTGTCCCACACACAACACACATGCACACTGTCCCACACACACACACACACACTGTCCCACAAGAACAATGTCCCACATACACACACTTAACACACATACACAATGTCCCGCACCCCCTTCCCTCCCCTGTCCCGGCACTACAAGAAAGTATAAAGTTTACCCCGGCCCGCTCACCTGAGGCTGCACTGTTCAGGGGCCGCGCACCCCCCCGAGGTCACGATCGCGCACGCGCAATCGCGTACTTTGCAGGGGGGGGGAGTAGGGGGAGGCTCCTGGCTGCCGCTGCCTGTCTATTGTGACAGGCACAGCAGCCGGGGAGACAGGGAAAGCGCCGCGGGTAGCGTCGGCGGAATCCCTGACGCATGGGGCGAGTGGGCCGTGCAGGTGCCGGTGGCGCCCCCCTCTGTTGGGGCTGCCATGGCGCCCAGGGCACGTGCCCTGCTCGCCCCGTGCTAGATACGCCTCTGACATTTAGTAAAGCGAAAATAGACGATCCTAATTGCGCTTATAAATAGGTGGCAGCCCTTGGTCACACAAAAAACCTTCACCGTGGTTTTAATATAGAATCATGCACCTAAAATTAGTGAAACCAGGTGGCGCAATCTTATCACAACAAGATTTAAATGGTCAAAGAAAGGCTTACACAATAAATATGATAGAATGGTTCCAGCTCCAGATTGATTAACAATGGGCTAAAAAATAATGAGAAAATACAACACATAGTGTGTTCCGCTTGAATGAAAGTGTGATTTTATTACTCAATCTGTTAATCAATCTGGAGCTGGAACCATTCTATCATATTTATTGTGTAAGCCTTTCTTTGACCATTTAAATCTTGTTGTGATAAGGTTGCGCCACCTGGTTTCACTAATTTTGGGTGAATGGACATTTAGGTTAGGAGGATTAAAACCATGGGGCCTGAACGAGCACATCAATTCTAGTGCTTTTCTATAAGCTATTCACACTAAGTATAAGAGAGACCAGTATTTGATCTGGAAGTTTAGGGCCTGCCATGCCAAGTTACTTATCCTGATAATATTTCACACATCGCATATCAGCCCCATGTTTATACACCACTATTTAAATAATGTCAGTATTCACTTAGCTCATTTCTCGCCTTTTCCCATTTTTGTTATCTTTCTTTCCAGCTTCACTAATGGAGTCGTCACATGCTAATCACCCATCGTTATCCTTTATCTCCACAACACTTCTTTTTCTCCTACATTTTTTCTACACATTCCCATATTTGATTTTCACCCTGTCTACATCTTACACATACACCTATGATTCACTAATTCATCTCTATCATTCACATTTTCCTTTATCAATGTAGCACAAGACTGCAATCTCATACCTTCCTTTCACTTCATGGTTTCATTTCCATATGCTCACGCTGCATTACATACTATTACCACACCACCTCTCATTTTTTATTTACCTATTCACTTCACCATTGTTCAATATTCTTACCTATTTTCCCTAGCACAACTCACCCATTTCCCTATCCAGTATCAATCTCTTCATCACTAGTACATGGGGATCCGGACTGAAAGTCGACAGTAACTAGGTCGACAATGTCTAGGTCGACCACTATTGGTCGACATTAAGTAGGTCGACAGGGTGTCTATGTTGACAGGGTCTTTAGGTCGACATGTTCTAGGTCGACAGGTCAAAAGGTCGACATGAGTTTTTCACAAATGTTTTCATTTTTTGAACCTTTTCATACTTAACGATCCACGTGGACTACGATTGGAACGGTAATCTGTGCCGAGCGAAGCGGTAGCGGAGCGAAGGCACCATGCCCGAAGCATGGCAAGCGAAGCGAGCCATGCGAGGGGACGCGGTGCACTAATTGGGGTTCCCGGTCACTCTACGAAGAAAACGACACCAAAATAACATTAAAAACTCATGTCGACCTTTTGACCTGTCGACCTAGAACATGTCGACCTAGACACCCTGTCGACCTAGTTACTGTCGACCAATAGTGGTCGACCTGGACATTGTCGACCTAGTTACTGTCGACTTCCAATACCACACCCTATTACATGTGGATCACTATCGGCATTTAATTTACCTTAGGTATTTATATATATATATATATATTTTCTAAACATATTCCTCCATTTTTTCCTTTTTCCTCCAACATTATCTGTCTATGTATATATCTATACATATTGTTTCTGACTTAGCGACTTAGAGCTTCTCTGATTGTAGATTTTACCATATATTTTCCTCATGCCCGTATACAAATATATCTCACACTTGTCCATCAAATTTCCTATTACTGTGTGTTAAACGCTACAGACATATTATACTTACCTTACAATACAGGCATTATATCAGGCTCCTTTTTCACTAAACTACTTCCCTATATGTTTCCCATTCGGTGACCTAGATTTTAATTCCTCGTGCCCATTGCCCCCTACCCATTATACTTCTTTAATAACAACTTATTTTTGCCATGTAGTTTTCCATTCCTTTCCCCGCATTACAGTATCCTTACACCTACGAGTTGACTAATGGCAATCTAATTCCAGATTACACCTGCTATTGAACTCCTATGAGATCTGCTAAGCATCTTACTTCTCTCATAAAATAATTCTTTTGTAAAGTAGTGTCAATTTATCTATTTTGACAGAGGGTCAATTAAGCACTAATCGATTAATAAGCAATTACAGCTGGTAATTGTGATTTTGATCCTTCATCTTGTTATATATGGCATGCTAATATACTGTTTAAACATATATGCTTTCCTCTATTTTTCCTCTATCAACGAGGTATTCGTAGTCTTGCATGTATATTTTTGTTTCTAATTATGGCTGTGTTTTAAACCTGTTTTTTTACCTTTATTTTTCAGACTTTTTTTCTCACATAACAACACGGGTTTCCCTGCGGAGTCTGACTCATTTTGGCTTTAATATACAGCCTACTTAGGCTGCATTATATTAATGGATTCAGCTGCTGAGCAACACATCCATTCACTGATTGGACACGTTTCAGCTCAGACCGTATGAATACCAGCAGGGACTCAGCCCGTGACAGGAAGTGATCAAGCCCGGTATACGGGTGAAACGCGTCTTCCGAATCTTCTCTTTCCGGCTGCCGGAAGCATCCTCGTCCTCACACACTGGTCGCTGCCCGACGCCTCTTCAGCCCAGCATCATTTCGTCCTCAGAACGACTGTCATCAACCGCACTACGGGACGCCCGCACCTGTCCGTGTTTGGAGACTGCACAGCTCTGGATTCAGCCGAGAAGCAGAATTTATCTTCTAGGCGATAGCGATCTACTGCATTACAAGACGCCTACATCAGTCAGCCGGCTTGTGCCTTTTCACCGGGCGGCCACGTACCATCCTCTACGGACGGCGCCACACTGCCTTGTGGCCAATTAACTTTATCATACATTTAGACTCACTACCTTTCGAATTAGGACTTTTCCATCGGCTAAATCACTGCCACAGACTGATCGCAGCAGGAGAAGTCCACACCCGCCCGTGTCCTACACTTTTCAAGCACGGCCGCCAGATTTACTCCTCACACCGATGGTGACTCAATTCAATAGGACTCAGGATATTTCTTCTGTCAATCATGTCGAATACTGTGACTGAGGCAACCTGCTGAAGGCCTAACAGTTATGTGTGTGCACTACGGGATAGTACGTATATTATGTATACATCCAATAAGCAAAGGGTTCTCATATTCACTAGTATAATATGAAAGCATAACAGAATCCATTTTGATTCTAGCTAGATGATATAGCAAATTCATCTTGAACTTTATACACACCCTGAGAGTAAAACAACTTTGTTGGCTAAGTATTGTTTCCAACTACGCACTTTCTAAAAGCTCATAGAGTACAGATGTAATTCCTAATATGGACACAGTTGAAGCTCACGAGTATCTTTGAGTATTCTTGACAATGGTCCTAATATTGCATAATAATATTGCATAATAATATTGCATAACAATATTGCCTAACACTGTATTCCTGAGGTATGAAATCATATGGGAGGAATATACAAAAGGGGCGTAACTGTGTTGTAACACTGTAGGGGTGCAAGGCGCCTTTTCCTGGGGAATATGGTAGCACGCAGCAGCTGAGGAACAACACAAGTCCAGTTTCTGGTACAACTGACCCCGGCCAGTTTTATTGAAACAGAAAATAAAACAAACCCCAAAATAAAAATACCTTGCCTGTCCGGCACTAACTAAACATAAGATATTCCTAACTGTCACTAAACAAAACACAGAGTTCTTCAGTACATACTGTATAGCTTACTTGCATCAGAAAGCGTGTCTCTCACACACAGATCCCTCAGCCTTCCCAGGCAGTCTGCCCATACTAATCAGGTTAGCAGCACTATAACACACTTACACAGCTGAAACCCTGATTAGCCCTCTGTGAGGCCAAAGACCCGAACTGGGCCCAATGTCTAGAACTCGCCTTATCTCTCTCTCAGAGCCTTTACCCAGCTTTTACAGCAAACTGAAAAGGTTCAGACAAAACAAAAAGCATTTTTCCTAGAAGTTAACATTTTCTAAAACATGTAAGACAAGAACCTGGGACAAATATACCTGCCCTCAAACACTATCCCAGTGTTCTTGTCACATATCCCCCTCCCCTGTTTCGACCTAGGGGCCGGAACACTTGTAGCCCCCAAACAGAAGATGCGAGACAATGCATCTGCGTTGGCCAATTGTGTTCCCGGTCTATGTTCGACAGTAAACTTAAAGTCCTGCAACGCTAGAAACCATCTAGTTACACGAGCATTCTTGCCTCTATTTACATACATCCATTTTAAAGGGGCATGGTCTGTCACTAGTCTGAATTGTCTACCCAAGAGGTAATATCTCAAGGTATCTAGTGCCCACTTAATGGCCAAAGCCTCCTTTTCCACAATGGCATACCTTTTTTCATGCTCATTGAGTTTCCTACTCAAATAAATGATAGGGTGTTCGTCCCCATCTCTGGTTTGGGACAGCACAGCACCTATCCCTACCTCTGAGGCATCTGTCTGTACCACAAATTCTTTTGAAAAATCTGGTGTTATCAACACCGGTTGTGAACACAAAGCCACTTTTAACGCTTGGAACGCCTTTTCTGCATCAGGGTTCCATTTCACCACATTTGACTGCTTCCCTTTGGTAAGGTCTGACAACGGCACCGCTGTGGTCGCAAAATTAGGAATAAACCGTCTATAGTACCCAGTAATTCCCAAAAAAGCCCTTACCTGTTTTTTATTCACTGGACGAGGCCAGTTTTGAATAGCATCAACTTTATTCAATTGGGGCCTAATCAGACCTCTGCCTATGGTGAAGCCCAAGTATTTGACCTCCTCCATTGCGAGGCAGCACTTCTTTGGGTTAGCAGTTAACCCTGCCTCTCTGATTGAGTCCAGTACTGCTTGTACTTTAACCAAATGGGACCCCCAGTCTGTACTGTGAATTACCACATCATCCAAATAGGCAGCTGCATATTTTCTATGGGGCCTCAAAATTTTATCCATCGCCCGTTGAAAGGTTGCTGGAGCCCCATGCAACCCAAAGGGTAACATCTTATACTGGTACAGCCCCTCCGGAACCGAAAAGGCTGTTTTTTCTTTGGCGCTATCAGATAAAGGTATTTGCCAGTAACCTTTGGTCAGGTCCAATGTGGTGAGAAACCTGGCTGTTCCCAGCCTTTCTACAAGCTCATCCACACGGGGCATGGGGTATGCGTCAAACTTGGACACCTCATTTAACTTACGAAAGTCATTACAGAAGCGTATGCTACCGTCGGGCTTCGGGATGAGCACTATGGGACTGGACCACTCACTGTTAGACTCCTCTATGACTCCAAGTTCTAACATGGTTTTAACTTCCTTAGAAATAGCTTCTCGCTGAGCTTCAGGAATCCTATATGGCTTTAAATGAACCCTGACCCCTGGTTCTGTGACAATGTCATGTTTTATTATGGTCGTTCGGCCAGGCAGCTCTGAAAATACCTCCCTATTTTGGATGAGAAATTCTTTAACCTGATTGTTCTGATCAGCTGATAATGTCTCTGACACCTTCACTGCGGGAAGCAACCGGGGTGAAAACACCGAAGGGCAAGGCTCCGCTGACAGAGACAACCTATCTTTCCAGGGTTTGATTAAGTTAACATGGTAAATCTGTTCGGGTTTTCTCTTTCCCGGCTGGTATACTTTGTAATTAACCTCATTCACTTTTTCCCTAATCTCAAATGGACCCTGCCATTTAGCTAGGAATTTGCTTTCCACAGTGGGTACCAAAACAAGAACTCTATCTCCAGGAGCAAATTCCCGTATCTTGGCACTCCGGTTATAGACCCTCTGTTGAGCACTTTGGGCCTGTTCCATGTGCTCTCTGACAACAGGTACCACGGCTGCAATCCTATCCTGCATTTGTGTTACATGCTCAATAACGCTTCTATAAGGAGTGGGCTGTCCTTCCCACGTCTCTTTGGCAATATCCAACAACCCTCTGGGGTGTCTACCATACAACAAATCAAACGGAGAAAACCCCGTAGAGGACTGAGGAACTTCTCTGATGGCCATTAACAAGTAGGGCAACAAACAATCCCAGTTTTTCCCATCTCTCTCAACAACCTTTTTTAACATACTTTTTAATGTTTTATTAAACCTTTCCACCAACCCGTCAGTTTGGGGATGGTAGATGGACGTCCTGAGGTGAGTGACCTTAAATAACTTGCACAATTCTTTCATGATCCTTGACATAAATGGAGTACCTTGGTCAGTCAAAATTTCTTTTGGTATTCCCACTCTACTAAATACCTGCACCAGCTCCTTAGCTATCGCCTTGGTTGTGATAGTGCGTAAAGGGACAGCCTCAGGATATCGAGTGGCATAGTCCATAATTACCAGGATATACTGATGGCCCCGAGCAGACTTTAACAAGGGCCCCACGAGATCCATGGCTATTCTGTCAAACGGGACCTCTATAATAGGCATGGGAACTAGTGGGCTCCTGAAATGGGGTCTAGGGGCATGATACTGGCATTCAGGACAGGAAGAACAATATTCAGACACTTCTTTATAAACCCCTGGCCAAAAGAACCTTTGTAAAACTCTTTCAGTGGTTTTTTCTGCCCCTAAATGTCCTGCGGTAACGTGACTATGAGCTAAATCTAGTACCGTTCTCCGATAAGGCTGGGGAACTACCAGCTGTTCTACCACATCCTCACCCCTTTTGACAATGTGGTACAAGAGCTCATTACAGATGGCCATGTGGGGATACGTAACCCTGTCACCTGGTACCACAGGTTCCCCATTAACAATCTTAACATTCTCTCTAGCCTTTATTAAGGTAGGATCCTTTAACTGTTCAGACGCAAACAGATCCTTCTTTACCTCCAGGTCAGGCACGCTTTCAGTTCTAACTACTATGTCTCTGTTCCCGGCAAGAGGGTCCTCACTGGACTCCCCATCTGTCACTTCCCCAGCCAAACTAGCAAAAGGCAAAGGGCCAGAAAGTTCCGAAGACCCACGTACATCCATAAAATCACCGGTATTATCAACTGGCTTTTTACTTCTCACATCTGTTGATAACCGTGATTCCCACAGTTTCCAAAAATGAGGAAAATCCCTCCCTATTATGGCCTCATGCACCAAGGTAGGGACCAGTCCCACTTTAACCATTGCTGACCCACAACAAGTTTCTATATTCACTTCAGCAGTGGCATAATGTTGGGTATCCCCATGTATGCAAGTTACCCCAATAGGTATTTGCTGGACCTTTAAGGGGTTCACTAACCCAGCTTTCACGAGGGTAACTAAACTTCCTGAATCTAGCAAGGCCTCTACCCGGTTACCCTCTAAGAACACATCACACATTTGTTTTTCCAGCTCAGGTGAAGGTACCACAGTACAGGCTAACCTAGCAAAGAAAGACATTCTGCGACATTCAAAGGCAGCATCACATTGCATGGGTTCTTGCATGACTGGGCAATTGGCAACAACATGACCTGGCATACCACATCTAAAACATTTAACCACACGCTTATCAACCCGTTTGGGCAACATAGACCGTTCTAGCCCCATTGGCCTGTCTCCAGGGCCAGTGTTTACAGTCTCTCCAGCCTTGCGTTCTCTTAACCGCCCAGCAACGTTTTCCCACGGAACAGTCTTACCAGTCTTTACTGAAGGGCGCTGTCGAGGATCTATGGGTTGCTGGGTGGTCATCAGTAGTTCCTCTGCTGCCAAATACCGCTCTACCATGTCTACTAATTGGTCAGCAGTACCCGGGTTTCCATGGCTCACCCACTTGCGCAGGACCATGGGCAAAGATCTCAAGTAGCGGTCCATGACGACTCTTTCAACCATCTGGGGACCAGTTAATGTCTCTGGCTGTAGCCATTTTTTTGTTAGCTGAATAAGGTCGTGCATCTGAGAGCGCGGAGGCTTCTCCATGGCGTACACCCAACGGTGCACCCGTTGTGCTCGTACTGACAGCGTGACTCCCAGGCGGGTCAGGATCTCAGTCTTTAGTTTATCATAGTCCCGAGCCTCAGCAGGGCTTAAATCAAAGTACGCTTTTTGGGGCTCACCTGACAGAAAAGGTGCCAGCAGACTGGCCCACTGTGCTTTTGGCCAGTTCTCACGCTCTGCAGTCCTTTCAAACGTGGTCAAGTAGGCCTCCACATCGTCAGCCTCTGTCATTTTCTGCAAGAAGTGACTGGCCCGTATAGAACTAGAGCTGGTCGGAGCACTGACGGCCACATCTCCAATCCGGGCTGCAAGGCTCTGCACCACTTCTGTTAAGGCCTCTCTATCCTGACGCTGTTGCCGGTAAAGTTCGTCAATAGCCACCTGCTGCTGTCTCCTATTTTCCTCCATTGCCACCTGCTGCTGTCGGTTGGCCTCCTGCTGAGCCGCTGTAGCTTGCAGCAAGGCTTTAAGCAGATCCTCCATGTCGACAGATTTTTCAGGCGGCTTTGTAGCTGCTTTCACCCAAGACATATATCAAACCCTCAGGGGTGAGTCTCAGTAACTTCACACTGGGCTGTATCTGCATAAACCACCGTTTTCTGCAGGCCTCACAAAGCTGCTGCTTTCACTTATGCGCAGAACGGGGTTGCTCGCATTCTCCACCAAGTTGTAACACTGTAGGGGTGCAAGGCGCCTTTTCCTGGGGAATATGGTAGCACGCAGCAGCTGAGGAACAACACAAGTCCAGTTTCTGGTACAACTGACCCCGGCCAGTTTTATTGAAACAGAAAATAAAACAAACCCCAAAATAAAAATACCTTGCCTGTCCGGCACTAACTAAACATAAGATATTCCTAACTGTCACTAAACAAAACACAGAGTTCTTCAGTACATACTGTATAGCTTACTTGCATCAGAAAGCGTGTCTCTCACACACAGATCCCTCAGCCTTCCCAGGCAGTCTGCCCATACTAATCAGGTTAGCAGCACTATAACACACTTACACAGCTGAAACCCTGATTAGCCCTCTGTGAGGCCAAAGACCCGAACTGGGCCCAATGTCTAGAACTCGCCTTATCTCTCTCTCAGAGCCTTTACCCAGCTTTTACAGCAAACTGAAAAGGTTCAGACAAAACAAAAAGCATTTTTCCTAGAAGTTAACATTTTCTAAAACATGTAAGACAAGAACCTGGGACAAATATACCTGCCCTCAAACACTATCCCAGTGTTCTTGTCACAGTGTATTATATAAAACTCATTGTTGATACGTGTATGTTGTTGTTAAATGATTTGACACAGGACGAGAGAATGCTACCTCTCCCCTGTATACGGGCGTGGCCCTTTGAATAAATAATAATTGATTTTTATAAATCCTTTTCAATTCATTAATTTTACCTAACAACCCAAACAGCAACAAGATGGTTAATTTAGTTAAACAAGGAGAATTCAACAATCACCACTGGTAATATCAGCATTTCATTACCACTCTTTACCTACATTCTGAATCTGTCCTACCTTCTGTGACAGGATTTTTTCATTATCATCTGTGCGGTTTTGTCAGTTCATATAATATTACTACTCATCTATATATGCCTATGTGCCTATCACCACTTAATTATTAAGGACAATGGGGCAGATGTATTAACTTGGAGAAGGCATAAGGAAGTGATAAACCAGTGATATGTGCAAGGTGGTAAACACACCAGCCAATCAGCTCCAATATGTAAATTAACAGTTAGGATCTGATTGGCTGGTGCCTTTATCACCTCGCACATATCACTGGTTTATCATTTCCTTATGCCTTCTCCAGGTTAATACATCTGCCCCAATATGTGCTCTTTATGCAGTTATCTATTTTTTGACTATACTCATCTTTGCAGACATTTACTTATATTGTCTCTATGCACTCTCAGCCTCTGAGTTACAGACTGTGTATTTGTTACAATGTTTATCCCCATCTGCTACATGCTACATGAGTATCATTATTGTTGAAACCTCTAAGCACAGAATACTATAGGTTCAAAGTCAGTTTCTATGTAATTGCTACACTGGTTATTCTTCCAATTTTGGGCATATATCTACCTTTTTTCACTTGCTGGTCTCCTATATCTGGCTTCAGAACCCACTGCTCCAGATAATATCAGATATTTATTTATCCAGCTTATCTAAGAATGTCATTATATTTTGCTTGATTATAGCAGCTGATAAATTGTCATTTCTAAATCAGATCTGATACACTTTTCTTATATAGCAGTATAGGGTCTACCTTTCTTTCACTTATTTCAGTCTCTTTCTATCTTTCATGGACTCTCACCACTGATTCAGGGTTCGCCCCTGTCTAACATTGGCAGCAGATCCATCTTATCTCTGGCACTCTTTGGATACTGTGTAATTCGTGAACTCTCATCAGTGATTCCAGAAGCATTCGATCATCGTTAATTTCGTCTCTACTATCATACCACACTGGTAACGCCCCCAAAACCGTCCGATCTTGGAAGCTAATCTGTGTAGGGCTGGGTCAGTACTCAAGTGGGCGACCCTTGAGGAAGACTCAGTTTAGTAGAGATAAGACTGGCCTATTACGCTCAGAGTCTAACACTGACAGCAGATTCACTCTGCTATCTTATTTCTCACTTTTCCCTTTTTTTACTTATGACAGCTGGGTACATTACGCCTGTTTGCTAGCACTTATTCAAATCTCCATCAGGCACTTAAACTATATTAACACTGGGCTAGTGCATTTAAATGTCTTATCTGTCACTTAAACTGGTTGGGTTAATCCCCCATAACGACTTTGGACACAGGCAGCCGGAATTTATCATGCTAAAATTAGCATCTGATTATTACTGATTATATCATAGTATTGCATTATTCTATCTAGTATCAGCAAACTTACTGCTACTTATTTCACTTGTTTGATTACTATTTTGATGCCATTGACCACTGATCACATTTTATCGTTGTATTATTAATAAAAGTTAATTTTTAGATCAATCTTCCAATTTTTCATACATTAATTCAAGTTAAGAGTGCGCCCACAAAAGAGTCTCTTTTTTCTCCTTTTGTTGTCTCAAGTTGCCATTGACTCAGGGTGCACCACCAAATTAAATAATAAGAAAACAGGGTTTTCTCTATATCTTTCTATTTTGGTTATTATATTGATTTGTGATATCTATTACATACCGGTGCGGTATTCTCCCAAAGATATAATAAAACTAAAGACAGAGAATGGGAGTCTTGTTGAGGAAGACAATGTAATAGCAGATCATCTTAATAATTATTTTTGCTCAGTATTCACTACTGAAAGAGAGGGAAGGGGCCACAGTTCAGTTGCAGGGATATTCAGGAAGATGAAACAAGTACATTTAAAGAGGAGAAGGTCCTAATAGAACGCTCAAAGCTGAAAGTGGACAAATCTATGGGGCCACATGGGTATTTAAGAATACCAAAAGAGCTTAAAGAGGTGATGGTAGCACCATTAACAGAATTATTCAACTAGTCATTAGCTACAGGAGTAATTCCAGAGGACTGGAAAAGAGTGAACGTAGTACCACTGCACAAAAGTGGAAGCAAGGAAGAGGCAAACAACTACAGATCAGTAAGTCTTACATCAGTAATAGGGAAATTGATGGAAACACTCTTAAAGGAAATAGTTGTAGATCTCAAATCCAGCAATTTACAGAATCCCAAACAGCATGAATTCACTGGGGGGAGATCATGTCAAAAAAACATTATTGACTTTTTTTGACTGTGTGACTAAAGTGACGGATAAAGATGGAGCCGTGGATATAGCTTATCTAGACTTTAGTAAGGCTTTTGACACTGTTCCACATTGTAGACTGCTAAATAAACTAACTCAAAAGCTTGGGTTTGGATACTAAGATTGTTGAATGGATAAGATCTTGGTTGCAGGATAGAAAACAGAGAGTTGTGGTAAATGGAGTGCATTCACAGGAGGGAAATGTTACCAGTGGAGTACCCCAGGGATCTGTACTTGGACCAGTGCTTTTTAATATCTTTATTGGTGACATTGCAAATGGCATTAAAGGGAAAGAATGCCTTTTTGCAGATGACACAAAGGTATGCAAGAGGGTAGACACACCAGGAGGGGTAAAACAAATGATTGAGGATCTAGGTAGATAAGAGGACTGGTTAAGAGGGTGGCAATTACAGTTTAATGCCAAAAAAATGCAAAATCATGCACTTGGGTCTCACAAATCCAAAGGCTAAATATAGTATTAATGGCACTATACTGGAAACTACTGAGGAGGAAAGGGATCTAGGAGTCGCTATTTCAGGTGACTTAAAGGCAGGTAAGCAATGTAACAAAGTAACGAGGAAGGCTAGTCAGATGCTTGGCTGCATTGGGAGAGGAATCAGCAGCAGAAATAATTAATACTGCTACTGTATAGGTCATTGGTATGGCCTCATCTAGAACACTGTGTCCAGTTCTGGAGGCCATATCTTCAGAAGGATATTAATACATTAGAGATTGCACAAAGAAGGGCAACTAAAATAGTGCATGGCCTACATCACACAACATACCCAGAAAGACTAAAAAAAATCTGAATATGTATAGTTTGGAGCAGAGAAGGGAAAGGGGGGACATGATAGAGACTGTCACATATATTAAGGGTTTTAACAAAGTCCAGGAGGGAAACATTCTCCAAATGAAGAGAAGCAATAGGACACGAGGACATGCACTGAGACTGGAGGGGGGGGAGGTTCAGGGGACATTTGAGGAACAATTACTTCACAGAGAGGGTAGTGGACAAGTGGAATAGCCTCCCATCAGAGGTGGTTGAGGCTAAGACCATAGAGCAATGTAAATATTCTGGGGCATAGACATATGGATATCCTTACACAGAAATAAGGATCAAATAAGTTTTGAGGTAAAAAGATGGGAAAAAAAGGGGCAGACTAGATGGGCCAAGTGGTTCTTAACTGTCATCAAACTCTGTTTCTATGTTTTTATAATAGTCTGCATGGCACTGTGCATACTATTCTACATGGCATTGTGCATAACAGTCCGCATGGCACTGTGCATCATACAACTCACACATATAAGAAGGTGCTGGTCAGGCTGCCACTGACAAAGAATATTTCCAAATTATTCTCCCAATTAGAGGCAACTGTAAACCCCTGTGATACCAAATTAGCAAAACCTGTATGGACTAATCCCACAGGAAAAAAGGAAGCACTTAATTTATATAATTGTTATTATTATATTTAAAACTGGCTAAAATTGCGCATATCCATATATAGGCCAGGACACCATAAGAGAGGTCGATCAGGAATCCAGCACTGTCTCCCACACATCAGGGAGGCCAGAAATCAGAGGTCAAGTCAACCATACATAGAAGATATTCCTCAGTGATGACATGACAGTCTTATCAATCCTATAGGAGAACCAACCTAAAGCGGCAATGGTTACCACATCACATATACATGCATTTCTGTGTCCTGAGCAAACATTTTCCAATTTACTTGACTTCTATTTCAGTTTGGCAACATCTCTAGGGACATCCACAAGGGACTCATATAAGGAAACAAGAAATATCATTCTGGCTATACTTCAGGTGATATACTGGTCTTTTGGAAATCGGGAGCAAAATAAATTGACCAGACCTGAGGTCCTCAAGGCACCCCAACAGTCCAGCTTTTAAGTTTATCCATGCCTGTCCACAGGTGACATAATTAGAACACCATTCAATTTAATTTAACTATCTCTGCTGAACCATGGATTCTGCTAAAACCTGGGCCATTGGGGTGCCTTGAGGACCGCACTTGAGTACCTCGGGACCGGGCAACATAATCTCTCCAATCCTATGACCAGATCATGAGCTGGGCAAAAAAGCTAACACCAGTATGGCACAAATGTTCCAGATGTGCAGAAAGATACTTTACAACATGCAGTTACACTCTTGGAGTGGGGATGCAAAAAACCCAGGAGCTATTCACATTTTGTGTAACTCTATGGGAATATCCAGCTATGTACAAGGCATAATCTCCTGAGTATGATTGTCTCAATTAAGGATATAGTTCCATGGGTGAGACAGTGAATAAGAAAACTATAATGGAATATGTTGAAGGACAGGTGAGGAAGACTGCCTTTATACTACCAGCTACAACTAGAACAAACCACAAGGATGTCTGACTTGGTGAAAAATTGCTCAGTACAAGGATGTTAGGGATCTAAGACAGTTTGTTTTTTCTTGTAACCAGCTAGAAATGAAAATAGCATGTGAAGTAGTGTCATCCTCTGGATACCTTGGGAGCAGTTCACCTGAAAGTGTTCTCAGACAACTTAGCAGTGGTGTCCCAACTGACCACAGGTTGGTACCATAGGCCAGCCTCTAATGAGCAAAGGTATCGAGAATCATGGTATGGGCAGAAAGCACCTGAATCCCCTCTTAGCACTCTATGTGCCAGGCAGAAGATATTACAGCAGATTTTCTCAACATAAAGCAGGTACCTCGCACTGAAAGGGGTCCCATGTTTACACATGGGACCCCTTACCCCAACTGCCGGGGCCCCCCGTGACTCCTGTCACAGAGAGTCCCTTCAGCCAATCAGGGAGCGCCACGTCGTGGCACTCTCCTGATTGCCTGTGCACTCCTGAGCTGTCAGTCAGGCTGCGCACGGCAGAGATACAATGTAGCGCATAGGCGCTACATTGTATCCAATGGTGGGAACTTTGCGGTCAGCGGTTGACCGCGTGTAACCTCACCGCTGACCGCAAAGTTCCCACCATTGGATACAATGTAGCGCCTATGCGCTACATTGTATCTCTGCCGTGCGCAGCCTGACAGCTCAGGAGCGCACAGGCAATCAGGAGAGTGCCACGACGTGGCGCTCCCTGATTGGCTGAAGGGACTCTCTGTGACAGGAGTCAGGGGGGTCCCGGCAGTCGGGGAAAGGGGTCCCATGTGTAAACATGGGACCCCTTTCAGTGCGTGGTTCGGGATTTTCGGTTTGTTTTTTTGCCAAGTACGTGGATTACAAGCTCAGAAGAGGACAGATCTACACTGGATTTTTGTGAGTATAATTTTATTTTCAGGTACCCCATGGATTTTACTTGGAGAAGTGGACCGACCCTCATGTGAACATAGGTAAGTATGTGTGAATGTAGGGGTGCATGTATGTAATAAAGTTTTACTTTCAAAGTGTGTGAGTTCTGTTTTTATTTGGGTATTTTTTTTGTAGTAGTACTACAGGTACCAGCGGGCCCATTTTTCCACCGCATGCTGGTACTTGTGGTTCTCCAAGTACCAGCTTGCGGGGGAGGCTTGCTGAGACTTGTAGTACTGGTACAAAAAAAACAATATTCTATTTTTTTCACAAGGCTATCAGCCCCCCATCCGCCACCCTTGGATGGGGGGGACAGCCTCGGGCTTCACCCCTGGCCCTTGGGTGGCTGGAGGGGGGAGACCCCTTGATTTAAGGGGTTCCCACTCCTCCAGGGTACCCCGGCCAGGGGTGACTAGTTAGTGATTTAATGCCAGGGCCGCAGGGACCTATATAAAAGTGTCCCCCGACTGTGGCATTATCTCTCTGACTAGTGGAGCCCGGTGCTGGTTCCAAAAATACGGGGGACCCCTACGCTTTTTGCTCCCCATATTTTTGGCACCAGGACCAGGCGCAGAGCCCGGTGCTGGTTGTTAAAATATGGGGGAACCCCTGTCATTTCCCCCCCATATTTTTGCAACCAGGACCGGCTCAAAGAGCCCGAGGCTGGTTGTGCTTAGGAGGGGGGACCCCACGCAATTTTTTTCTTGATTTTTAACACATTAATTTTTTTTTGAAAGGTGCCCAATGAAGCCCTGCACGGATCTCACAGATCCGGCCGGGATTCCTTGTGTTTTGTCAGGCAGTGTTTTACTCATCACTCCCGTAAAACACTGCCTGACATTACGAATCACATCGACATCGGAAAATACGAATTTGGAAAAATCGGCAGCTTAGTGAATGATCGTATCAGGATTCAAAAAGTTGCAGTAAAATGCAACCGATACCATTCGAGTTCAAACACCCTTAAAAACGGTAAAAACACGAATCTTTGTAAATATACCCCATAGATGGGTTCTCACTAAAGTGGTTGTTTTCTTATGGGATATGTTCTTTACCATTCCTTATAATAACTAGCAAGCTGTAGAAAACCAAAAGAACATGTTGAGGTAGTGTCAGGATTCTCTTCCGCTACAGAAATAGAGACATAACCAATCAGATTGGATCTATCTCAGCAGGGGCCATTGCTCCATTCAAGTCTACTGAATTTCACCTACTGGTATAGGGATGGACAAGAAATTGCTGAAGTGAAAAGGACGGTTTGATTAAGCATATCTGCTCTTTATACGGGCAAGAGCCTCCTTAATAAGTATGGAAAACTTTATGTCCTAGACAGATCCTAGCCTCGATGTTTTGAAAATGGACACTTCACAGGTCTGGCGGTTCCTGCACGATGGCTTTATGTAAGGGCTAGGAGTGCCACCTGTAAAAATACAGATGTCCATCTTCCTGGTCAAAAGCCTGGCAGAAGAGGGCTTGGTTGTAAAATTGTCAAGCTATAAAATAAACTCTCCACAAATCAAATAATTTATGACCCTGGGGATTTAAATGTATGTTGAATGCTCTGATATCACTACCAGTCAGGTCCTTGCAGGAAGATTATCTGAGATTCTTGGGCCGGATGTAATGGAGTGCAAGATGGCCAGAGCTCTGAGACTCGTACATTTTTTTTTAAAGAAGCATTTACAAGGCAAAACCAGGTTGGAGTGACAGATTTTCTGGAAGTGAAGCACGTGTTGGTTCTTGTATCAGGAATAAAATAAGATGGTTACTAACTAAAAAGACCATTGAAAGTTGGATTCTAAAATCAACAGTGTTCATTGGGGGTCATTCTGACCCGTTTGCTCGCTGCATTTTAACGCAGCAGAGCGAACGGGTACCTGTTGCGCATGCGCCGGCGCCGTAGTGCACCGGCGCAAGCCAAACGGCCGAAGGCCATAGCAGGGATGCTTTCACCTCTGTCTGATTGACAGGCAGAGGCGATCGCTGGGCGGGAGGGGGCGGAACGGCAGCGTTTGGCCGCCATTTCGTGGGTTTAGTCCGGCCAACGCAGGCGTGGCCGGACCGAACGGGGGGCGGGCCGCAGCGGCGCGTGACATCACACGCAGCCGCTGCGGGCCGGGGAGCGATGAGTAGCTCCCGGCCAGCACGCTAAAGCTGTGCTGGCCGGGGGCTACTCTTGAAGTGCAAAGGCATCGCACCTTTGCACTTCTGCGAGAGGGGGGCCGGACTGACATGCGGGGTGGACTAGCCCTGTGCTGGGCGTCCCCCCGCATGTCAGGGAAGAAGATCGTAGCTGTGTTAAATTTAGCACAGCAACGCTCAACTCGGTATGACCCCCACTATCAGAACGAAGGGCGTAAATTACCAGAAGTCTTTAATCTCGGTGGGACCACTGACATACATAATGATTTAATCTTATATATCTTAATGACAGTATTACATAAACCAATGAAACCAATAGGCCAATCCTATACATAGACTAATTACATTTCAAATATCAGAATATATTATAATTTGTATACTCCCCTTATGGGGGGGTTTCCAATTAAATAGCTCAGCATCTTGTGATTATGACTTAAATATTAAAAATATACTTTTACATTCAACATACTTTTGACTTCCCTTTTATATAGGATACTAGCTAACCAGTCTATGTAATACTGTTCAGCTAGACTAACTTCCTTAATTGCTACTAAAATCAAAGTTTCTTTGCAAACATATAAATTACTTTGAAAGAAACAGTTTTCTTTTATCACTGAAACAAAATGACATACAGCTTCCATTTTGTGTATTCAATTATTCATATCAGGGACTCTCAACTACAACAGTATCAACATCACGGGGTGAAGACGGTCCAGACATCAGTAAGAACATCTGTACAAAACCAGCTTGGATCTCTATACATACGTGATGGGGTCACTATGCTTTAAATATAAGGGATACCTACTTGGAAGTCAGGTTCTGCAAGGTGTAATTTTCTAATAAATGGCACTTGTATAAGTATATACCTTGACAGTACGATATAGGTTCAGCACAGATATTGCAACCCTTGATTTCTATATATAATTAGAGATACATAAAATACCAACATGTGAAGAAATATACGTACTTAATTACAATTTTGGTGGGTAATAGCTTTGATGTTGGTGATCCCAAGAGTCGTAAAAACTAGTTTAGTATAGGCAAGTAGACTCTAAGAGCTGGGGACTCTTTTACCATAGATTACATGAAAAATGTTTAAACTTTATTAGTAAGAATTAAAAATAAAGAAGTATTTGTATATATACTGTTAAAAGCACTCGCAAAGATTAATTTGCCTGGGCGATGTATTTAAGGTACCTAATCACAATAGTGCAGATTTATTTGTATGTTATTTGCTATTCCAACACGTACTAGTGTCTTGTAAGCTTATAGCATACCCTCCCTTATTGTTTTTCCAGGAACTGATTACTGGGAGACACTAAAAAGACTAGGGAGGAAGAGGAGGAGCTGGACTATAAACACCAGGTGGGCAGTGTATGGGGTGATATTTTTAACAACTTTTTGACGCCATTTTGTTCATGTATGACTCCATTTTGTATATGTATGAACCCATTGCATTATATATGTACTTTTTATTAGGATAAGTGCTTTGCAGACATACAGGCACCAGTTAGAAATATAGCTCCACAGTTGTCTTTCACCTTTGACCTAGTGTGAAGGACATAGCGAGTGGCGAGTGTACACAGCTTTTAGGCTGGCTGATTATAATAAATATATGTTCCCATTATCAGTATCTCAGATGGAAACTGTCTAGTAAGCTGTTTGGGGTATTGTGTTCATAAGTGGGTGAAAGGGAAACCTGTCATGTATAAGATAAGTTATCTGATGTGAACGACTACTGCACCCAGCATCACAGACCCTGAGTATAATATCTTTTTAGATAATGTTAGCGTATCCTTGCCAGGCTATAAAGCCTAGAGACTTACACACAGATCAGTTCCGATGGAAGCTGGTTCTGTCTGCAGTGGACCCAGCCTTCTACAAATCCCGTCCAGATTTTACCTTGTGAAGAAGTTATAAGACGGGACCCTGGAGATTGACTGGAATTCATTATTATTACTATTTAATCGATGACCATCATCTGGGACAGATCTTAATACAAGCTGAGTATTTAATTTCTTCTTGTTATTATTGTAACCAATTCTAACTTGTTATTACCTGTATTCTTTCATTGTTGTAACCGACACAATAAATGCTTGTCCTTGTTATAAATGTCCTGTGTCAGTGTCCATATTTAACACAATGTATCCCAGAACCTGATCGCTGGAGGTTTTCAACCAACAGGCGGTCACTTAGATAAAACTTCCTGATCAAACATAGGCGAATGGGATGCAATCCCAGAGTAATGGCTGCCATGGAGACTCTTGAACAAATTGAATTATTGGTAAGTATAATTCGCTGTTTTTAAATATCGGGTATACACATACACTCTACACATCATACAATTAAAAGTCACTTTGGTATATTGGTGAGACCCTACATCCCACCTACCTGATCTTGCTGTGGGGTCCTGTGATTCTCCTCTGTACAATCCTGGGAATACAGAGGACGGGGACATCTCTCTGGGGTATCTCTGTTACTGGGCCCATCTGTAGGAGACACACAGTGACTGAGTACAGTGTATATATGTGATTATCAGATGATCTGTGTATATAGGGGCCCCCATACCTGCTCTCCCCTGTACAATACATGACAGTCTCCTCTTACCCAGTGATGTGAGGGGCCGGTGATTCTCCATCATCACATCCTTGTACAGACCTCTGTGTTCCTCTATATACTCCCCCTCCTGCATGGAGAGATAGACAGTGACATCCTGACACCTTATAGGAACCTGACACACACAATGATACAGTCATCACCCAGACACGTCCCCTGGTGTTACTGTATAATGTCCCATTCCCAGCAGTCACCTCTCCAGTCATCACCCAGACACGTCCCCTGGTGTTACTGTATGATGTCCCATTCCCAGCTGTCACCCCTCCAGTCATCACCCAGACACGTCCCCTGGTGTTACTGTATAATGCCCCATTCCCAGCAGTCACCTCTCCAGTCATCACCCAGACACGTCCCCTGGTGTTACTTTATAATGTCCCATTCCCAGCAGTCACCTCACCAGTCATCACCCAGGCACATCCCCTGGTGTTACTGTATAATGTCCCATTCCCAGCAGTCACCTCTCCAGTCATCACCCAGACACGTCCCCTGGTGTTACTGTATAATGTCCCATTCCCAGCAGTCACCTCTCCAGCCATCACCCAGACACGTCCCCTGGTGTTACTGTATAATGTCCCATTCCCAGCAGTCACCTCTCCAGTCATCACCCGGACACGTCCCCTGGTGTTACTGTATAATGTCCCATTCCCAGCAGTCACCTCTCCAGTCATCACCCAGACACGTCCCCTGGTGTTACTGTATAATGTCCCATTCCCAGCAGTCACCTCTCCAGTCATCACCCAGACACGTCCCCTGGTGTTACTGTATAATGTCCCATTCCCAGCAGTCACCTCTCCAGTCATCACCCAGACACGTCCCCTGGTGTTACTGTATAATGCCCCATTCCCAGCAGTCACCTCTCCAGTCATCACCCAGACACGTCCCCTGGTGTTACTGTATAATGTCCCATTCCCAGCAGTCACCTCTCCAGTCAGCGGCTGAAAGATCTTGTTGGTGAGTTCCAGGATCTTCTGGTCAATTTGTCTCTCATGTATCAGTGAGTGAGGTGGAGGCACCGTAATGGAGCTCTGGGTCCTGCTGAGTACTCCTGACACATGGGGACGACTACTGGGTGTCTCACACTCTCCAGATGTCTTCTTTACCACTGTGTATTCCTGTGTATTAAAAAAAATAGGATTTTAATACCTACCGGTAAATTCTTTGCTCTAAGTCCGCAGAGGATGCTGGGGACTCCATAAGGACCATGGGGTATAGACGGGATCCACAGGAGACATGGGCACTTTAAGACTTTAAATGGGTGTGAACTGGCTCCTCCCTCTATGCCCCTCCTCCAGACCTCAGTTATAGGAACTGTGCCCAGGGAGACGGACATTTCGAGGAAAAGGATTTTTGTTAAACCAAGGGTGAGATACACACCAGCTCACACCACAACACACCGTACAACATGGCTTTTAACTAAACACCAGTTAACGGCATGAACCAAAATCAGCAACAGGCTGATCTTCACCGAAACACAACCTTCGTGTAACATAAACAAGAACTATTAACAAGTACTGCAGCTAGAGTCCGCACTGGGAAGGGCGCCCAGCATCCTCTACGGACTTATAGAAAAGGATTTACCGGTAGGTATTAAAATCCTATTTTCTCATACTTCCTAGAGGATGCTGGGGACTCCATAAGGACCATGGGGTTCATACCAAAGCTTCAGAACGGGCGGGAGAGTTCGGATGACTCTGCAGCACCGATTGAGCAAACATGAGGTCCTCATCAGCCAGGGTATCAAACTTGTAGAATTTTGCAAAAGTGTTTGAACACGGCCAAGTAGCCGCTCGGCAAAGTTGTACCGCCGAGACTCCTCGGGCAGCCACCCAAGATGAGCCCACCTTCCTGGTAGAATGGGCCTCCACCGACTTTGGTAACGGCAATCCAGCCGTAGAATGAGCATGCTGAATCGTATTACAGATCCAGCGAGCAATAGGCTGCTTGGAAGCAGGATTTCCAATCTTGTTGGAAGCATACAGGACAAACAGAGCCTCTGTTTTCCTAATACGAGCCGTTCTGGCTACATAAATTTTCAAAGCTCTGACTACATCGAGAGACTTTGAATCAGCCATGGCTTCAGTAGCCACAGGCACCACAATGGGTTGGTTCATGTGAAACGCATAAACCACCTTTGGCAGAAATTGTTGACGAGTTTTCAATTCCGCTCTATCCACATGGAAGATCAAATAGGGGCTCTTGTGAGACAAAGCCGCTAATTCCGACACCCGCCTTGCGGATGCCAAGGCCAAAAGCATGACCATTTTCCAAGTGAGAAACTTAAACACAACCTTCTGTAGAGGTTCAAACCAATGTGACTGAAGGAACTGCAACACCACGTTAAGGTCCCACGGTGCCACTGGGGGCACAAATGGAGGTTGGATGTGCAGCACACCTTTCACGAAAGTCTGAACTTCTGGAAGGGAGGCCAATTCTTTTTGAAAGTAAATTGATAAGGCCGAAATCTGCACCTTAATGGAGCCTAACTTTAGGTCTGCATCCACACCTGCTTGCAAAAAATGGAGAAAACGACCCAGCTGAAATTCTTCCTTTGGAGCCTTCTTGGATTCACACCAAGACACATATTTTCTCCAAATACGGTGATAATGCTTCGCAGTTACCTCTTTTCTAGCTTTAAGTAGTGTGGGGATGACTTCACCGGGAATACCCTTTCGAGCTAGGATTTGGCGTTCAACCTCCATGCCGTCAAACGCAACCGCGGTAAGTCTTGGAACATGCACAGGCCTTGCTGTAACAGATCCTCTCTTAGAGGAAGACGCCAGGGATCTCCTATGAGTAATTCCTGAAGATCTGGATACCAGGCCCTCCGTGGCCAATCTGGAACAACGAATATCGCCTGAACCTTTGTTCTTCTTATGATCCTTATCACCTTTAGAATGAGTGGAAGTGGAGGGAACACATAGACCGACTGAAACACCCACGGTGTCACCAGGGCGTCCACCGCAACTGCTTGCGGGTCCCTCGACCTGGAACAATATTTCTGAAGTTTCTTGTTGAGGCGAGACGCCATCATGTCTATTTGAGGAATTCCCCAAAGACTTGTCACTTCTGCAAAGACCTCTTGATGCAGACCCCACTCACCTGGATGGAGATCGTGTCTGCTGAGAAAATCTGCGCTTGCATGTTTTTCCGCCCAGCGGAGAACTTTTGTGGCCTCCGCCATCGCCGCTCTGCTCCTTGTTCCGCCCTGGCGGTTTATGTACGCCACTGCTGTAATGTTGTCCGACTGAATCAGGACGGGCCGGCCGCGAAGCAGATGTTCCACTTGTAGAAGGCCGTTGTAGATGGCCCTTAACTCCAGAATGTTTATGTGCAGACAAGCTTCCTGGTTTGACCATTTTCCCTGGAAATCTTTCCCTTGTCTGACCGCTCCCCAGCCTCGGAGACTTGCATCCGTGGTTACCAGGATCCAATCCTGGATCCCGAACCTGTGTCCCTCTAGGAGGTGAGAACTTGGAGGCACCACAGGAGAGAAATTCTGGCCTGGAAGATAGGCTTATTTTCCGGTGCATGTGTAGGTGAGACCCGGACCACTTGTCCAACAGGTCCCACTGAAACACCCTGGCATGGAACCTGCCAAACGGAATGGCCTCGTAGGCCGCCACAATCTTCCCCAGCACCCGAGTGCATTGATGAATCGACACTCTTGCCGGTTTCAGAATCCCTTTCACCATGTTCTGGATTTCCAGAGCTTTTTCCACTGGGAGAAAAACTCTCTGTAATTCCGTGTCCAGAATCATGCCCAAGAATGACAGCCGTGTTGTCGGAACCAACTGCGACTTTGGCAAATTTAGGAGCCAACCATGTTGTCGCAGAACTGTCAGGGAGAACGTAACGTTTCTTAGTAACTGCTCTTTTGATCTCGCCTTTATCAGGAGATCGTCCAAGTACAGGATAATTGTGACACCTTGCTTGCGCAGGAGCACCATCATTTCCGCCATTACTTTGGTGAAAATCCTCGGAGCCGTGGAAAGACCAAACGGCAATGTCTGAAATTGGTAATGACAATCCTGAACAGCAAACCTCAGGTATGCCTGATGTGGAGGATATATGGGAACGTGTAAGTAGGCATCTTTTATGTCGACTGACACCATAAAATCTCCCCCTTCCAGACTGGAGATCACTGCTCGGAGAGATTCCATCTTGAATTTGAAACTTTTCAGATATAAATTGAGGGACTTTAGGTTCAGAATCGGTCTCACCGAGTCAGCCGGCTTCGGGACCACGAACAGGCTTGAATAAAAGCCTTCTCCCCGTTGTGTCGGGGGTACCGTGACAATGACTTGCTGTTGACACAGCTTTTGTATTGCAGCGCATACTATATCCCTTTCTGGAAGAGAAGCTGGCAAGGCCGATTTGAAAAATCGGTGAGGGGGCACGTCTTGAAATTCCAGTTTGTACCCGTGGGTCACTATTTCTAGTACCCAAGGATCTAGGGCCGAGCGAGCCCAGACCTGACTGAAGAGTTGAAGACGGTGCGGGCTCCAGCAGCGGAGCCCCAGCGTCATGCGGTGGATTTGGTAGAAGCCGGGGAGGACTTCTGCTCTTGGAAGCCTGCCACAGCCGGCGACCTTTTTCCCCTCCCCCTACCTCTAGTAGCAAGGAAGGAGGACCCTCGTACTTTTTTGAATTTATTAGACCGAAAGGACTGCATCTGATAATGTGGCGTTTTCTTTTGTTGAGCAGGGACATAAGGTAGAAAAGATGACTTACCTGCAGTAGCTGTAGATACCAGGTCCGAGAAGCCATCACCAAACAAAACACTACCCTTATACGGCAGAGACTCCATAGCTTTCTTAGAGTCAGCATCACCATTCCATTGATAAGTCCATAATGCTCTCCTAGCTGAGACTGCCATGGCATTGGCACTTGATCCCAAGAGGAATATCTATCGCAGCGTCCCTAAGGTAGACTGCAGCATCCCTGATATGACCCAGTGTCAAAAGAACGCTATCCCTATCCAGGGTGTCAAATTCAGATGACAAGTTATCTGACCACTTTTCAATCGCACTACTCACCCATGTCGATGCCACGGCAGGTCTGAGCAGCGTACCTGTTGTCAAAGTCGAAAAATATCATGATACATATCCCTTGTACTAACCCCTCATGCACATGCACGCTGCTCGTGCACCTGGTCCCCCGTGCGTACACATACCCGCAAGTTGCGTAAGAGACGCTCCAGCGACTCGTGCGCATGATATGTGTATTTACGGCGGAGTTTGTGAGCGTGAAGCGCGCGACTCGAACGTAGCATATTTAACCCAAATTTTGTAGATATTGTTCCCCTAGATCATGTCAGCGAGTAAAACAGTTCCTGGACAGAGAGATTCCTCTTTGCATGATAGGAAGGGTCAGATAAAGGTTGAAAGGTGGTGTCTAGTATCCAGCTGTAGGGTATTTTAAGGGTAACATTCCGGTGTTAGTTAGGAAAAGATCACTTGCTCCTGCGTATAGTTATGTACAAAAGTAGATTATGAACATTAACTGTATTTGCTGTAAATTACACATGCGGTGGGAATCCAGAGGATACCTCCCACCAGAGCAGTTGGAGAAGGACATCGCCTACCTATTCAAATCCACCTATGACCTTTGCTGTAATGTAGGGACACATCCCTGTGTCCAATGAACAATGAGATTACAGGGACCATTGTATTGTGAATGTATGCTGTGTATAAAAAGATCACTGTTGCCTGGCCGGACGCAAAACTCTGAAGGCTTTCTACCTGAATAGCTGAGGACTGGATCCAGGTTGCGCTTGCGAACGATTCCCCAAATATGTATATTCTCTGTAGCCATTATTCTCTGTTATTCTGTTAGATTTCCTTGTTAGCCTGTAGTGTATAACTTGTATCTGTTTAGCCCTTTTCTCTGAATAATCCGCTGCGGTGTTAGAGCCCAGTGGTTTACACAAACCGGTGTTGTGTTTTCACTTTCCTGCAAAGGGCTTTCTTAGCGTCTCAATCGCTATAAGGTGTATAGGCATTGATAAGGTTTTTAAGGTATTACATCGTTGCAGTACTAGACTGCTAAGGTTTAAAGTATAAGCACATCCTTACACTGTTCATTACTTAAAGGTTTACTGTATATCAATCCGTGAGCGTCCGTGCCGCTCGTGTCTCACGCCCACGGCACAGCGTCTGTTACACTATTAGCGTATCATACGGTACTCAGTACGCCAATAGCGTGCTTGGTACGAAGCGTGAATCCGTGAGCGTACGTGCCGCTCGTGCGTCGCGCCCATGGCTCAGCGTCTGTTACGCTAAGTGCGTACCCATACGGTACTCAGTACGCAAATAGCGTACTTAGGCCCTTATTCCGAGTTGTTCGCTCGCAAGCGGATTTTAGCAGATTTGCTCATGCTAAGCCGCCGCCTACTGGGAGTGAATCTTAGCATCTTAAAATTGCGAACGATGTATTCGCAATATTGCGATTACACACCTCGTAGCAGTTTCTGAGTAGCTCCAGACTTACTCGGCATCTGCGATCAGTTCAGTGCTTGTCGTTCCTGGTTTGACGTCACAAACACACCCAGCGTTCGCCCAGACACTCCCCCGTTTCTCCGGCCACTCCTGCGTTTTTTCCGGAAACGGTAGCATTTTTTCCCACACGCCCATAAAACGGCCTGTTTCCGCCCAGTAACACCCATTTCCTGTCAATCACATTACGATCGCCAGAACGATGAAAAAGCCGTGAGTAAAATTTCTAACTACATAGCAAATTTACTTGGCGCAGTCGCAGTGCGGACATTGCGCATGCGCATTAAGCGGAAAATCGCTGCGATGCGAAGATTTTTACCGAGCGAACAACTCGGAATGAGGGCCTTAGTCCGTAGTGTGTGTAATAAGTCTAGCGGCCATAGCGGCTCCACGGTAATAGTATATAGCTTTATGTTTTAAGGTAATATTTGACATTATCACTGTAGTGATATAAATAGTTTTTAAGGTAGTTTCCTGCTTACGATCCGCAGGATCCGCAGCCCCTTTAGGGCTGCCGTATCAGGGGATGGAAGCGCCACCTTCTTGGACAGCCGTGCTAGAGCTTTGTCCACAGAGGGTGTTGACTCCCACTTTTCCCTGTCCTCAGAGGGGAATGGATATGCCATATGACTCCTCTTGGGAATCAGTAACTTTTTGTCAGGAAATTCCCAAGCCTTTTCAAAAAGAGTGTTCAGCTAATGAGAGGAAGGAAACGTTACCTCAGGTTTCTTTCCCTTAAACATACAGACCCTAGTATCAGGAACAGCCAGGTCTTCCGTGATATGTAACACGTCTTTTATCGCCACAATCATGTACTGAATGCTCTTAGCCAGTTTAAGATTCAATCTGGCATCAGTATAGTTGACACTGGAGTCCGAATCCGTGTCGGTATCTGTGTCTGCTATCTGGGTAAATGACCGTTTCTGCGACCATGAGGGAGTCTGAGTTTGGGATAAAGCATCTTCCATGGATTGTCTCCATGCTTGGTTTTGAGCCTCAGATTTATCCAACCTATTAATAAAGCCACATTTGCATTCAAGACACTCCACAAATTTACCCAATCAGCAGTCGCCGACAGATTCACTCCCACACTCTGTTCTGTCCCCACTCCAGCTTCCTCCTGGGAAGAGCATTCCGCCTCAGACATGTCGACACTCGTACAGACACTCACTATCACACTGGGCTACAGGGGACAGACCCACAATAAGGACTGTTAGAGAAAACACAGAGGGAGTTTGCCAGCTCACACCCAGCGCCTGACCCGGTCCGACATTGATATACAATGCCTCAGACCTGCAGCGCTTTTAATATATATATATATATATATATATATATAGGTATGTGGTGGTCTGGCACTCTTTGTTGGATGAGTGGCTTGGTCCGGTGCCCGTGCTGACGTTGTTCACGTATGAGTAGTAAAGTGGGTGCCCGGCACTCTGGACTCAGTAAATAGGGTAAATGATAAGCCCTCTGGTGCTGTCAACGTTTCAATTTATTCCAAAATTTTTCTCAAGACATACATAAACATAAATAAACTCTCACCTTATATCCCCACCATTGTGTTCAGTGCGCGTGCCGGAGCGGGGGACCGCCTCCCGGCGAAGTCCGTCGGGCCGGAAGTCTCCCGTCAGCTGTGGCGCGGTAAAAAGACGTCATCGCGTATTGCGCGATGCACGTCCAGTGCTGGGTTGTCATGGCAATGCTACACATAACGACAAAGAGTGTATAAGCTTGGTAATGCTTGCTGTTAAGAGCAAGTACATGTTACGGCTATATTCCTAAGACTGTATTATGCAATCCATTAGTGCCTGATATGAATAAGAATAACTCAGAGATAACGATGTGAGAAGGCTGTGAAAAAATGAATAAAGAAAGGGGAGAGAAGAAAGAAAAAAGAAAAAAGAAAAATGGCCAAAAGGAGGGGAGGGGGGGGGGGTGGGGGGGCGGGGGGAAAGGGGGGGGGGGAGGAGAGAAGGGAAAGAAGGGAGAGCGGGAGTGAGAGTTGGAGGAAAAGAGAAAGAGAGAGAGAGAGAGTGAAAAAGAAAGAGAGAGAAAGAAGAAAAGAGAGAGAGGGAGAAAAAGAGAAAGAGAGAGAGGGAGCGAGAAAGAAGAGAGAAAAAAAGAGAGAGAAAAAAAGGGGGAAAGGTCAAAAGAAAAACCAACCAATAAAAACTGATTATGACAAAGATGTATAGACGTGTGTGACAATTAGTTAACATATTAAAGCTAAAGAAAGCAAGATAGAGGTACCATATCATTAAGGCCCCGAGGGGTCACAGTGTCCAGTTTGTGAATCCATCTTGATTCACATCTCAGAATGGCCTTGCCCCGGTCGCCACCACGAAGCAAGGGTGGTATGTGGTCTATCATTCTGTATCTGATGGTAGCTAAGGTATGTTTGGCTAGTACAAAATGGCGAGCGACCGGCTGGTCACTACTGCCCTTCTGTAGAGCCAGTCTGATGGATGACCTATGGGCAGTCATGCGTTCCTTAAATTTGCGCGTGGTTTTGCCCACATATGACAGACCGCAGGGGCAAAGTATCTGGTATACTGTATGTGTGGTTTCACAAGTCAGATGGTATTTGATCAGAAACTTAGTGCCCAGATGTGGGTGGCAAAATGTGTTTCCTGTGATCATATGGTTACAAGTGACACAGGTGCATTTAAAGCAACCTGTTTTCTGGGGAGGTAGGAAACTACTTAGGGGAGACTTGGTCCTGCTGGAGATGTCTGACTTGACCAAAAGATCCCGTAAATTCCTAGATCTTTTAAAGCACGGCATGAGATCTGTCTGGTTAAGAGGTAAATGTTGATCAGTTTCAATCAGGTGCCAATGTTTTTTGGCGATTTGCATGGTTTTGTCCGAAGAGGTGTTGTAGGAGGTGACCCACGGAAATTTCGTATGGGTTGATGTTCTTTCTTTGGGGCGTAGGAGGGTCTCCCTTTCCATAAGGAGAACTTTTCGTTTGGTCATTTGCATATTCTTTAAGTTGTAACCTCTGTGTGCAAATCGTTCTATTAGTTCATCCATTTGTGTTGATGCTATGGATTTATCACTGTTGATTCTGTGTATTCTCAACATCTGTGAGTACGGGAGGCCAGCCTTAAGGTTTCTCGGATGGCAGCTGTTCCAATGCAGGTATGAATTTCGGTCCGTATCCTTGGTGTAGACCGTGGTGTTAATAAGCGAGTCTACTATGGAGATCCTTACGTCTAGGAAGTCTATGCTGTGTTCATCCATCTTCGCTGTTAATTTGACTGGGCTCTCAGATCTGTTGTGTTCAGTGATAATCGCTTCCAGTGACGCCTTCGGTCCTTTCCAGAATAGTAGAAGGTCGTCTATGAATCTGGAGTAAAATATGATATTCTCAGACACTTTGGGATTTTTAAAGAAAATTTCTTCCTCTATTTGAAGCATATATAGGTTGGCGTAAGTGGGGGCTACTGCCGAGCCCATGGCACAACCTCTTTCCTGGAGATAGTATTTGTTACTGAATAGGAAGAAGTTCCTCGTGAGGATGAGTTCTAACAGATGTATCAGAATGTGAATTTGTTCTGCCCCGAAGGAACTCTCTTTCTGTAATGTTGTTTGAACTGCAGCTAGGCCTGCTTTGTGTGGTATGATTGTGTATAAGCTAGTGACATCCGCAGTCACCAGCCACACATCTTTAGGAAGAGGGCCAATACTGTTTAGTTTGTTTAGCAGCATTGTAGTATCTAGGAGGCTGCGTGGATGCGCAGAGACATGTGGTTGCAGTATGGAGTCTAACAGTACTGCCGTCGGTTGGAACAGGGATCCCCTGGCGGATATGATGGGTCTCCCGGGAGGGGGAGATATCCCTTTGTGTATTTTTGGTACCGTGTATAACACTGGGACCAGTGGGTGCTCTGGTAGTAGTACTTCATATGTCTCCTCTGTAATGATCTTGGCATCTTGCGCTTGCAGAAGTGCCGATCTGAGTTCTTTTTTATACTGCTCAGTGGGATTACATCTCAACTGACTGTACGTTCCTGGTTCTTCTAATTGACGCTTGATTTCTGTTATATAGTCAGGGAGATCTTGCAGTACAATCGCACCCCCTTTATCGGCGGGTCGGATTATTAACTGATCATTCTCCATTAATGATCGTAGGGCTTGCTGCTCAGATTTGGAGAGATTAGAATGTATGGGTGCATCATGATTAATCTGGGCCTTGACCTCCTGATCAATAATTCTCATGTATGTTTTGATACTGGAATTATTTGAAAGAGGTTCAAAGGTGGAAGGGGTCTTAAATTGTAGTAGTTTCTCAGGGATCGTGGTGACCTGGTCCCGAGGTTTACAAGAAAAGAATTCTTGAAGTTTTCATTTACGTTGTAACTGGTGGGTTTCCACCTGCCAGTTGAGCTTGTCAAAGTTCGCAGACGGCACAAAAGACAACCCTTTTGCTAATACACTTGCTTCATTCTCAGTCAATTCAAAACTTGAGAGATTAAAGATTATTTCTTTGTCCCTGTCACGGGTGGTTTTCTTCCACGTGCTGAGGCGTTTGTACTGTCCTCCTCGTCTGGTAGGACCGCCTTTTTTGGGAGTTTGGTGCGAGTTGTCACCCCTAAAGGGATGGAGGGATTTCTAGGGTTTTTGCGTCGAGTGCCTGTGCGTTCTTGTTCGCTGCCTGTGCTGGTGTTTTCTGCAGAGGTATCCGTGTCCAATCTGGTTTGAGGGTACCTCCGTCGTCTGAAAAAAGGTTGCCTCCGTTCATTATTGTGGCCAGATAACCATCGGTATACCTGGTGGTTTTCGTAGTCTTTTTCCACTTTAAGAAATTTTTCCTTTTTAAATTTGATGAGATCCCTTTTGTATGTTGATAGTTGATTGCTTAGTTTGACAAGCCATTCATTCTCAGTGTCCGTCGTGAGTACTGGTAAATGGGATTCTTCCATTTTGTCTATTTTAACTTTGATTTTTTCCACCTCCTTGGTGGATTGTTCAATCACTAGTACCATGAGGTCTAGTGAGCACTTGTTAAGGATGGAAACCCATCTGCGGCAGAATCCAGGATCGAATCTGCCTATTGTAGGGCAATTCCGGACTCTGAATCCTCGGGGGATTTTTTTACATCGGAAGTAATCGCTCAGCGAGATCGCATGATAATTAAAATCGATCTCCTTTTTCTTCAACCGTAATAAATCCCGAAAGATGATATCAGGGGCCAATGCTTCCGTCTGTGTGAAGAGTTGTTCCTTATGTAATATGGCCTCTGTTTCACTTTCAGAGTAACTGAAATATTCTTGTAGCGGTATCAGTAATGGATTGAAAGGTTCTTGATCCGGCACTTGAGATTCAGCCATGATATGAGGCGTAGAAATAGGCCTTACTGATCAATCCTTGTGGGATAAATGTCGTAGTGAGCAATGACAATTGACACACCACTGGATAAAATCAAAAAATGCAGAGATGTGCTGCTCCGTTGTGAGTAGTTATCACATCAATGGTTGAGAAGTTGAGTCATAAACAGTGTGAATAAATAATTGCAAGGTGCCGTGACCTGGTTCGGTGTGTGGCTGGGACACCGTTCCTGTGTAGGTATGTGGTGGTCTGGCACTCTTTGTTGGATGAGTGGCTTGGTCCGGTGCCCGTGCTGACGTTGTTCACGTATGAGTACATTACTGATACCGCTACAAGAATATTTCAGTTACTCTGAAAGTGAAACAGAGGCCATATTACATAAGGAACAACTCTTCACACAGACGGAAGCATTGGCCCCTGATATCATCTTTCGGGATTTATTACGGTTGAAGAAAAAGGAGATCGATTTTAATTATCATGCGATCTCGCTGAGCGATTACTTCCGATGTAAAAAAATCCCCCGAGGATTCAGAGTCCGGAATTGCCCTACAATAGGCAGATTCGATCCTGGATTCTGCCGCAGATGGGTTTCCATCCTTAACAAGTGCTCACTAGACCTCATGGTACTAGTGATTGAACAATCCACCAAGGAGGTGGAAAAAATCAAAGTTAAAATAGACAAAATGGAAGAATCCCATTTACCAGTACTCACGACGGACACTGAGAATGAATGGCTTGTCAAACTAAGCAATCAACTATCAACATACAAAAGGGATCTCATCAAATTTAAAAAGGAAAAATTTCTTAAAGTGGAAAAAGACTACGAAAACCACCAGGTATACCGATGGTTATCTGGCCACAATAATGAACGGAGGCAACCTTTTTTCAGACGACGGAGGTACCCTCAAACCAGATTGGACACGGATACCTCTGCAGAAAACACCAGCACAGGCAGCGAACAAGAACGCACAGGCACTCGACGCAAAAACCCTAGAAATCCCTCCATCCCTTTAGGGGTGACAACTCGCACCAAACTCCCAAAAAAGGCGGTCCTACCAGACGAGGAGGACAGTACAAACGCCTCAGCACGTGGAAGAAAACCACCCGTGACAGGGACAAAGAAATAATCTTTAATCTCTCAAGTTTTGAATTGACTGAGAATGAAGCAAGTGTATTAGCAAAAGGGTTGTCTTTTGTGCCGTCTGCGAACTTTGACAAGCTCAACTGGCAGGTGGAAACCCACCAGTTACAACGTAAATTAAAACTTCAAGAATTCTTTTCTTGTAAACCTCGGGACCAGGTCACCACGATCCCTGAGAAACTACTACAATTTAAGACCCCTTCCACCTTTGAACCTCTTTCAAATAATTCCAGTATCAAAACATACATGAGAATTATTGATCAGGAGGTCAAGGCCCAGATTAATCATGATGCACCCATACATTCTAATCTCTCCAAATCTGAGCAGCAAGCCCTACGATCATTAATGGAGAATGATCAGTTAATAATCCGACCCGCCGATAAAGGGGGTGCGATTGTACTGCAAGATCTCCCTGACTATATAACAGAAATCAAGCGTCAATTAGAAGAACCAGGAACGTACAGTCAGTTGAGATGTAATCCCACTGAGCAGTATAAAAAAGAACTCAGATCGGCACTTCTGCAAGCGCAAGATGCCAAGATCATTACAGAGGAGACATATGAAGTACTACTACCAGAGCACCCACTGGTCCCAGTGTTATACACGGTACCAAAAATACACAAAGGGATATCTCCCCCTCCCGGGAGACCCATCATATCCGCCAGGGGATCCCTGTTCCAACCGACGGCAGTACTGTTAGACTCCATACTGCAACCACATGTCTCTGCGCATCCACGCAGCCTCCTAGATACTACAATGCTGCTAAACAAACTAAACAGTATTGGCCCTCTTCCTAAAGATGTGTGGCTGGTGACTGCGGATGTCACTAGCTTATACACAATCATACCACACAAAGCAGGCCTAGCTGCAGTTCAAACAACATTACAGAAAGAGAGTTCCTTCGGGGCAGAACAAATTCACATTCTGATACATCTGTTAGAACTCATCCTCACGAGGAACTTCTTCCTATTCAGTAACAAATACTATCTCCAGGAAAGAGGTTGTGCCATGGGCTCGGCAGTAGCCCCCACTTACGCCAACCTATATATGCTTCAAATAGAGGAAGAAATTTTCTTTAAAAATCCCAAAGTGTCTGAGAATATCATATTTTACTCCAGATTCATAGACGACCTTCTACTATTCTGGAAAGGACCGAAGGCGTCACTGGAAGCGATTATCACTGAACACAACAGATCTGAGAGCCCAGTCAAATTAACAGCGAAGATGGATGAACACAGCATAGACTTCCTAGACGTAAGGATCTCCATAGTAGACTCGCTTATTAACACCACGGTCTACACCAAGGATACGGACCGAAATTCATACCTGCATTGGAACAGCTGCCATCCGAGAAACCTTAAGGCTGGCCTCCCGTACTCACAGATGTTGAGAATACACAGAATCAACAGTGATAAATACATAGCATCAACACAAATGGATGAACTAATAGAACGATTTGCACACAGAGGTTACAACTTAAAGAATATGCAAATGACCAAACGAAAAGTTCTCCTTATGGAAAGGGAGACCCTCCTACGCCCCAAAGAAAGAACATCAACCCATACGAAATTTCCGTGGGTCACCTCCTACAACACCTCTTCGGACAAAACCATGCAAATCGCCAAAAAACATTGGCACCTGATTGAAACTGATCAACATTTACCTCTTAACCAGACAGATCTCATGCCGTGCTTTAAAAGATCTAGGAATTTACGGGATCTTTTGGTCAAGTCAGACATCTCCAGCAGGACCAAGTCTCCCCTAAGTAGTTTCCTACCTCCCCAGAAAACAGGTTGCTTTAAATGCACCTGTGTCACTTGTAACCATATGATCACAGGAAACACATTTTGCCACCCACATCTGGGCACTAAGTTTCTGATCAAATACCATCTGACTTGTGAAACCACACATACAGTATACCAGATACTTTGCCCCTGCGGTCTGTCATATGTGGGCAAAACCACGCGCAAATTTAAGGAACGCATGACTGCCCATAGGTCATCCATCAGACTGGCTCTACAGAAGGGCAGTAGTGACCAGCCGGTCGCTCGCCATTTTGTACTAGCCAAACATACCTTAGCTACCATCAGATACAGAATGATAGACCACATACCACCCTTGCTTCGTGGTGGCGACCGGGGCAAGGCCCTTCTGAGATGTGAATCAAGATGGATTCACAAACTGGACACTGTGACCCCTCGGGGCCTTAATGATATGGTACCTCTATCTTGCTTTCTTTAGCTTTAATATGTTAACTAATTGTCACACACGTCTATACATCTTTGTCATAATCAGTTTTTATTGGTTGGTTTTTCTTTTGACCTTTCCCCCTTTTTTTCTCTCTCTTTTTTTCTCTCTTCTTTCTCGCTCCCTCTCTCTCTTTCTCTTTTTCTCCCTCTCTCTCTTTTCTTCTTTCTCGCTCTTTCTTTTTCACTCTCTCTCTCTCTCTTTCTCTTTTCCTCCAACTCTCACTCCCGCTCTCCCTTCTTTCCCTTCTCTCCCCCCCCCCCCCTTTCCCCCCCGCCCCCCCACCCCCCCCCCTCCCCTCCTTTTGGCCATTTTTCTTTTTTCTTTTTTCTTTCTTCTCTCCCCTTTCTTTATTCATTTTTTCACAGCCTTCTCACATCGTTATCTCTGAGTTATTCTTATTCATATCAGGCACTAATGGATTGCATAATACAGTCTTAGGAATATAGCCGTAACATGTACTTGCTCTTAACAGCAAGCATTACCAAGCTTATACACTCTTTGTCGTTATGTGTAGCATTGCCATGACAACCCAGCACTGGACGTGCATCGCGCAATACGCGATGACGTCTTTTTACCGCGCCACAGCTGACGGGAGACTTCCGGCCCGACGGACTTCGCCGGGAGGCGGTCCCCCGCTCCGGCACGCGCACTGAACACAATGGTGGGGATATAAGGTGAGAGTTTATTTATGTTTATGTATGTCTTGAGAAAAATTTTGGAATAAATTGAAACGTTGACAGCACCAGAGGGCTTATCATTTACCCTATTTACTGAGTCCAGAGTGCCGGGCACCCACTTTACTATATATATATATATATATATATATATAAAAATCAACACCAAATTAGCTGTGCCCCCCCCCCCCCATTTTACACCCTGTTACTTGGACAGTTGTGAGGAGGCCAGGACCAGCGTCTCTGCAGCTGCTGTGAAGAGAAAATGGCGCTGATTAGAGCTGAGAGGACCAAGCCCCGCCCCCTTAATGGCGTGCTTATGTCCCGCTATTTTTTTATACTGGCGGGGGTCTGTATACAGTGCCTATGCACTGTATACCTTTATTTCCAGGTGTAAACAGAGGTTTTAATGCGGCCCAGGGCGCCCCCCCTGCGCCCTGCACCAGTGTAGTGCCGCTTGTGTGTGGGAGCAATGGCGCGCTGTGCGGTACCTCCGAGACAGTAAAGTCTTCTGCCGTCTTAACTGAAGTCTTCTTTGCTTCGGTTACTCACCCGGCTTCTTTCTTTTGGCTCTGTGAGGGGGACGACGGCGCGGCTCCGGGAACGAGCAGCTAGGCTATACCAAGTGATCAGACCCTCTGGAGCTAATGGTGTCCAGTAGCCTAAGAAGCAGAGCCTTTAACTCACAGAAGTAGGTCTGCTTCTCTTCCCTCAGTCTCACGAAGCAGGGAGCCTGTTGCCAGCAGTGCTCCCTGAAAATAATAAACCTAACATAAAGTATTTTTTAGAGAAACTCAGCAGAGCTCCCCTGAGTGTGACCAGTCTCTCTGGGCACAGAATCTAACTGGTCTGGAGGAGGGGCATAGAGGGAGGAGCCAGTTCACACCCATTTAAAGTCTTAAAGTGCCCATGTCTCCTGCGGATCCCGTCTATACCCCATGGTCCTTATGGAGTCCCTAGCATCCTCTAGGACGTATGAGAAAATAAGAATTTACTCACCGGTAATTCTATTTCTCGTAGTCCGTAGTGGATGCTGGGAACTCCGTAAGGACCATGGGGAATAGACGGGCTCCGCAGGAGACTGGGCACTCTAAAGAAAGATTTAGGACTATCTGGTGTGCACTGGCTCCTCCCCCCATGACCCTCCTCCAAGCCTCAGTTAGGACACTGTGCCCGGAAGAGCTGACACAATAAGGAAGGATTTTGAATCCCGGGTAAGACTCATACCAGCCACACCAATCACACCGTATAACTCGTGATAGGAACCCCGGTTAACAGTATGATAACAAAAGGAGCCTCTGAACAGATGGCTCGCAATAACAACCCGATTTGTGTAACAATAACTATTTACAAGTATTGCAGACAATCCGCACTTGGGATGGGCGCCCAGCATCCACTACGGACTACGAGAAATAGAATTACCGGTGAGTAAATTCTTATTTTCTCTGACGTCCTAGTGGATGCTGGGAACTCCGTAAGGACCTTGGGGATTATACCAAAGCTCCCAAACGGGCGGGAGAGTGCGGATGACTCTGCAGCACCGAATGAGAGAACTCCAGGTCCTCCTCAGCCAGGGTATCAAATTTATAGAATTTTGCAAATGTGTTTGAACCCGACCAAGTAGCAGCTCTGCAAAGTTGTAAAGCAGAGACCCCTCGGGCAGCCGACCAAGAAGAGCCCACCTTCCTCGTGGAATGGGCTTTCACTGATTTAGGATGCGGCAGTCCAGCCGCAGAATGTGCAAGCTGAATCGTGCTACAGATCCAGCGAGCAATAGTCTGCTTTGAAGCAGGAGCACCCAGCTTGTTGGGTGCATACAGGATAAACAGCGAGTCAGTTTTCCTGACTCCAGTCGTCCTGGAAACATAAATTTTCAGGGCCCTGACTACGTCCAGTAACTTGGAATCCTTCAAGTCCCTAGTAGCCGCAGGCACCACAATAGGTTGGTTCAAGTGAAAAGCTGAGACCACCTTTGGGAGAAACTGAGGACGAGTCCTCAACTCTGCCCTATCCATATGGAAAATCAGTTAAGGACTTTTACAAGACAAAGCCGCCAATTCTGATACTCACCTGGCCGAAGCCAGGGCCAACAACATGACCACTTTCCACGTGAGATATTTTAAATCCACAGTCTTAAGTGGCTCAAACCAATGTGATTTCAGGAATTCCAAAACCACATTGAGATCCCAAGGTGCCACTGGGGGCACAAAAGGAGGCTGAATATGCAGAACTCCTTTGACAAAAGTCTGAACTTCAGGCAGAGAAGCCAGTTCTTTTGGGAAGAAAATCGACAGAGCCGAAATCTGGACCTTAATGGACCCCAATTTGAGGCCCAACGTCACTCCTGCTTGCAGGAAATGTAGGAATCGACCCAGCTGAAATTCCTCCGTCGGGGCCTTCTTGGCCTCACTCCACGCAACATATTTTCGCCAAATGCGGTGATAATGTTTTGCGGTGACATCCTTCCTGGCTTTGATCAGGGTAGGGATGACTTCCTCCGGAATGCCCTTTTCCTTTAGGATCCGGTGTTCAACCGCCATGCCGTCAAACGTAGCCGCGGTAAGTCTTGGAACAGACAGGGTCCCTGCTGCAGCAGGTCTTGTCTGAGCGGCAGAGGCCAAGCTCTTCTTGGCCAATCCGGAACCACGAGTATAGTTTTCACTCCTCGCTTTCTTATTATTCTCAGTACCTTGGGAATGAGAGGCAGAGGAGGAAACACATAAACCGACTGGTACACCCACGGTGTCACTAGAGCGTCCACAGCAATCGCCTGAGGGTCCCTTGACCTGGCGCAATATCTTTTCAACTTTTTGTTGAGGCGGGACGCCATCATGTCCACCTGTGGTCTATCCCAACGGTCTACCAGCATTTGGAAGACTTCTGGATGAAGTCCCCATTCTCCCGGGTGGAGGTCGTGCCTGCTGAGGAAGTCTGCTTCCCAGTTGTCCACTCCCGGAATGAACACTGCTGTCAGTGCCAACACATGTTTCTCTGCCCATTGGAGAATCCTTGTGGCTTCTGCCATCGCCATCCTGCTTCTTGTGCCGCCCTGTCTGTTTACATGGGCGACCGCCGTGATGTTGTCTGATTGGATCAGTACCGGCTGGTTCTGAAGCAGGGGCCTTGCTTGTCTTAGGGCATTGTAAATGGCCCTTAGCTCCAGAATATTTATGTGAAGCGAAATCTCCCGATTTGACCACAGTCCTTGGAAATTTCTTCCCTGTGTGACTGCACCCCAGCCCCGAAGGCAGGCATCCGTGGTCACCAGGACCCAGTCCTGTATTCCGAATCTGCGGCCCTCTAGTAGATGAGCCCTCTGCAGCCACCACAGCAGCGACACCCTGGTTCTTGCCGACAGGGTTATCCGCTGTTGCATCTGGAGATGGGACCCGGACCATTTGTCCAACAGGTCCCACTGGAACGTCCTTGCGTGGAACCTTCCGAATGGAATTGCTTCTTATGAAGCTACCATTTTTCCCAGGACTCGTGTGCATTGATGTACCGACACCTGTCCTGGTTTTAGGAGGTTTCTGACTAGAGATGACAACTCCTCTGCTTTTTCCACTGGAAGAAACACTTTTTTCTGGTCTGTGTCCAGAATCATTCCCAGGAACAGAAGACGTGTCGTCGGGACCAGCTGTGACTTTGGAATATTGAGAATCCAGCCGTGCTGTTGTAGCACTTCCCGAGAAAGTGCTACCCCCACTACCAACTGTTCTTTGGACCTTGCCTTTATCAGGAGATCGTCCAAGTATGGGATAATTAAAACTCCCTTCTTGCGAAGGAGTATCATCATTTCGGCCATTACCTTGGTAAAGACCCTTGGTGCCGTGGATAACCCAAACGGCAGCGTCTGGAACTGATAGTGACAGTCCTGTACCACAAATCTGAGGTACTCCTGGTGCGGAGGGTAAATAGGGACATGCAGGTACGCATCCTTGATGTCCAGGGAGACCATGTAATCCCCCTCGTCCAGGCTCGCAATAACCGCCCTGAGCGATTCCATCTTGAACTTGAACCTTTTGATATAAGTGTTCAAGGCTTTTAAATTGAAGATGGGTCTCACCGAACCGTCCGGTTTCGGTACCACAAACATTGTGGAATAGTAACCCTTTCCCTGTTGAAGGAGGGGTACCTTGACAATCACTTGCTGTGAATATAGTTTTTGAATAGCCACCAACACTGCCTCCCTGGCAGAGGGAGTTGCCGGTAAGGCAGATTTTAGGAAACGGCAGGGGGGAGCCGTCTCGAATTCCAGCCTGTACCCCTGAGACACTACTTGAAGGACCCAGGGATCCACCTGTGAGAGAGCCCACTGTGTGCTGAAATTCCTGAGATGGGCCCCCACCGTACCCGGGTCCGCCTGAGCAGCCCCAGCGTCATGCTGTGGACATACCGGACGCAGGGGAGGACTTCTGCTCTTGGGAACTAGCTGTGTGCTGCAGCTTTTTCCCCCTACCTCTGCCCCTCGGCAGAAAGGATGAGCCTCTAGCCCTCTTATTTTTCTGGGGCCGAAAGGACTGTACCTGATAATACGGTGCTTTCTTTTGCTGTGGGGTAGCCTGTGGCAAAAAAGTCGATTTCCCAGCAGTAGCTGTGGAAACGAGGTCTGACAGACCATCCCCAAAAAGTTCCACCCCTTTATAGGGCAAAACTTCCATGTGCTGCTTCGAGTCGGCATCGCCTGACCATTGCCGAGTCCATAACCCCCTTCTGGCGGCAATGGACATAGCGCTTATTTTGGATGCCAGCCGGCAAATATCCCTCTGTGCATCACGCATGTATAAGACAGTGTCTTTTATATGCTCTATCGTCAGCAAAATATTGTCCCTATCCATGGTATCAATGTTATCCGACAGGGAATCTGACCACGCAGCTGCAGCACTGCACATCCAAGCCGATGCAATAGCGGGTCTCAATATAATGCTGGTGTGTGTGTATATAGCTTTAAGGGTATTTTCCTGCTTTCTATCAGCAGGTTCCTTTAGGGCGGCCGTATCCGGAGACGGTAGTGCCACCTTTTTTGATAAGCGTGTCAGCGCTTTATCTACCCTAGGGGGTGTTTCCCAGCGTGACCTATCCTCTGGCGGGAAAGGGTACGCTGCCAATAACCGTTTAGAAATTATTAATTTCTTATCTGGGGAAGACCACGCTTCCTCACACACCTCATTTAATTCCTCAGATGCAGGAAAAACTACTGGTAGTTTTTTCTCACCAAACATAATACCCTTTTTTGTGGTACCTGGGGTATTATCAGAAATGTGTAATACATTTTTCATTGCCTCAATCATGTAACGGGTGGACCTATTGGAGGGTACACTAGTCTCATCGTCGTCGACACTGGAGTCGGTATCCGTGTCGACATCTGTATCTGTCATCTGAGGTAGCGGGCGTTTTACAGCCCCTGATGACATTTGAGACGCTTGGACAGGCACAAGCTGAGTAGCCGGCTGTCCTATGTCGTCAAACCTTTTATGTAAGGAGCTGACACTGTCACGTAATTCCTTCCATAAGTCCATCCACACAGGTGTCGACCCCGCAGGGGGTGACATCACATTCACAGGCATTTGCTCCGCCTCCACATCATTATCCTCATCATACATGTCGACACAGCAGTACCGACACACAGCACACACACAGGGAATGCTCTGACAGAGGACAGGACCCCACAAAGCCCTTTGGGGAGACAGAGGGAGAGTATGCCAGCACACACCAGAGCGCTATATATCACAGGGATATCACCTTATAAAAGTGTTTTCCCTTATAGCTGCATATATATATTGTATACTGCGCCTAAATTGTGCCCCCCCTTTCTTTTTTACCCTTTCTGTAGTGCAGGACTGCAGGGGAGATCCAGGGAGCGATCCTTCCAGCGGAGCTGTGAGGGAAAATGGCGCCAGTGTGCTGAGGGAGAAGGCTCCGCCCCTTTTTCGGCGGGCTTTCTCCCGCTATGTTAAAACGTCTGGCAGGGGTTAATTTACACCTATATAGCCCCTGGGGCTATATATGGTGTTAGTTTGCCAGCCAAGGTGTATATTATTGCTGCTCAGGGCGCCCCCCCCCAGCGCCCTGCACCCATCAGTGACCGAAGTGTGTGGTGTGCATGAGGAGTAATGGCGCACAGCTGCAGTGCTGTGCGCTACCTTGGAGGAAGACAGAAGTCTTCAGCCGACGATTTTCCGGACCTTCTTGCTTCTGGCTCTGTAAGGGGGACGGCGGCGCGGCTCCGGGAACGGACGACGAGGTCGGGTCCTGTGTTCGATCCCTCTGGAGCTAATGGTGTCCAGTAGCCTAAGAAGCCCAAGCTACCACCAGTTAGGTAGGTTCGCTTCTTCTCCCCTTAGTCCCTCGCTGCAGTGAGCCTGTTGCCAGCAGGTCTCACTGTAAAATAAAAAACCTAAACTATACTTTCTTTCTAGGAGCTCAGCCCCTAGTGTGCATCCAGCTCGTCCGGGCACAGAAATCTAACTGGGGCTTGGAGGAGGGTCATGGGGGGAGGAGCCAGTGCACACCAGATAGTCCTAAATCTTTCTTTAGAGTGCCCAGTCTCCTGCGGAGCCTGTCTATTCCCCATGGTCCTTACGGAGTTCCCAGCATCCACTAGGACGTCAGAGAAATACTGAATATTGCATACATTACCAGATCCCCTCACCTCCCAAGTTATGTCCTTGTATTATTACTATAGATATAAGTGATGTCACTGTGATGCTACCAGATCCCTTCACCTCCCGAGTCATGTCCCTGTATTATTACTATAGATATAAGTGATGTCACTGTGACGCTCCCAGATATCCTCACCTCCCCAGTCATGTCCCTGTATTATTACTATATATATAAGTGACGTCACTGTGACACGGCCAGATTCCCTCACCTCCCAAGTCATGTCCCTGTATTATTATTATAGATATAAGTGATGTCACTGTGACACTCCCAGATCCTCTCACCTCCCCATTCATGTCCATGTATTATTACTATAGATATAAGTGATGTCACTGTATCGCTCCCAGATCCCCTCACCTTCCCAGTCATGTCCCTGTTTTATTACTATAGATATAAGTGATGTCACTGTGATACTCCCAGATCCTCACACCTCCCCAGTCATGTCCCTGTATTATTACTATAGATATAAGTGATGTCACTGTGACACTCCCAGATCTCCTCACCTCCCTAGTCATGTCCCTGTATTATTACTATAGATATAAGTGATGTCACTGTGATACTCCCAGATCCTCTCACCTCCCCAGTCATGTCCCTGTATTATTACTATAGATATAAGTGATGTCACTGTGACACTCCCAGATCTCCTCACCTCCCCAGTCATGTCCCTGTATTATTACTATAGATATAAGTGATGTCACTGTGATACTCCCAGATCCTCACACCTCCCCAGTCATGTCCCTGTATTATTACTATAGATATTAGTGATGTCACTGTGACACTCCCAGATCTCCTCACCTCCCCAGTCATGTCCCTGTATTATTACTATAGATATAAGTGATGTCACTGTGATACTCCCAGATCCTCACACCTCCCCAGTCATGTCCCTGTATTATTACTATAGATATGTGATGTCACTGTGACACTCCCAGATCCTCTCACCTCCCCATTCATGTCCATGTATTATTACTATAGATATAAGTGATGTGACTGTATCGCTCCCAGGTCCCCTCACCTTCCCAGTCATGTCCCTGTTTTATTACTATAGATAGATATATACTCCCAGATTCCCTCACCTCCCCAGTCATGTCCCTGTATTACTATATATATAAGTGACGTCACTGTGAAACGCCCAAATTCCCTCACTTCCCAAGTCATGTCCCTGTATTATTACTATAGATATAAGTGATGTCACTGTGACTCTCCCAGATCCTCTCACCTCCTCATTCATGTCCATGTATTATTACTATAGATATGAGTGATGTCACTGTATCGCTCCCAGATCCCCACACCTTCCCAGTCATGTCCCTATTTTATTACTATAGATATAAGTGATGTCACTGTGATACTCCCAGATCCTCACACCTCCCCAGTCATGTCCCTGTTTTATTACTATAGATATGTGCTGTCACTGTGATACTCCCAGATCCCCTCACCTCCCCAGTCATGTCCCTGTATTATTAGTATCGATATAAGTGATGTCACTGTGACACTCCCAGATCCCCTCACCTCCCGTCATGTCCATGTATTACTATAGATATGTGATGTCACTGTGATACTCCCAGATCCCCTCACCTCCCCAGTCATGTCCCTGTATTATTAGTATCGATATAAGTGATGTCACTGTGACACTCCCAGATCCCCTCACCTCCCCAGTCATGTCCATGTATTATTACTATAAATATAAGTGATGTCACTGTATCGCTCCCAGATCCCCTCACCTTCCCAGTCATGTCCCTTTTTTATTACTATAGATATAAGTGATGTCACTGTGATACTCCCAGATCCTCACACCTCCCCAGTCATGTCCCTGTTTTATTACTATAGATATGTGATGTCACTGTGATACTCTTAGATTTCCTCACCTCCCCAGTCATGTCCCTGTATTATTAGTATCGATATAAGTGATGTCACTGTGAAACTCCCAGATCCCCTCACCTCCCCAGTCATGTCCATGTATTATTACTATAGATATAAGTGATGTCACTGTATCGCTCCCAGGTCCCCTCACCTTCCCAGTCATGTCCCTGTTTTATTACTATAGATATAAGTGATGTCACTGTGATACTCCCAGATCCTCACACCTCCCCAGTCATGTCCCTGTTTTATTACTATAGATATGTGATGTCACTGTGATACTTCCAGATCCTCTCACCTCCCCAGTCATGTCCCTGTATTATTACTATAGATATAAGTGATGTCACTGTGATGCTACCAGATCCCTTCACCTCCCGAGTCATGTCCCTGTATTATTACTATAGATATAAGTGATGTCACTGTGACGCTCCCAGATATCCTCACCTCCCCAGTCATGTCCCTGTATTATTACTATATATATAAGTGACGTCACTGTGACACGGCCAGATTCCCTCACCTCCCAAGTCATGTCCCTGTATTATTATTATAGATATAAGTGATGTCACTGTGACACTCCCAGATCCTCTCACCTCTTCATTCATGTCCATGTATTATTACTATAGATATAAGTGATGTCACTGTATCGCTCCCAGATCCCCTCACCTTCCCAGTCATGTCCCTGTTTTATTACTATAGATATAAGTGATGTCACTGTGATACTCCCAGATCCTCACACCTCCCCAGTCATGTCCCTGTATTATTACTATAGATATAAGTGATGTCACTGTGACACTCCCAGATCTCCTCACCTCCCTAGTCATGTCCCTGTATTATTACTATAGATATAAGTGATGTCACTGTGATACTCCCAGATCCTCTCACCTCCCCAGTCATGTCCCTGTATTATTACTATAGATATAAGTGATGTCACTGTGACACTCCCAGATCTCCTCACCTCCCCAGTCATGTCCCTGTATTATTACTATAGATATAAGTGATGTCACTGTGATACTCCCAGATCCTCACACCTCCCCAGTCATGTCCCTGTATTATTACTATAGATATAAGTGATGTCACTGTGACACTCCCAGATCTCCTCACCTCCCCAGTCATGTCCCTGTATTATTACTATATATATAAGTGATGTCACTGTGATACTCCCAGATCCTCACACCTCCCCAGTCATGTCCCTGTATTATTACTATAGATATGTGATGTCACTGTGACACTCCCAGATCCTCTCACCTCCCCATTCATGTCCATGTATTATTACTATAGATATAAGTGATGTCACTGTATCGCTCCCAGGTCCCCTCACCTTCCCAGTCATGTCCCTGTTTTATTACTATAGATATAAGTGATGTCACTGTGATACTCCCAGATTCCCTCACCTCCCCAGTCATGTCCCTGTATTACTATATATATAAGTGACGTCACTGTGAAACGCCCAAATTCCCTCACCTCCCAAGTCATGTCCCTGTATTATTACTATAGATATAAGTGATGTCACTGTGACTCTCCCAGATCCTCTCACCTCCTCATTCATGTCCATGTATTATTACTATAGATATGAGTGATGTCACTGTATCGCTCCCAGATCCCCTCACCTTCCCAGTCATGTCCCTGTTTTATTACTATAGATATAAGTGATGTCACTGTGATACTCCCAGATCCTCACACCTCCCCAGTCATGTCCCTGTTTTATTACTATAGATATGTGCTGTCACTGTGATACTCCCAGATCCCCTCACCTCCCCAGTCATGTCCCTGTATTATTAGTATCGATATAAGTGATGTCACTGTGACACTCCCAGATCCCCTCACCTCCCCAGTCATGTCCATGTATTACTATAGATATGTGATGTCACTGTGATACTCCCAGATCCCCTCACCTCCCCAGTCATGTCCCTGTATTATTAGTATCGTTATAAGTGATGTCACTGTGACACTCCCAGATCCTCACACCTCCCCAGTCATGTCCCTGTTTTATTACTATAGATATGTGATGTCACTGTGATACTCCCAGATCCCCTCACCTCCCCAGTCATGTCCCTGTATTATTAGTATCGATATAAGTGATGTCACTGTGACACTCCCAGATCCCCTCACCTCCCCAGTCATGTCCATGTATTATTACTATAAATATAAGTGATGTCACTGTATCGCTCCCAGATCCCCTCACCTTCCGAGTCATGTCCCTGTTTTATTACTATAGATATAAGTGATGTCACTGTGATACTCCCAGATCCTCACACCTCCCCAGTCATGTCCCTGTTTTATTACTATAGATATGCGATGTCACTGTGATACTCTTAGATTTCCTCACCTCCCCAGTCATGTCCCTGTATTATTAGTATCGATATAAGTGATGTCACTGTGAAACTCCCAGATCCCCTCACCTCCCCAGTCATGTCCATGTATTATTACTATAGATATAAGTGATTTCACTGTATCGCTCCCAGGTCCCCTCACCTTCCCAGTCATGTCCCTGTTTTATTACTATAGATATAAGTGATGTCACTGTGATACTCCCAGATCCTCACACCTCCCCAGTCATGTCCCTGTTTTATTACTATAGATATGTGATGTCACTGTGATACTTCCAGATCCTCTCACCTCCCCAGTCATGTCCCTGTATTATTACTATAGATATAAGTGATGTCACTGTGACACTCCCAGATCTCCTCACCTCCCCAGTCATGTCCCTGTATTATTACTATAGATATAAGTGATGTCCCTGTGATACTCCCAGATCCTCACACCTCCCCAGTCATGTCCCTGTTTTATTACTATAGATATGTGATGTCACTGTGATACTCCCAGATCCTCTCACCTCCCCAGTCAGCAGGAAGATGATCTCCAGGGTAAGATGTAAAATCCTTTCCGTCTTGGGACTCCTTTCCTTGTCCATCATCAGTGAATCAGTGAGAATAGAGAACATGTGACGTGTAATAAACACTCTGGCTCCTCACAGCTGGAGTGTCTAGGAATAAATATAATACATATAACACACATCACAGAGAACACATGTAAGACAGATATGGAACACTGAGTGACCAGTACAATTCCCACCCCCAGCCTTAGAGCCATTGTCGGTGTCTCTCAGAGGTTCCTGTGAACCAGCCCAATAAGGCTGTGCATTGTATAATGTTACACTAATGCACCTCTCCTGGGCTTATTCCTGCCAGACATACATCAGATGCTCTTTGCACCATTAGTAATAAATTATACTGGACAAAGTCAGGTGATTCTGGATAATTTACTTTCTGTTTTCATTTCACACTAGGAACTGAGAATTTTACAGGGAAAAAGGAAAGTACCGCACCAGTTGGTACCGGCAAAACCCCAGATTTGTATATCTACGCTGTTGTGTTAGGGTTAGGGGTGTGCTACCTGCTACCAGTATTTATTCTCACAAAGACACAGAAAAAGAAGGCGGCTCTTATGGTGCACCAGTCCGTGATTTGTTAGAATTTTTCTAAAATGTCACTTTTATTATATAGTAGCTGAATACCTGTGCTTCGCGGCGGAAGTTAAAGAATAACGCCAATCTTTGTCAGGGCGCACCTCTGGGCTTCCCCGGATAGATGCTGACAATATGCTGGTGCTGAGGAGAATAATCCGCCTCCTTCTCTGCCCCGTCCCGCCTCTGATGCTGCCCTGCTCAGTGCTGTAACTACTGGGATGACAGGCCAAGCTCCGCCCGCTGTATGTTACATATGTTAGGTTTACAGGCTGACTCTATGTCACAGAGCCCTAGGTCTCCTTGCTTAGCTTCAAAACTAAAGTATGCCTCTGCCCCTACCCGTGTGTGCCTCTATCCTTACCTGTGGGTGCCTCTGCCCCTCCCCGTGTGTGCCTCTATCCTTACCTGTGGGTGCCTCTGCCCCTACCCGTGTGTGCCTATACTTACCTGTGGGTGCCTCTGCCCCTACCCGTGTGTGCCTCTATCCTTACCTGTGGGTGCCTCTGCCCCTACCCGTGTGTGCCTCTATCCTTATCTGTGGGTGCCTCTGCCCCAACCCGTGTGTGCCTCTGCCCCTACCCATGTGTACCTCTGTCCCTACTTGTGTGTGCCTCTATCTTTACATGTGGGTACCTCTGCCTCTACCCATATGGCTATGCCCCTACCCGTGTGTGCCTCTGCCCCTACCCGTGTGCGACTCTGCCCCTACCCATGTGTGCCCCTATCCTTACCCGTGGGTGCCTCTGCCCCTACCCGTGTGTGCCTCTATCCTTACCTGTGGGTGACTCTGCCCCTACCTGTGTGTGCCTCTGCCCCTACCCATGTGTGCCTCTGCCACTACCCATGTGTGCCTCTATCCTTACCTGTGGGTGACTCTGCCCCTACCCGTGTGTGCCTCTGCCCCTACCCATGTGTGCCTCTATCCTTACCCGTGTGTGCCTCTGCCCCTACCCATGTGTGCCTCTATCCTTACCTGTGGGTGCTTCTGCCCCTACCCGTGTGTGCCTCTATACTTACTTGTGTGTGCCTCTGCCCTACCCGTGTGTGCCTCTGCCCCTACCCGTGTGTGCCTCTATCCTTACCTGTGGGTGCCTCTGCCCCAACCCGTGTGTGCCTCTGCCCCCACCCGTGTGTGCCTCTGCCCCCACCCGTGTGTGCCTCTGTCCCAACCCGTGTGTGCCTCTGCCCCCACCCAAGTGTGCCTATGCCCCTACCCATGTGTTCCTCTGTCCCTACTCGTGTGTGCTGCTATCCTTACCTGTGGGTGACTCTGCCCCTACCCGTGTGTGCCTCTGCCCCTACCCATGTGTGCCCCTATCCTTACCCGTGGGTGCCACTGCCCCTACTCGTGTGTGCCTCTATCCTTACCTGTGGGTGACTCTGCCCCTACCCATGTGTGCCTCTGCCCCTACCCATGTGTGCCTCTATTCTTACCCATGTGTGCCTCTGCCACTACCCATGTGTGCCTCTATCCTTACCTGTGGGTGCCTCTGCCCCTACCCGTGTGTGCCTCTATCCTTACCTGTGGGTGACTCTGCCCTACCCGTGTGTGCCTCTGCCCCTACCCATGTGTGCCTCTATCCTTACCTGTGTGTGCCTCTGTCCCTACCCATGTGTGCCTCTTTCCTTACCTGTGGGTGCCTCTGCCCCTACCCGTGTGTGCCTCTATCCTTACTTGTGTGTGCCTCTGCCCCACCCATGTGTGCCTCTGCCCCTACCCGTGTGTGCCTCTATCCTTACCTGTGGGTGCCTCTGCCCCCACCCGTGTGTGCCTCTGCCCCCACCCGTGTGTGCCTCTGCCCCCACCCGTGTGTGCCTCTGCCAAAACCCGTGTGTGCCTCTGCCAAAACCCAAGTGTGCCTATGCCCCTACCCATGTGTGCCTCTGTCCCTACTCGTGTGTGCCTCTATCTTTACATGTGGGTACCTCTGCCTCTACCCATATGGCTTTGCCCCTACCCGTGTGTGCCTCTGCCCCTACCCGTGTGTGCTTCTATCCTTACCTGTGGGTGACTCTGCCCCTACCCGTGTGTGCCTCTGCCCCTACCCATGTGTGCCCCTATCCTTACCGGTGGGTGCCTCTGCCCCTACCCGTGTGTGCCTCTGTCCTTTCCTGTGGGTGACTCTGCCACTACCCATGTGTGCCTCTATCCTTACCTGTGGGTGACTCTGCCCCTACCCATGTGTGCCTCTATTCTTACCCATGTGTGCCTCTGCCACTACCCATGTGTGCCTCTATCTTTACCTGTGGGTGCCTCTGCCCCTACCCGTGTGTGCCTCTATCCTTACCTGTGGGTGACTCTGCCCCTACCCGTGTGCCTTAGCCCCTACCAATGTGTGCCTTTATCCTTACTTGTGTGTGACTTTGCCCCTACCCGTGTGTGCCTCTGCCCTAACCCGTGTGTGCCTCTGCCCCCACCCGTGTGTGCCTATGCCCCTACCCGTGTGTGCCTCTGCCACCACCCGTGTGTGCCTCTGCCCCTACCCGTGTGTGCCTCTGCCCCAACCTGTGTGTGCCTCTGCCCCCACCCGTGTGTGCCTATGCCCCTACCCGTGTGTGCCTCTATCTTTACATGTGGGTACCTCTGCCTCTACCCATATGGCAATGCCCCTACCCGTGTGTGCCTCTATCCTTACCTGTGGGCTCCTCTACCCCTACCCGTGTGTGACTCTGTGTAAATTGCTGCAGGCATTTCAGAGTTATGCTGGAACACAAACACACACACACACACACGTCCATATACATTTATTTATTAAAACAAATTCATTCCACTCACTGGTATTAAAATGGCAAAATATTACCATAAAGTGAAAAGGTATGAAAGTGTTTATTAGAACAGAAAAACGAGATCTTCGCTGAATTATTAATGAGCTCCTGAGATTATGTGTCTCCGTTTTATTTTAAGAAACTCTATATCCTGTGTAATTCTCTGTCGTTATGACCCTCTCTATTCTGAGCGTTCATGTAAGAGTACAGATCAGTGTCGTGTCTAGTATAATACTACATCCAGTAATGATTAGAACGTACTTGCAGCTGGATACATTTTAGTCTCAGTGTGTGCTGCAACTGTGTAACAATTCTGCTCCTGGGAAAGAGCCCTTGAATTGTATAATTGTATCACAATGGATACATTCACAAACAGTGGATTCTTTAAATCGAACCCTTGTAGATAAGGTTGCGAGTCCACGGGTCAGATATAATATATATATTTGGTATTATTATCAGCTCATAAATCTGGAGCAATAGAATTCCTCATACACAGGGCAGATCAGGACTTTATTCCCACCAGTCAAGAGTCAGTCCCAATCATCCTAGTTGCGTTCGCTTAGTCACCGCCCATAGGGGAAGTGTATTTTAGCGGTGCAAGTGTGTGAACGCTTTGACATGTCTGTGTTTCTCCAACCACTCCCTGAAAACGGTCAGTTGCCACGCACAAACGCCCTCTTCCTGTCAATCTCCTTGCGAACGACCGTGCGCATGGATTCTTCGTAAAACCAATCGCTGAGCGGCGATCTGCTTTGTACCCGTATGACTTTTACGAGCAGTTTAGCCCAGCGACTAGGCGAATTCAGGACTGCAAAATAACCCTAGTGAGCGATCAGGCCTGAATTACTCTCCACTGTATACACTGTGTTATGTGCACAGGATACTTATATAATGTCACTGGTGTTTATACGTTCAGAGGCTTTTATCACGACATTGATATTTCTCAGCGAGTCACAGTCAGGACGGGTTGTATAGGTGTTGGTAGGAGTAGCAGGCTGATACCTCTGACTGCTCACCACGCTAATGCACGGCCTAATGATCTCAGTATGGCTTTTGTGTAGTAGTCCCAATAGGAGTTATAAGTCACAGAGATAAAGTATTACTCTGATCATTATGGGTGTGGTTCGTTTTATCGACAGTGTCTAGGTCGACAATGTTTAGGTTGACCACTATAGGTCGACAGTCACTAGGTCGACATGGATGGATGGAAGGTCGACAGGGTTTCTAGGTCGACATGTGCTAGGTCGACAGGTCTAAAGGTCGACATGAGGATTTTTTTTTTGGTGTCGTTTTCTTCGTAGAGTGACCGGGATCCCAAATTAGTGCACCGCGTTCCCTCGCATGGCTCGCTTCACTCGCCATGCTTCGGGCATGGTGCCTTCGCTCCGCTACCGCTTGGCACACTTTACCGTTCCAATCGTAGTCCACGTGGATCGTTAAGTATGAAAAAATCCCAAAAAATAAAAAAATGTGAAAAACTCATGTCGACCTTTAGACCTGTCGACCTAGCACATGTCGACCTAGAAACCCTGTCGACCTTCCATCCATGTCGACCTAGTGACTGTCGACCTATAGTGGTCGACCTAAACATTGTCGACCTAGACACTGTCGATCTTCAGACCGGATCCCGATCAATATCCAGACACCTGTATTACGGTAAAGGTGGGGTCTGCACCACCTGTATTACGGTAACGGCGGGGTCTGCGCCACCTGCATTACAATAACGGTGGGATCTGCGCCCCCTGTATTACGGTAACGGCGGGGTCTGCGCCACCTGCATTACGGTAACGGTGTGGTCTGCGCCACCTGCATTACAGTAACAGAGGGGCCTGCGCCACCTGCATTACGGTAACGGCGTGGGTATGCGCCACCTGCATTACGGTAACGGCGGGGCCTGCGCCACCTGTATTACGGTAACAGCAAGATCTGCGCCACCTGTATTATGATAATGGGGGGTCAGTGCCACGGTAATGATGGGGTCTGCGCCACCTGTATTACGGTAACAGCGTGATCTGTGCCACCTGTATTACGGTAACGGCGGGGTCTGCGCCACCTGTATTACGGTAATGGCAGGGTCTGCACCACCTGTATTACAGTAACGGCGGGGTCTGCACCACCTGCATTACGATAATGGGGGGTCTGCGCCACCTGTATTACGATAATGGGAGGGTCTGCGTTACCTGTATTACGGTAACGGCGAGGCCTGCGCCATCCGTATTACGGTAACGGCAGGGTCTGTGCCACCTGTATTACGGTAGAGGCGGGGTCTGCGCCACCTGTATTACGGTAATGGCGGGGTCTGCGCCACCTGTATTACGATAATGGGGGGGTCTGCGCCACCTATATTACGGTAACGGCGGGGTCTGCGCCACCTGTATTACGGTAACGGCGGGGTCTGCGCCACCTGTATTACGATAATGGGGGGTCTGCACCACCTGTATTACGGTTACGGCGAGGCCTGCGCCACCTGTATTACGGTAACGGCGGGGTCTGTGCCACCTGTATTACAGTAGAGGCGGGGTCTGCGACACCTGTATTACGGTAACGACGGGGCCTGCGCCACCTGTATTACGGTAACAGTGGGAATCTGCGCCACCTGTATTACGGTAACGTCGGGGTCTGCGCCACCTGTATTACGGTAACGACAGAGAATGCACCACCTGTATTACGGTAACAGCAGGATCTGCGCCACCTGTATTACGGTAACGGCAGGGTCTGCGCCACCTGTATTACGGGTAACGGCGGGGTCTGCGCCATCTGTATTACAGTAACGGCGGCATCTGCGTTACCTGTATTACGGTAATGGTGGGATAAGCACCACCTGTATTACGGTAACAGCGGGGTCTGCGCCACCTGTATTACGATAATGGGGGGTGGAGTCTGCGCCACCTGTATTACGGTAACGGCTAACGGCGGGGTCTGCACCACCTGTATTACGGTAACGACAGAGAATGCACCACCTGTATTACGGTAACAGCAGGATCTGCGCCACCTGTATTACGGTAACGGCAGGGTCTGCGCCACCTGTATTACGGGTAACGGCGGGGTCTGCGCCATCTGTATTACAGTAACGGCGGCATCTGCGTTACCTGTATTACGGTAATGGTGGGATAAGCACCACCTGTATTACGGTAACAGCGGGGTCTGCGCCACCTGTATTACGATAATGGGGGGTGGAGTCTGCGCCACCTGTATTACGGTAACGGCTAACGGCGGGGTCTGCACCACCTGTATTACTGTAATGGCGGGGCTGCGCCACCTGTATTATGGTAACAGTGGGGTCTGCGCCACCTGCATTACGGTAACGGTAGGAATCTGCACCACCTGTATTACGGTAACGGCGGGATCTGCGCCACCTGTATTACGGTAACGGCGGGGTCTGCGCCACCTGTATTACGGTAACGGCGGGGTCTGCGCCACCTGTATTACGGTAACGACAGGGAATGCGCCACCTGTATTACGGTAATGGCAGGGTCTGCGCCACCTGTATTACAGTAATGGCAGCATCTGCGCCACCTGTATTACGGTAACGGTGGGATAAGCACCACCTGTATTATGGTAACGGCGGGGTCTGTGCCACTTGTATTACTGTAACGGCGAGGTCTGCGCCACCTGTATTACGGTAACGGCGGGGTCTGCGCCACCTGTATTATGGTAACGGCGGGGTCTGCGCCACTTGTATTACTGTAACGGCGAGGTCTGCGCCACCTGTATTACGGTAACGGCGGGATCTGCGGCACCTTATTACGGTAACGGCGGGGTCTGCGCCACCTGTATTACGGTAACGACGGGGCCTGCGTCACATGCATTTTTGTAACGGCGGGGTCTGCGCCTCCTGCATTACCGTAACGGCAGGATCTGCGCCACCTGTATTACAATAACGGCGGGGTCTGCGCCACCTGTATTACGGTAACGGCGGGGTCTGCGCAACCTGCTTTACAGTAACGACGGGGTGCGCCACATGTATTACAGTAACAGCGGGGTCGGCGCCACCTGTATTACGGTAATGCCGGGGTCCGCTCCACCTGTATTACGGTAACGGCGGGCTCCGTGCCACCTGTATTAGGGTAACGGCGGGGTCTGCGCCACCTGTATTACAGTAATAGGACACTATAGTGTCAGCCACCTGTACAGTGATAATGCAGCACCAGAGACTGCTCTAGCTGTACTATAACAAGGCACCAGAGGCTGCTCCCCCTGTAGTACAGCAACCTGACACCAGAGCTGCTCAGCCTATAGAATAATAATAATAATATCATTACCTGCTGCCAGACACAGCAATGGCTGCTCTCTGCTCCTGCTGCCTTGTGGGAATGATAGAAGGAAGGCGGAGCTCAGACCAGGGGACAATGGCCGCCGCTTCTGACGTCACTACTCGGCCAGGGAACCTATTGCTGCTGCAGCTGCCAGATTGGTCTACAAGAAAATGGCCGCCGGCCTCCTGCACAGAGGACATGTTTGTTAATAGTCCTAACAAAAGGCAGTGCTGTGGCCGGGGTGTAGGAGGGGAGGAGCCAGTCACCAGGTACCAGACTGTACAAATCATAATCTTCTTCCGGCCTGTGCGTTCCACCGTACTTCCGGTTATTGCGTTCCACACACAGGAAGTGAGTTTTCATCAAGCGCTGCAAAAAGGCTGGTTGGTTCTATATCGGAGGGGCTGAAGGGACCTTGTGACGTATCTAGGAGAGGAGCTACGTCACCAGGGGGAGGAGCTACGGGCGAACAGGGTACCCGAAAAGTACCCTCGCGGGCTCGCTTCGCTCGCCACGCTTCGGGCACGGTGGCTCGCTTCGCTCACCACCTAATTACTAAAGGTAATAGTTGGTGGCGTGGATAGTAGAGGAACTATCCCGCTGGCCTAGCTCCTCCCCCTTGCGTCGTAACTCCTCCCCCTTACGGAAAAGGTCCCTTAGCCCACTTGATTCTAGCATCTACCGCTGCAGCCTGTCATTGTCCGTCGTGATAAGGTAATGGCGTCTTACTATACAGGGGGAGCAGCCTGTGGTGTCCTGTTATTATTATTATTGTACAGGGTAGGCAGCCTGTGGTGTCCTTTTAATATTATACAGTGGGAGTGGCCTGTGGTGTCCTGTTATTATGATTATACAGGGGGAGCAGCATGTGGTGTCTTCCTCTTCTTTTTCTTTCTTGTTATTAGACAGGGGGAGTAGCTTGTGGTGTCCTGTTGTTGTTGTTATTATTATACAGCTGGAGCAGCCTGTGGTGTCCTATTATTATTATTATTATTATTATTATTATACAGGGGGAGCAGCGTTTGGTGTCCTTTTGTTGTTATTATTATTATTATTATTAGATGTATTTGTGTGTATCAAAACTATTTCTCAATTTCTATAATTTATTAAACCTAGTCTCCTGGCCATGAGTTACCAGTTGTAACCTTTAAACAACACAGCATTGTATGACAGTCACTGGGGCGTATTATGTGTGACCGTTCTTGGTGTCGTTTTCTTTGTAAAGTGACGGGGAACCCCAATTAGTGCACCACGTCCCCTCGCATGGCTCGCTTCAATCGCCATGCTTCGCACAAGGTGCCTCACTCTGCTGCGCTCGGCACAAGTTACTGTTCCCAATTGTAATCCATGTGGATCATTAAGTATGAAAAAGATAAAAAAAATGAAAAAAATTGTGAAAAACTCATGTCTACCTTTTTCTATGTCGACCTAATGACCATGTCGACCATTAGTGGTCGTCCCAATGTATATCGACCTAACGACCGCCATCTGGCTGTGTCATATGTGGAATAGATGAGGACTTTATGGTCACTCAGTGCGCTATATATATATATATATATATATATATATATATAACAAAAGGGTCCTGTACTCGCATCAGAAATTCAATGGTGGGTGCTATCCCAACAGAACGAAGTCCGCTGAATATATTGATGTCCACGCAAGTGGCGGGCGCACTCTCACAGATACAACACTTCTTCAATATTAATGTTCTTTATTGTAGCCTCATAAAATCGACGTTTCGATCCTTCCACAGGATCTTTTTCAGGAAAGGCAATACGAAATCATTTGTTCTCAGTATATACAATCATTAGATAATGCTCATGGGCTCAGCGGCAACCGTGTCGACATCCAGCAGGCTACCAACAACATAAGTGGTCCCATAACAACTATAAGGATCACAATCCCAGTGTGCTGTGTCCTGGGTTCTCTGTTGTTCCTATGTGCTAATCAGTCCAGCCACGAGTCAGCATCAGCCATGTGTTCCCAGGAGTCATATGTGGAATAGATGAGGACTTTATGGTCACTCAGTGCTATATATATATATATATATATATATATATATATTACATGTGTACTCTGTGGTGTTTATTAGAATTATTATACGTACTCCTAGACCACTGAGCTGTGAGGAACCAGAGTGTTTACTAGATGTCACGTGAGGATGAGATGCATCACTGATTCCATGAGAATGGAGAACGACAGCAATCGCATGTCTGAGAGGATCCTAAATCTCACCCTGGAGATCATCTACCTGCTGACTGGGGAGGTGAGGGGATCTGGGAGCGGCACAGTGACATCACTTATAGCTATAGTAATAATACAGGGACATGATTGGGGAGGTGAGGGGATCTGGGAGCGTCACAGTGACATCACTTATATCTATAGTAATAATACAGGGACATGACTGGGGAGGTGAGGGGATCTGGGAGCGTCACAGTGACATCACTTATATCTATAGTAATAATACAGGGACATGGCTGGGGAGGTGAGGGGATCTGGGAGCGTCACAGTGACATCACATATCTATAGTAATAATACAGGGACATGGCTGGGGAGGTGAGGGGATCTGAGCGTCACAGTGACATCACATATCTATAGTAATAATACAGGGACATGACTGGGGAGGTGAGGGGATCTGGGAGTGTCACAGTGACGTTACTTATATCTATAGTAATAATACAGGGACATGACTGGGGAGGTGAGGAGATCTGGGAGTGTAAGCAGTGATATTTTATGTCTTCACCAATATACAGGATTACACAGTTGTGAAGAAGATATCTGTTGAGTCTGAGACACCCAGCATCCGTCCACGTGAGTCAGGGGGACTGAGCAGGACCCAGAGCTCCATCACAGTGCCTCCACCTCACTCACTGATACATGGGAGGCACAATGACCAGAAGATCCTAGAACTTACCAAAAAGATAATTCAGCTGCTGATTAGAGAGGTGACTGCTGGGAATGGGACATTATACAGTAACAGCAGGGGATGTGCCTGGGTGATGACTGGAGTGGTGACTGCTGGGAATGGGACATTATACAGTAACACCATGGGATGTGTCTGGGTGATGACCGGAGAGATGACTACTGGGAATGGGACATTATACAGTAACACCAGGGGATGTGCCTGGGTGATGACTGGAGAGGTGACTGCTGGGAATGGGACATTATACAGTAACACCAGGGGATGTGCCTGGGTGATGACTGGAGAGGTGACTGCTGGGAATGGGACATTATACAGTAACACCAGGGGATGTGTCTGGGTGATGACTGGAGAGGTGACTGCTGGGAATGGGACATTATACAGTAACACCATGGGATGTGTCTGGGTGATGACCGGAGAGATGACTACTGGGAATGGGACATTATATAGTAAGAGCAGGGTATGTCTCTGAGTGGTGACCGGAGAGGTGACTGCTGGGAATGGGACATTATACAGTAACACCAGGGGATGTGTCTGGGTGATGACCGGAGAGGCGACTGCTGGGTGATGACTGGAGAGGTGACTGCTGGGAATGGGACATTATACAGTAACACTAGGGGATGTGTCTGGGTGATGATTGGAGAGGTGACTGCTGGGAATGGGACATTATACAGTAACACCAGGGGACGTGTCTGGGCGATGACTGTATCACTGTGTGTGTCAGGTTCCTATAAGGTGTCAGGATGTCGCTGTCTATCTCTCCATGCAGGAGGAGGAGTATGTAGAGGAACACAGGGGTCTGTACAAGGACGTGATGATGGAGAATCACCGGCCCCTCACATCACTGGGTAAGAGGAGACTCATGTATTGTACAGGGGAGAGCAGGTATGGGGGCCCCTATATACACTCCTCATCTGATAATCACATATATACACTGTACTCAGTCACTGTGTGTCTCCTACAGATGGACCCAGTAACAGAGATACCCCAGAGAGATGTCCCCGTCCTCTGTATTCCCAGGATTGTACAGAGGAGAATCACAGGATCCCACAGGAGGATCAGGTAGGTGGGATAGAGGTTCTCACGAAATAACAACATAAGAAAGTGACTTCACTATATCAGTTATTTATTTATTAACAGTTTCTTATATAGCGCAGCATATTCTGTTGTGCTTTACAATTGGAAAAACGAGACATAGAGGTAGGAGGTCTCTGCTCGCAAGCTTACAATCTATTGGAAAATAGGTGCTACTTATTGCATAATAGTCCAACAGATTGTAAAGATTCTTGGGCTGCATGAGATGGCCACACAGCAGGGCCAGAAGGAAGGGTAACCGAAGAAAGAAGAAATATGTGGGGATATGAGTGGACTGTAGAGTGGGGGTATAATTACATAGGAAAATTTATGATGGTTATGTGAGTGGGTCTGGAATGTGATACGCTTGCCTGAATGGGTGAGTTTTCAAGGAACGCTTGAAGGTTTGGAGACTAGAGGAGAGTCTTGGTGTGCGTGGGAGGGCATTCCACAGAGTGGGTGCAGCCTGGAGAAAGTCCTGCAGTCGTGAATTGAAGCGAATAATGAGTGTGGATGAGAGATGTAGATCTTGTGAAGGGCGGAGAGGTCGGGTTGGGAGATATTATAAGATGAGTGAAGAGATGTACGTTGGTGCAGTTTGGTTAATTGCCTTGTCTGTGAATAAAAGTATTTTATGTTGAATATTGTAGAATATAGGTGAGCAGTGGAGGGACAGACAGAGTGGATCTGCAGATGATGAACATCTAGCGAGGAAGATTAGCCTTGCAGCTGCATTCAGAATGGATTGTAGTGGTGAGAGCCTATGTTTGGGAAGACCAGTAAAAAGACTATTACATTAATCAGTGCGGGAGATGATGAGAGCATGGATTAGCGTTTTTGCACTCTCTTGTGTAAGGTATGGTCGTATTTTGGTTATGTTTTTTAGATGCATGTAACATGATTTGGAGACAGATTGAATGTGGGGAACAAAGGACAGTTCTGAGTCAGGAATGACACCTAGGCAGCGAGCTTGTGGGGTAGGGATGATTGTTGAGTTTTCAACAGTGATAGAGATATCAGGTTGTTAACTGCTATTGGCCGGTGGAAATAAAGTTAACTCTGTTTTGGAAATGGTAAAGAAAGGTGAGTACCAGAATTCAGAGTGTTGGACAACTCAATAGGTACCAGCAGCTCCCGATACGAGTATTAATTACTGTAGCGCTCTACGCCAACCCCGTATTCACCCAGATATCTCTGTTTTGGAAATATTACGTTCGAGGTGGCGAGATGTTATCCAAAATTAAATGGCAGAAAGGCATTCAGTGACACAGACCAATACAGATAGAGACAAATCAGGGGAGGATTTGGGTGTCATCCACGTACAGATGATTCTGAAATCCAGAAGAGCTGATTAGTTTCCTAAGAGATGAAGTATAGATTGAGAAATTAGAGGACCTAAGGCTGAGCCTTGCAGTACTCCAACTGAAAGAGGTAGCGAAGAGGAGGTGGATTCAGAGAAACGGACACTAAAAGAGCGATTAGATAGGTAGGATAGGACCCAAGAGAGGGCCATGTCCTGAAGACCTAGGGTTTGCAGTGTTTGTATGAAAAGAGTGGTCAAAAGTGTAAAAAGCAGCAGAGAGATCTAGAAGAATAAATAGTGAGTAATGGCCTCTAGACTTCGCAGTGACCAGATCATTCACTACTTTAGTCAGTGCTGTCTCTGTGGAGTGTTGTGAGCAAAAGCCTGACTGAAGTGGGTCAATTAAATTGTGTGATTTAAGAAAGTGTGTGAGGGGAGTGTAGGCAAGTCTCTCAAGTAGCTTGGAGAGACAAGGGAGCTGAGAGATAGGGCGGTAGTTTGAGAGAGTGTTAGGGTCAGAATTTTGTTTTTTTAGAATGGGAGTAATCACTGCATGCTTGAACAGTGAAGGAAAGATACCAGTAGAGAGAGAGAGAGATTACAGATGTTAGTTAAGGTTGGGATGAGCACAGGAGACAGCGATTTACTTACTTGTGAGGGTATAGGGGTATATGCAATTGCGGTCGAATTCCCGAAATTGTCGAATTTCGGGTCATTTTCGACCAAAAAAAAAAATCGCCTATGCAATTCAGTGCTTTCCGACCAAAAAACGGACTTTCAAAATTCGACTTTTTGAAATTCGAATTTTTGCAAATTCGACTTTTCTGCAATGATACAAGTGCTGCAATTCGACCAAAGCATATTCAATTCAAGTTTGGAAATTCGACAGCAGGGCTTTTAGACAGCAAATTCGTCATTTTCAATCCGCCACACTTTGGAGGGTGAAAACAAATAAAAAAATTTTAAACATGTTTTTTTTTGTGTTTTTTTGGGGGGGAATAGCAGATCTATTTATATTAGAAGGGATTAGGTACTTTTTTTTTTTTTTTTTTTTTTGGAGGCACAAATATTATTTATATATTTTTTTAAAATATTATTTTTTTTAATTTTTTTTTTTAATGCTGGAACGGTAAAATCATTAAAAAAAATGGCGTGGGGTCCCCCCTCCAAAGCATAACCAGCCTCGGGCTCTTCGAGCTGGTCCTGGTTCTAAAAATGCGGGGGAAAAATTGACAGGGGATCCCCCGTATTTTTAAAACCAGCACCGGGCTCTGCGCCTGGTGCTGGTGCCAAAAATACGGGGGACAAAAAGAGTAGGGGTCCCCCGTATTTTTAACACCAGCATCGGGCTCCACTAGCTGGACAGATAATGCCACAGCCGGGGGTCACTTTTATGCCGTGCCCTGCGGCCGTGGCATTAAATATCCAACTAGTCACCCCTGGCCGGGGTACCCTGGGGGAGTGGGGACCCCTTCAATCAAGGGGTCCCCCCCCCCAGCCACCCAAGGGCCAGGGGTGAAGCCCGAGGCTGCCCCCCCCCCCCATCCAATGGGCTGCGGATGGGGGGGCTGATAGCCTTTTGTGATAATAAAAAGATATTGTTTTTTCCAGTAGTACTACAAGTCCCAGCAAGCCTCCCCCGCAAGCTGGTACTTGGAGAACCACAAGTACCAGCATGCGGTAGAAAAACGGGCCCGCTGGTACCTGTAGTACTACTGGGAAAAAAATACCCAAATAAAAACAGGACACACACACCGTCAACAGTAAAACTTTATTTCATACGTCGACACACACATACTTACCTATGTTCACACGCCGACATCGGTCCTCTTCTCCATGTAGAATCCACGGATACCTGAAAAGAAAAGTTCAATATACTCACCTCAGCCATGGTCCAGAGATACATCCACGTACTTGGCAAAAAAACAAACCGCAAATACCCGACCACCGGACTGAAAGGGGTCCCATGCTGACACATGGGACACCTTTCCACGAATGAGACCTGTCAGTGACAGCTGTCACAGACAGGTCTCTAAGCCAATCAGGAAGCGCAACTTCGTTGCGCTCACCTGATTGGCTGAGCGCTGTCTGTACTGTGACAGCGCATCGCACAGCTCCCTCCATTATATTCAATGGTGGGAACTTAGCGGCTAGCGGTAAGGTCACCCGCCGGTCAGCGGCTGACCGGCGGGTGACCCCACCGCTACCCGCAAAGTTCCCACCATTGAAAGTAATGGAGCGGCTTTGCGAGGCGCTGTCACAGTACAGACAGCGCACAGCCAATCAGGTGAGCGCCACGGCAGTAGCGCTTCCTGATTGGCTGAAGGGACATCAGTGACAGGAGTCACGTGATGTCCCGGCATTCGGGGAAAGGGGTCTAATGTGAAAGCATTGGACCCCTTTCATTAGTCCGCTGGATCGGTGTTCGTTTTTTTTTTTTGCCAAGTACGTGGATTATCTCTCTGGACCTGGATGTACCTCTGGACGCTGGAAGGTGAGTATAATTTTTTTACAGGTACCTCGGATCGTCGGAGACCGTGGCAGTCGGCGTGTCAACATAGGTAAGTATGTGTGTGTCGGCGTATGAAATAAAGTTTTACTATCAAGGTGTGTGTCTCCTGTTTTTATTTGGGTATTTTTTCCCCAGTAGTACTACAGGTACCAGCGGGCCCGTTTTTCTCCCGCATGCTGGTACTTGTGGTTCTCCAAGTACCAGCTTGCGGGGGAGGCTTGCTGGGACTTGTAGTACTACTGGAAAAAACAATATCTTTTAATTTTCACAAAGGCTATCAGCCCCCCCATCCGCAGCCCATTGGATGGGGGGGGGGGACAGCCTCGGGCTTCACCCCTGGCCCTTGGGTGGCTGGGGGGGGGGACCCCTTGATTGAAGGGGTCCCCACTCCCCCAGGGTACCCCGGCCAGGGGTGACTAGTTGGATATTTAATGCCACGGCCGCAGGGCACGGCATAAAAGTGACCCCCGGCTGTGGCATTATCTGTCCAGCTAGTGGAGCCCGATGCTGGTGTTAAAAATACGGGGGACCCCTACTCTTTTTGTCCCCCGTATTTTTGGCACCAGCACCAGGCACAGAGCCCGGTGCTGGTTTTAAAAATACGGGGGATCCCTGCCCAATTTTTCCCCTGCATTTTTAGAACCAGGACCAGCTCGAAGAGCCCGAGGCTGGTTATGCTTTGGAGGGGGGACCCCACGCCATTTTTTCCCCCGGGTTTTTCCCGTTTTTTCCCGTTTTTTAAAATCGCGGCAAAATCCGCCAAATCGGCCGATTTTTGCCCGCGACTCTGGCGAATCCGTTTTTCATTGAATATGGTGAATTCCGGAAGCCACCTTCCGGAATTCACCTGGCGAATTTGGTCGAATTAAAAAACGGCGAAAATTGCCGCGAATTCGACCGCAATTGCATATACCTCATAGGCTCAAGAGGAGAGGTATTAGAGTAGAAGGCTGAGAAGAGTGTTGACACTTCATCTTCACTTGTGGTATCAAATGAGGAGAGAGTGTCAGAGGGTTCAGGTAGAGCACAGGTTCTCAAAATCGGTCCTCAGGACCCCACACAGTGCATGTTTTGCAGGTAACCCAGCAGGTGCACAGGTGTATTAATTACTCACTGACACATTTTAATAGGTCCACAGGTGTAGCTAATTATTTCACTTGCGATTCTGTGAGGTGACCTGCAAAACATGCACTGTGTGGGGTCCTGAGGACCGAGTTTGAGAAACTATGAGGTAGAGAATTGAGCAGGTCACTGGCTGAGGAAGAGCATACCATTTCATCCTCGGATCTCCTCAATCTCGTCCTTGAAGCAGGAGGCATGATCTTGCGCCTTGATAGTTGCTGATCGATTGGGTGATGGAGGGTTCAGAAGTGATTTAAATGTATTAAAAAGTAATTAGGGATTAGAGGCTTGAGCATAGATGAGACTCTGGAAATATGTTTGGCAGAGTCCAGAGCATTACGATAAGAGCAGTAGACAGTCTTATATGTGAGAAAGTCGCTAGGAATACAATATTTACACAACTGACGTTCAGCTTTCCGTGAGAGATTTTGTAGGTGTCTTGTTAATTTAGAGTGCCACGGTTGACATCTTGACCTTCGTGGAGTGTGATGGGTTGCTGGAGCCACTTGGTCAAGGGCTATTTTTAGAGTCTGGTTCAGGTGTGATACAGCAGTCTAAGGAGAAGTAAATGCAGAAATAGGTGAGAGCAGTTGTTGCAGAGAGGTGGACAGTTCTTGAAAATTAATTGTGTTAATATTTCTGCGGGTTTGAGGAGGATTAAAGGACTTCAATGACTCTGAGTTTGAAGTAATGTTGGAAAGCTTGCAGGTGATAAGGTTGTGATCCGGGAGAGGGAAACGGGTGTTAGTGAATTCAGAAACTGAGCATAGTCTAGTGAATACTAGATCAAGGCAGTGGCCCTCCTGATGAGTAGAGGAGTCAGTCCATTGGGAGAGGCAGAGAGAGGAGGTTAGAGAGAGTAGTTTGAAGGCATGAGCAGCAGATTTTGGACTATCAATAGCAATATTGAAATCACCCATGATGATGGTGGAGATGTCAGAAGATAGGAAGTGAGGGAGCCAGGCAGAAAAATCTTCCAGAAATTGTTTGGGTTGCCCAGGTGGGCGATAGATGGCTGCAACACGCAGAGAGAAAGTGTAAATTTTGATGGAATGTATTTCAAATGATGTGAATGTGAGTGATGGTACTTGTGGTAGAACTGTGTATGTGAAAGATTGGGAAAGTAATAAATCCAACGCCACCTCCTTTACTGTTACCAGGCCTGGAGGTGTGTGTGAAGTGGAGACCACCATGTGACAGTGCTGCAGGGGAGGCTGTGTCAGATTGTGTGAGCCATGTTTCTGTTATAGCAAGCAGATTGAAGTTGTTAGATATGAAGAGGTCATGTATAGATGTTAATTTGTTACAAACGGAGCGTGCATTCCATAAGGCACATTTTAGTGATTTGAAGGGTGCAGGGAGACGTGATGTTTATGAGGTTGGCTATATTTCTATATTGCTGCGAATCAGGTAGGTGTGAGTGGGGCAAGTGATTGGGTCCTGGATTTGGAGAAATGTCAACAGCTAAAAGCAGCAGGAGAGAGAGATAAATAAAGTTGGAGGTTTGTGAATGTTTTTTTATGGTGTCTGGTTGTGGATGTTATTGTCAAAGTAGAGAAATAAGTAAAAATCTCATGAGTGTTAATAAGAGGGGAGTGAATAATTGAGGCAGCAATGTGTACAAAGGGGTGAGTAACAGGGAGAATGAAGGATGTTATTGTTTTAGACAAAAAAACAATGGAGTACAATGAAGAAAATTAATTTGTGGTACATGGTTCGTTTCAGATAAAAGTACAATTCTTTAGGCTTGGAGTGTAAAATGTTGCAATAATTAAGTGTAAACGTTCAAATATCGGTTTACTGGTGTTGTACAGCTGTTCATTTACAAACACTGAGTATTTTGAATAATTTACATATGTGAAGGCAAATTAAGCACAGCTGACCCTAGAATGCTTCTAAAGGGATTACTGGCAAATGAATAAAGGCTACCAGTGTGGCAAAAGTTTAGTTGGTTATAGGTGAAATTGAGTACTTTGTGAGTATGCAAACACCAAGCCAGCATGCTTTCATTGATTCTGTATAGCTAAGCAAAATTTGCAAACCCAGGTATTAAGTCGCAATTAAATCATGATATAGCAACTGTTCTTAGACTGCATGAGGATGTGAAAGATAAACTTATGTACATATGTTTAAATGGACAGATGAGTTTGCATGTTGTATGTCTGTTCCTTTGCTGTAATGTTTGTTTCCGTCCTGTTCAAGTCCTGAATAAGTCCTTTTTATAATATTTCATAACCCTTCTAATACAGCCCAGATCAGCCAGGCTGATCAGCCTAGGACATCTCCTTAAGAATGGATTCTGTCCATGTGTGTCCAATAATTCCAATCAAGGCCTAACACCCCAACCCCAGTTACAGAGGATGCAATAATACAACACTAGCATAAACACTGATAGGAGATTACCAACTATTTAGAAAGTTGAAATAAAGTGTCATCCTAGTATACAATAATAACTGCTGATATTATTGGTGTAATTACCCAATATAATATATTTGCACTGCAGCACGAAACTTCAATATAGACCGAGAAGTGAGTAATGGCCTTAAGGGCCCCATGCACTAGTACGATTTTACACGATTTCATCCAATTCCGATATATCCGTCTGATATATTGTATGAAATTGTATACAATCGTATGTATTTTAGATTGTATCCAATCTGATGCGTGTCCCTGTGGCTGTCTGATAAGATCCCCTAAGTCGTTGGTGCTGCACTAAGAATATATATCGGAATTGGATGAAAAAGTGTGTTTTTGTGCATGTGATATATCGCATGCGATGTATCACAGGGAAGTTTGACTGGCAATCTCGGGACACTCCCAGCCCCCGTAGACCTCTATCCCGCCCATCAGATATATCTCATGGTACAATTGTATGCCGTACGATATATTGCATGCGATGTATAGTGGCTTCATCAATCTCATGCGATATATCTTATGCAAAGATAGCACAAAAGTACCAAATCGTAATGGAATCACTCCTGGGAAGGTCCCGGGGGAGTTAAAGGGAAATTACTTCCGATTCAGCCTCCGACATATCGTTGTAGTTTATGGGGGCCCTTTAGACTTTGCAGTGACCAGATCATTCAATACCTTAGTGCTGTCTCTATGGAGTGTTGGGAATGAAAGCCTGACTGATGTGTGTCCAATAAGTTGTGTGCATCAAGAAAGTGTGTCGAGGCGTGTGTAGGCAAGTCTCTCAAGTAGCTTATATGGGCATGGGAGCGGAGAGATGGGGCGTTAGTTTGAGAGAGAGTAAGGGTCAGAATTTTGTTTATTCAGAATGTGAGTAGTCACTGCATGCTTGAGCAGTGAAGGAAAGATACCAGTAGATAGAGAGAGATTACAGATGATAGTTATGGTTGAGACAGGATCAAGAGGAGAGATAGTGGGGTAGGCAGGTGAGAAGAGTGCCGATACTTCTTCACTTGTAGGATCAAATGATGAGAAGGTGATAGAGGGTTCAGGAAGGGAATTGAGTTCTTAAATTGAGTTACTAGTGCTCCCTGGGATTTTCAGGGGTACTTATTGTTCTGAAATGATGGGGCTGGTGCAGGATATACAGGTGATAATGAGACACACAGGAAAAGCAGTGTCCTAGGGATCTCTAGCCCCATGCCCCACAGTAGGACTCTGATGATAACATGAAAGCAGACGGGGATGACCGTTTTATTGTACGGTTTACATTTTTCACAAATTATTATTATTATTATCCTTTATTTATATGGCGCCACAAGGGTTCCGCAGCGCCCAATTACAGAGTACATAAACAAATAATCAAACAGGAAAACAGCAACTTACAGTTGACGACAATATAGGACAAGTACGGGGTAAATAAACATAGCTACATCAGCAGATGACACTGGAATAAGTATCAGGTGGCAGAAGACTGATGGAATTGGTGCAGTTGAAGATTATTAAAGTAAGAAAAGGGTAAGCACATGAGGGAAGAGGGCCCTGCTCGTGAGAGCTTACATTCTAAAGGGAAGGGGTAGACAGACGGGGGTGAGACAGATGGGGTACATAGAGAATGTGGAACAGGTTTAGGATGAGATTTGGCTGGGTTTGGTGAAGAAGTGGGTCTTGAGAGCCCGTTTGAAGTTTTGTAGAGAGGTTGAGAGTCTGAGGGGGAGAGGTAGGGAATTCCAGAGAAGTGGTGCAGCACGTGAAAAATCTTGGAGGTAGGAGTGGGAGGAAGTCATCCGTAGGCAGGAGAGTCGGCGAGCATTAGCAGAGCGAAGAGGACGGGTGGGAGTGTAAAGCGAGATAAGATCAGAGATGTAGATGGGAGAGTAGTGGGTGAGGGTTTTGTAAGCAAGTGTGAGAAGCTTGAAATGGATTCTGAAAGGGAAGGGGAGCCAGTGAAGGTCTAGTAAGAGAGGAGAGGTGGACGTAGTGCGTTTGGTGAGGAAAATGAGCCGGGCAGAAGCATTGAGGATAGATTGGAGTGGAGAGAGGTATTTTTCAGGAATGCCAGTTAGGAGGAGATTACAGTAGTTCAGTCTGGAGATGACCAATGAGTGGATAAGAGTCTTAGTAGCATCCTGGGTCAGAAAGGGTCTGATCCTGGAAATATTTTTTAGATGAAAACGGCAGGTTTGTGAGAGGTGCTGAATGTGTGGTTTGAAGGAGAGGGAGAAGTCAAGGATTACGCCAAGACAGCGCACTTGGGGGGTAGAGGAGATAGTAGTGCCATCAATAGATAATGAGATTGTAGGAGGTGAGGTTATGCGGGAGGGAGGGAAGATGATCAGCTCGGTCTTAGACATGTTAAGTTTAAGAAAGCACTGGGACATCCCAGGAAGAGATAGCAGAGAGACAGTTGGAGATACGAGTGAGGAGAGTAGGGGAGAGGTCTGGAGAGGAAAGATAGATTTGAGTGTCATCAGCATAGAGATGATATTGGAAACCAAAAGAACTAAGGAGCTTACCAAGTGAGGACGTATAGAGAGAGAAGAGAAGAGGACCAAGGACAGAACCTTGGGGTACCCCTACAGTTAGTGGAAGTGAGGGGGAGGTGGAGTCATGAGAGGAGACAGAGAATGAACGGTCAGAAAGGTAGGACGACAACCAAGAGAGGGCAGTGTCACGCAGACCAATGGAGTGAAGGATTTGCAGTAGAAGAGGATGGTCCAAAGTGTCAAAAGCAGCATCATCAAGAGAGATCAAGTAGAATAAGTAGAGAGTAGTGTCCCTTAGATTTAGCAGCATGGAGGTCATTGCATACTTTTGTAAGGGCAGTTTCAGTTTAGTGGAGAGGACGGAAGCCAGATTGGAATGGGTCAAGCAGTGAGTGTGAGGAAAGAAAAGAAGTAAGGCGGTTGTAGACCATACGCTCAAGGAGTTTGGAGGCAAAAGGGAGGAGGGAGATGGGTCGGTAGTTGGAGAGGGTGTTTGGATCAAGGGTAGGTTTTTTTAAGAATAGGAGAGATGAGTGCGTGCTTGAAGGCAGAGGGGAAAGTGCCTGATGAGAGGGAGAGATTGAGAAGGTGGGAAAGATGGGAACAAGCAGAAGAAGAGAGGTAGCAGAGGAGGCGGGAGGGGATAGGGTCAAGTGGGGAGGTGGTGAGGGGACAGGAACGAATGAGGGCCATGACTTCCTCTCCAGATGCATGGGAGAAAGATGACAGAGTTGGTGCGAGGGATGGAGAGGGTTGGTAAGGGATGGGAGAAGGCTGGTTACTGATGGTCTGGTGTGATGTGATGTCCTGACGTATGGAGTCAATTTTTGATGTGAGGTAAGTGGCAAAGTCAAGAGCAGAGAGTGAAGAAGGGAGACGAGGTGGGCAGAGGAGTGAGTTGAGAGTGGCAAAGAGGCGCGAGATATATACAGTACTTGGGCAATTCTTTCTAATGGATTATTTATTTCAAATATTGTGTATTGCTTTTAAAATTTTGATTATTGCTCTAATAGTCTCCTGATTACTCTGAGTAAATGATGTCCGGCATTAATGAAGCATTCATTTATATATGGGTTTTTAGGTTGAATATCTGACTAATATTAAGATAGAAAATAAAAGGGAGGAAGAAGAGACGTATGAGACTGATAATAAGGCAGAAGATATACAGGGGGAAGAGCAGACGTATTTGACTGATAATATGGTAGAAGATATGGAGGAGGAAGAGGAGACATACCCGAGGGGTGAGCAGCAGTGTGAGGAGGAGGAAATCCTTACAGATATCAGCACAGGTGAGTGATAAACACATAAAAGAAAAGAGTCACATATTTTTTTTGTTCTGTCTCACCAACAATCTCTTATCGTACATTCTCCTCTGTCAGTACAGACTGAGAAAATATATCTGCCCAGTCGGGGAGTCAGGAACCATCAGCCCCTATTATACTCCTGCTCTCCTGCACACATTATGTCACTGTGTGTTACCAGCCCAGAGATCTGACCAGTCTCCTCCCCACACTCTCTGGTGTATCTCATACATCAGGAGCCATCAGCCCTATTATACTCCTGCTCTCCCCCTCACATCATGTCACTGTGTGTTACCAGCCCAGAGATCTGACCAGTCTCCTCCCCACACTCTCTGGTGTATCTTATACATCAGGAGCCATCAGCCCCTATTATATTCCTCCTCCCCCCCTCACATCCTGTCACTGTGCGTTACCAGCCCAGAGATCTGACCAGTCTCCTCCCCACACTCTCTGGTGTATCTTATACATCAGGAGCCATCAGCCCCTATTATACTCCTGCTCTCCCCCTCACATCATGTCACTGTGTGTTACCAGCCCAGAGATCTGACCAGTCTCCTCCCCACACTCTCTGGTGTATCTTATACATCAGGAGCCATCAGCCCCTATTATATTCCTCCTCCCCCCCTCACATCCTGTCACTGTGCGTTACCAGCCCAGAGATCTGACCAGTCTCATCCCCACACTCTCTGGTGTATCTCATACATCAGGAGCCATCAGCCCCTATTATACTCCTGCTCTCCCCCTCACATCATGTCACTGTGTGTTACCAGCCCAGAGATCTGACCAAGTCTCCTCCCCACACTCTCTGGTGTGTCTCATACATCAGCAGCCATCAGCCCCTATTACACTCCTGCTCTCCCCCTCACATCATGTCACTGTGTGTTACCAGCCCAGAGATCTGACCAGTCTCCTCCCCACACTCTCTGGTGTATCTCGTACATCAGGAGCTATCAGCCCCTATTATACTCCTGCTCTCCCCCTCACATCATGTCACTGTGTGTTACCAGCCCAGAGATCTGACCAGTCTCCTCCCCACACTCTTTGGTGTATCTCATACATCAGCAGCCATCAGCCCCTATTACACTCCTGCTCTCCCCCTCACATCATGTCACTGTGTGTTACCAGCCCAGAGATCTGACCAGTCTCCTCCCCACACTCTTTGGTGTATGTCATACATCAGGAGCCATCGGCACCTATTATACTCCTGCTCTCCCCCTCACATCATGTCACTGTGTGCTATCAGCCCAGAGATCTGACCAGTCTCCTCCCCACACTCTTTGGTGTATGTCATACATCAGGAGCCATCAGCCCCTATTATACTCCTGCTCTCCCCCTCACATCATGTCACTGTGTGTTACCAGCCCAGAGATCTGACCAGTCTCCTGCCCACACTCTCTAGTGTATCTCATACATCAGGAGCCATCAGCCCCTATTATACTCCTGCTTCCCCCCCTCGCATCATGTTACTGTGCGTTACCAGCCCAGAGATCTGACCAGTCTCCTCCCCACTCTCTCTGGTATGTCTCGTACATCAGTACAAAAGACATCTCTGTGCCCTAATATTAGTAATATATGTATATGTGATACTCTGTAGTGATCCCAATCTCCTGTAATAATGCAATTTGAGGCAAGCTGTAGACTAGCACTGTATCTACCTATGGTATTACATGTAAAATGCGTGTTATGGGTGTGTGACTTGATGTGAATAGTTCCAGGTATTACACCTATACTGACACTACCGCATACTTCATAGGGTTTCTTATGATCATTGGCACTGCTAATGAGACCCCCAGATTCTATGCTTCAAATGGTTCCATAAGTTGGCCTTGGCATTGTCTACTGATGGCTATAAGGACTCTGAGTAGGATATCTGGACTGACATTTGCTGGCTTCATGGAGGGTGCTACTGCTCGCAAAGTAGAATTTTCTGGACTTTGCAGTGATCGCCATGAGGTTGCAGAAGGCTCTTTTGTTGGGTAGGTGCACATATGGGACTTGGGAAGATTATGTTCCCTCTCTTTATGAACAATAGAGGTACAATTTGTTTTCCCAAACACTATTCCCCCTCGTATTGATGACCTGGGCAGATAAAATATTTCCGGGAAGTGTGTGTGTCACAGGCCGCAACACTAACGCCGGGAGCTTTAGCAGTGCCTTGAGGTACGGTAGTCCGGTTGGCAGCTGGCCCAAACCCTAGAATGACTCCAGATGGAGGCTGCACTTAGTGAACTGCCGGAGGGTCTTCTCCTGCAGCCACCTGAGTGTGAGTGAACTCGGGAGGTGAGGGCAGGCTGGGATCACGAAGGTCTCCAGCAACAGCATTATAGAGACTGCTGCCCAGTATTTAATTACTTTCTCTCTGGAGTCCATTTTTGGACAGAAACCTGCTGTGCCTCTCCTTCCTGCAGCTAGTGGACAGGAGGGAGGCACACACATACTGCCAATGGGTAGAATGTATACAATTGAGAAACCTCTCCAGATGATTGCATACAAGCAGTGCATTTATTAACCTGTATTGGGTTAAAGGGATATGGACTGGATACCCCCTGCCTAAACTGTGTGTAAATAAAGTGACTGAGCTGGTCAGCCTCCTGCCTGTACTGCGTGTATATAAAGGGTTAGGGGCTGCCTTCATAGCCCACGTTCACCTCTCACACCAATGGCACGTGGTGCTCTGCAGTTTCCACGCCGATTATTCCCAATGGTGCCATTTGTACATCACAATACACCTTCACCACAGCAGCACACGAACAGGCCACAAACTACCAACCTTGGCCGAAGAACTGATATTCATCCTTTTATGCAACTCGGATAAATCGCCTCTTTTACCCATGAGCGCAACAAGTGATATGTGTGCATACGGCCTACCGCACACCTTATATACCCACCAAGCCAGCGCATGACATGTGAGGTACTTCATGGGCTGCGCCCTACCAACATCAAATTTAGGAGGTGGTCATAATAATGTTACTCGACCGTGTATATCTTGGTGTATATACACTGAAGTGCGAAAAGTCATGGGATAGTATGCAAAGATAATGGTAGGTGGCACCACTGTGACGTGTTGAAAATGCCCAGACCTGCATCAGTTGTAAACTGACACCTCTTGAGATAGTCTGAACACCGGCTAGGCTGCTCATA